>NC_084497.1:20993093-21296123 GCF_030035675.1 Rhineura floridana | reverse complement strand
AGTCTGGACAGAGTGCTGAACACCTTTCCCTTTTCTTTAAACTGTGACACTGGTTCTCTGTAAGGCCTTGAGCACACTGTTTTGTTGTTGTTATGTGCCTCCAAGTCAATTACGACTTATGGCAACCTTATGCATCGGTGACCTCCAAGAGCATCTGTCATGAACCACCCTGTTCAGATCTTGCAAGTTCAGGTCTGTGGCTTCCTTTATGGAATCAATCCATCTCTTGTTTGGCCTTCCTCTTTTTCTACTCCCTTCTGTTTTTCCCAGCATTATGGTCTTTTCTAGTGAATCATGTCTTCTCATTAAGTGTCCAAAGTATGATAACCACAGTTTCATCATTTTAGCTTCTAGTGATAGTTCTGGTTTAATTTGTTCCAACACCCAATATATGTATTTATATTTATAAGCCGTCCTATAACAACGGTTCTCTGGGGAGGAAGGTAGAAATGGGCAAGTCTCTTTTTCTCATTTCCCCGCTCCTTAAGTTCAGTTCTCCACATCAGTTTGCAATTTTCTAAAAAGTCCTCATGAAAATCCATCAGCATTCCTGTGCAAAGTTCTCTTTGTGTACACGTTTTTCGATGCACGTTTGCTGAATAGACGCACTGTTGCAGAGCAATCCTCACCAAATAGAATGCTTTTCTGTATGTTCCTGTCACAAACATGTGTATTTCTACGCACACTTTATCCTGTGCATTTTTGCACACACTACTCAGCTGGAGAACTACTTCCATATTTGGAGCCAGTGCAAATTTCAAAGGGTGGCTGTGTTTTGGTTTGTGTATTGCGTGGAAAAGGTAGGTTAACCGTTAAATGCAAACTGAACCAAGTATCTCCCCCATCACTAGTGGAAGGGGAGCTCTCTGGAAAAGCGCCTGCTACATCTGCAGAAATTCCCAGGTTCAATCCCTCACATCTCCTGGTAAGACTGGGAAAGAACCCTTTCTGAAACCCTGGAATGCCACTGCGTTAGACAACACTGAGCTAGGTGGACCAAGGGTTTGACTTGGTATAAGACAGTTTCCTATGGGAAGGGAAGGGCTGTACCTAAGGGGCAGAGCATCTGCTTTTTGTGCGGAAGGTCCCAGTTTCAATCTCTGGCATCTCCACGTAGGGCTGGGAAAAGATCCCATGTGATCCACTTTAACTGTGCGCTCCTCCAGTTCTGGGGTGCACTTGAAATTCTCCCGCAAAATAGTGACATTCTGAAATGGAAAGGGACTGCCTTCAAGTCGATCCCGAATTATGGCGACCCTATGAATAGGGATTTCATGGTAAGCAGTATTCAGAGGGGGTTTCCCATTGCTTCCCTCTGAGGCTAGTCCTCCCCAGCTGGCCAGGGCCTGCTCAGCTTGCCACAGCTGCACAAGCCAGCCCCTTCCTTGTCCACAACTGCCAGCTGGGGGAAACTGGGCTCCTTGGGACTCTGCAGCTTGCCCACGGCTGCACAGGTGACAGGGCACGTAACCCCTGAGCCACTCCCTGTGGGGGTGATCTTTAGCTAGCCCTTGACACCCAGGAGACACAAATGGGGATTTGAACTCAAAGACTGAAGGCACCTCTAAATCCTTTAAAAACACCCCAAACCTGGAAATGCTGGGGATTGAACATAAGAGCTTAAGAACGTAAGATTGCACGCAAAGGCTGCCTTCTGCTACAGAGCTGTGGGGCCCTCCGGCAAAGCACTCAAGGACCAGTCAAGTCAATCAGCCACAAGTCAGCAATAGTTTCCAGTAAATGCAACCTCAGCGTCTCACACGTTGCATCTGAGACAGACGGACTGACTAACCAACCACGACCACAAACTGCAGCAGCTGTGTAGCAGGCTTGGAAAAGAAAGAACATCTGCCCTTAGTTTTCTTGTGTGTGTGTGTGTGTGTGTTTATGCTCCCCTGGTTTTTCTTTGCGTGTGTGGTTTCAGCAGGATGGGGCAGGCAGATGGAGCTGGGAGCCGCACTTGCCTGCGAAGCGGGAGGAGGTGGCTAGATGCCAAGGTCAACATGACTATCCATCTGCATCTTACACGAGTCATCCCTTAGACTGAGTGATGATGCTACAGGCACAAGACCTGTGGTCAGATAATGAAAGGTCTGTCACAGCCTTCCCCGATCAGGTGCCCTTTAGATTTTTTGGACTACAACTCCTGGCAGCAATGGTGGCTAGTGCCCGTTGGGACTGGTGGGGTGGAAGGCAGGGTGTCCAACAGTAGGAGGAGCCAGAGCCAATGATAGGCAGAGCCAACTCATTATAGTTTTCTCTCTGTCCTCTTCCCTCCTGAGTTCTCCAAGGGGCAACAGTGAGACGGAGGAGGAGAAAGGTGACAGGCAGGGCCCCCACATCGGGTTGGCTGTAAGCCAGAAGGCAAGAAGGTGGGGGCTGGCTCAGAGTGAGGTTGGCAGGGCAGTGCCCTGTTTGCCCAAACAGACTAGCCTTCAATGCCCATCAGCCTCTGCCAGTATGGGAATTATAGTCCAAAACATTTGGAAGGCACCAGGGATGCTAGTCTATCTAATCTGGTATCCTCTTTCTAAAAGGAGTTCTCTTGGCTAAAAGCTGTCAGTAGATCCACTCCATTTAAAGCAGCCTTCCCCACAGACACTGAAAATAAAACTGCCGATATATATAAATCTATAGGGTGGCCGCATTTGAAATACTGTGTGCCTCATCTCCAGGAGAATATTGCACAGTTGGAAAAGGTTCAGAAAAGGACAGCCAAAATGATCAAGGGGATGGAGCGACTCCCCTATGAGGAAAGCATTTGGGGTTTTTTAGTTTAGAGAAAAGGTGAATAAGAGATGATATGACAGAATGTATAAAATTATGCATGGCATGGAGAAAGTGGATGTTATGTGCCTTCAAGACAATTATGACTTATGGTGACCCTATGAATGAGCAACCTCCAAGAGCATCTGTCATGAACTACTCTGTTCAGATCTTGTATGTTCAGGTCTGTGGCTTCCTTGATGGAATCAATCCATCTCTTGTCTGGCCTTCCTCTTTTTCTACTCCTTTCTGTTTTCCCCAGCATTATTTCATTTTCTAGTGAATCGTGTCTTCTCATGACGTGTCCAAAGTATCACATAAACTGAGATGAACCTCAGTTTCATCACTTCCCCCTCTCTCATAACACTAGAACTTGGGGACATCCAATGAAGCTGAATGTTGGAAGATTCAGGACAGACAAAAGGAAGTACTTCTTCACACAGCACATAGTTAAGCTATGGAATTCGCTCCCACACGAGGCAGTGATGGCCACCAGCTTGGATGGCTTTAAACGAGGATGAGACAAATCCATGGAGGATGAGGCTAGCGATGGCTACTAGCCACGATGGCTGTGCTCTGCTTCCACAGTTGGAGGCAGTATGATTTTGAATGCCAGTTGCTGGAAACAGGGAGAGGGGAGAGTGCTGTTGCTCTCAGGGCCTGCTTCTCAACAGAGACATCTAGTTGGCCACTATGTGAACAAGATGCTGGACTAGATGGGCCATTGGCCCGGCCTAGTGGGCTGTTCTTATATTCTAGGGGCACAAGCATGTAACCATTGGAAAAGTAGAAGAGCTTCTCGTCTCTTGTAGAAGATCCCTGTAACGTTAGGATTAGATGGGCCTTTGGTGCAACCCCATACAGCTGGTATAGCACAGTGGGGAGGACAGCCTGTGAGTTCAAATCCCCGCTCGCATCTCCTGGGTGTAAAGGGCCAGCTAAAGATCACCCCCACAGTGAGTGGCTCAGGGCTTACGTGCCCTGCCACCTGTTCAGCCATAGGCAAGCTGCATAGTCCCAGGAGACCAGTTGCCCCCCAGCTGGCAGTTGCGGACAAGGAAGCGGCTGGCTTATGCAGCCGTGGCAAGCTGAGCAGGCCCTGGCCAGCTGGGGAGGACTAACCTCAGAGGGAGGCAATGGTAACCCCCCTCTGAAAACCGCTTACCATGAAAACCCTGTTCGTAGGGTAGCCATAAGTCGGGATCGACTTGGGCAGTCCATTTCCATTTTTGGTGCAACCCAGCAGGGCTCTTAATCTTCTTTTCCTCCCGTCAGGATTGCCCCTTCAGCCCCAATTGCCAGCCGGTCTCCTTCTCCTGCACTTCCTATGGAAACTGGCCAGCCCGCCATGGGTGAAGAAGGGGTCCAGCTCATCCCCTGGCAGATGTTTGCATCTCTGGGTTCAAGGTGCAGAGGAAAAGAGGTCTGAGGGAGGAGGACGACTGAGGAAGAGGGGAGAGCCGGGAGAGACTTTTGTTTCCTGGCTGGAGAACTTTGGCTGACACGCCAGCCGTGAGTAACGCACGCGGCCTCAGTGACACCCGCCTGGCGGCCTATTTATAGCTTGCCAGCAAATGATCCCTCTCCCCTTGTTTAATCGTGTAATGACCAAGGCTACGGTCAATGTCAATGTCGTTGGAACAGACAGGAAAGGAAGGTCCTCCAAGAAGCCGTTCTTTGTTCATTCAAAGCAAGGCTGGCTGGACAGGATGCTCATTAAACAGGCGAAAGGGGACTGTGGGATTGGCCTCAGCAGGTCAAGCTACTTGAGGACCCGCTTTGTAAAATGAGGCACGCTGGGATGCCCTTGAAAGATCATCTACTCCTCCTTATCCCCTGATTCATAGGAGCTGGTCGCAGATACTGGGTGATATGGGAAATGCTATTTGCATATGCTCAGAGGTGCAAGCACTTCATTTGAAAAATGAGCAATGTTGCATTGGTCTCTGATTCGCTAGTCAGGTTGTGATTTATCAAGGTGGGGGTTGATCAAGGCTGTGGATTCTTGGTGATGAGGGAAAGGCTCTCTGCACACTTTCAGAGGCACTGCCTAATTCACTATTCTTGCTGAGATGTATCCAGGCATCAGTTGGGAAGGTTGCACCTCAGAACAAGTGCATCCAGGCAATCCAAACTCTGCAACCTGCATATATTCTGGCTAATTTGAACATATGTGTACAGTTCCTCTTTATAGTGCACGGGTTATTCTGCAAACGTTACTATTTTGCACCCTGATCCCAGTAATTAAAGAAACTATGCAGGACACAGAAGCCCACAGGGCCCACCTGCTGGAAATTTTAGTTCACACACCATCTCTGGGTTTTCAGGTCTGAGCAGGCAATTGACTCATATCCTTTCAAACATCTCTGCACCCATAAGGGCTAGAAACTTGTTTTCAGTTTTAAAATGAAATGAAAGTGGAAACTCCTAGGTAGCTGAATTCTGTGTCCAGTTCTTGGCTATTCTGTGTTTCTTCTACACTCCTTGGAAAACACTTAGCCCTTTCACTATCCAGTTTGGACGCTGTCTTACACTAGGAAAAAATATCTGAAAGTTGGCCTCAATTTCCATGCATATATCTCTATATATCAATTACATGTACATTTTATGCAAATTTGTATCATGGGCCTGACTTTTTTAAGAATCTTACAACACTTTTGCTGTTGAGTCAGATAAAGTGAGGAGGGGGGAGAGAATTGGATCCTCCCTGCAGAGTGGGGTAGGAATGGGGGAGAAATTAAATTCAGTTTACATTTAAAGGCAAATCTACCTATTTCAGCTTTCCAAAACGATATGGCAGCCAAAACACAGGCATATTTCAAAATTCATCCTGTTGTGAAGTGTACATAATGCATGTATTAATGAAAATAACATACAGAACTGCATTGTATTTAGGGAAATATAAGTATTGGGGAGAAATATGCTTTGCAAATATGTGTGTTTGGGCAAAATTGCATGCAAATGTGTAAGTCAAGAGAAATTTGCACAAAAATGCTGATGAATTTTCATGGTCTTTTTTAAAATTATGGCAAACCGATGTGTAAATCTGGGGAACTGAACTTAAAACTGGGAAAAGGAGAAGCCAAGAGAAATGGAAATCGACAAATTCACCCATCCTTAGGGTGGGGTCACCTACCTGTCCATCACCTGATGCCACAATGGCATCAGGTGACTGGGGTCTTTTGCATAGTGCTGTCCAAAAAACCCCCAATGGTCAGCTGGCCGAGTGAGGAGGCCTGGGAACTCTAATTATGCCTGCAGGCCAGACCAGATGTTTCCCACAATTGAGCTCGAATTTTAGTTGATAAGCCTGTTGATTCAGAAGTGAACCCTGAACATCAGATTTCCTAATACTACCAAGTCGCATCCTATGGACCTGCTCAGCTGGCACTGATGTCAGGGAGGCAAGAGACCAGTCTTTGCCCCACCTGGAGCTGGCTGGGGCTGATGGGAGTTGTAGTCCTAAACCTCCAGAGGGAACCAGGTTGGCAACGGCTGCCATTAAACATCTGAACAGGTGTCCATTACTCAGGGTTTCCGGATAAAAGCTTGTGAACTTGAATGCCCGAGTCACAGGGGAAATAAAGGATAGACCGGAGCCAACTGTCTGGATGGAAACTCTTGAATAATCAGCACCTGGAGTTTGGCTGGTTCAGCTTTTCCCATCCTCTTCAGTCTCCGTTCCTTAACCCTGTACAAGCCAGCAAAGGGGGGGAAACACACACACGCACCTTGCTTCGTATGTCTGCCTCCTAACATAGCCACTCTATGCCACAATAGTAGAATCTTGTATTTTTTAAAAAACCCAAAACCATTTTAGGTTCTAACAAATGGAACATTTGATTCCATTCATTTTGGACTCAATCAAGATTGTGGGTTGTCCTGATATTAAAGGAGCATCTTTGGGTTGTATCTCACGCTAGCGCTACTGAGAGTGCTTCCCCCCCATGTTATTTTCATTTTCTTATATGCCCACTTTACCCTAACGGAATGCATGTTTGTACACAGGGCTAGGCTGGAGACCTGCACTGCGAAATTCAAAGGGGCTCAGGATGGCTGTGTTCTGCTTCGCTCATTGTTTCTGAGACGGTGAATTAGGTAGGTCCACCTTTAAATGCGAACTGAATCGATTTTCTCCCCCCTCCCATCCTTAGAAGATGTTCACAGGGGCAAAGGCATGATCTGTCCTTGTCCACCACTCTTGCGTGTTATCTTTCTCTCTCGCCTTTTCTCACATGCACGCACACACCGGGGTCAAGTGCGAGGAACGGCAGAGGAGACACCAGCCCAATCTGGGGTGCAAAGAAGGGCTGGTTAGAGAGCGATGCTTGTGCGTCGAAGGCATAGGCGAGGAGGAAGAGAGACATTCCAGAGATTTTTCACGTGCAAACGGATACTTCCTTTGAGAGTCTCTAGACTAAATAACGCTTCTTGTGTCTGGAACTGACGGCTTCTTCTCTCGCTAATAAATACCTACATTTGTGTGAAGAAAGGAGTTTTTTTTTAAAGTCAAGAGGGTGCCTGGGAATGTTTCAGTGTCTTCTGTCTTGTCCCAAACCCATTAATTTGAGGGCCATAACAGTGGTTAGAGCATCTTACTTTGCATGCAGGTCTCAGGTTCAATGTCCAGCGTCTCCAGGTAGAGCTGGGAATGTCCCCCATCTCAAAACCCCAGAGTGCCACTAGTCTGGTGGGTCTGACTCAGAATCAAGCAGCTTCCTATGTTTAAAATCAAATTCAGAACTGTGAGGACTAGAATCTGGCTTTATTTTTTAAAGAAAGGGCCCTTTTCTGTGGTACAGCATCTGCTTTGCATGCAGAAGGTCCCAGGTTAAATCCCTGTCAGCATTTCCAGACAGAGCTGGGAGAGAGCCCTGCCAGAACCCTGGATAGGTGCTGCCAGTCAATGCTGAGTATACAATACTTAGCTGACTCTGTGTCAGGCAACTTCCTATGTTTCTGCTGCCTCTCCAGAGTTGTATATTTGTGGAGTGTTAGCAGCACTGAGTGCTGTACACGGTGCATTGCATCAACTCAGAGTAGACCCACTGCAATTAATAGACCTAACTTAGTCATGTCTATTAATTTCAGCGGATCTATCCTGAGTATGACTAATGTTGGACATAACCCATTACATCCCCTGCCTGATGTCTAGCAAGATGTCAAAGCAAGATGAGGCAAAGTGAGGCAGCAGATTTGGGCTGCTATTAAGAGCAGCAAAGTGGGACAGACAGGTCTGCCCCATGGGGCAAAAATCCACTGGGGAATTCCCCCTGGCCTCCAGCATCAGGTTTTTGGGGCTCGACTGCTATTGCACATAGAGGCTCCACTGAGCAATTGGGGCGCCTAATAGCCACTAATGGACATTGTTGTTGTTGTTATGTGCCTTCAAGTTGATTATGACTTATGGCGACCCTATGAATCAGTGACCTCCAAGAGCATCTGTCATGGTCATGAACCACCCTGTTCAGATCTTGTAAGTTCAGCTCTGTGGCTTCCTTGATGGAATCGGTCCATCTCTTGTTTGGCCTTCCTCTTTTTCTACTCCCTTCTGTTTTCCCCAGCATGATTGTCTTTTCTAGTGAATCGGGTCTTCTCATGATGTGTCCAAAGTATGATAACCTCAGCTTCATTATTTTAGCTTCTAGTGGACATATGCTTCATTATTTTGTCTCAATCCTTTTCATAAACCGTCTGTCAGAGCTGGTAACACTGGAAGGAAGATGCTAGCGGAGCCATTCATCAACAGCCAGAAGACCGCTGGCATCTGCAGAGAGCTATGTACACATTTTGGGGGAAAGGGCCGTAGCTCAGTGACTGAGCATCTGCTTTGCATGCCGAAGGTCCCTGCTTCAATCCCCAGGAGCATCTCCAGGTAGGGCTGGGAATGTACCTAGTCTGGAACCCTGCAGAGCCACTGCCAGTCAGTGCAGACAATAATGAGCTAGATAGGCCAATGGTCTGACTCTGTATAAGGCAGCTACCTATGTCCCCATGATGCCCCTTTCTCCTGGGTGGATTCTAACTGCCATCAAGCCAACTTTCTGTGGGCAGAACAGCATAGCAAGAGTAGCCCTGAAACCCCAAATCCAAATGTCATTTGCTTCGATTCCCAATTGTTCTCAGGTGTGTGTGTGCATTTGCCCCGCCATTGCTAAGACTGTGTCTGTGGACATTGCCGGAAGATACAGTTAATATGGAAATGTTTATACAAATGAAAATAACATACAAAAGTGCATTATATCAGGGGAAATTGCTGGCAGAAATGTGCATACTTGTCATATATGTGTTAAAAAGTGTTTATTGGAAGCAATTGACACTAAAACGCTGAAGAGTTGTCATACTTTTCTTTTAAAAAATTGCAAATTGCTGCAGGGTTGTGGAGAGCTGAATTTAAGTTGGGGGGAAATGAGAAAGGGTAAGAAACTGAAATTGACAGATTTCGCCCGTCCCTACCATCAGTCATGGACTGGAGGCTATGGCTTGTCATTCTGGCAGCTTCCAACAGAGGGCAGTAGTGCACATTGACACTGAGCATAGGAAGCAGGTGTACGCTGCATCGTACCATTGGCCCGTCCAAGTCAGCGTTATTTCCTCTTCCCAGCACCAGCTCTCTGGACTCCCAGGTGTGTGCAGAGGTGTCTTTTTTTCGGATCTGCTCCAGCCTTCCCTAACTTGTTGGCTTCTGGGTGGTTGTTTGAACCATGGCCGTGCTGGCTGGGGCCTATGGGAGTCACTCTCACAACCTTTCCCACCCTTTGGGTCCCCAAATGCTGTTGGACTACAACTCCCATCAGCCCCAGCCAGCATAGCCAATGGTCAGGAGGAATTATGGGAACTGTAGTCCAGCAACATCTGGGGACCCACAGGCTAGGAAAGGCTGCTGGGAGCCTCAGCCTTCCACACCACCTGTTATCTGGAATTGAATCCGGGGGGCCCTTCTGCAAGCAAATCATGATTGGCAGAGCAGCTAACAGCACATAGGCTGAGCTGCGAATGGGCATGTGAAGCTTACCTTGTAGTAGCACACCTTTCCCCTGGAAATAACCACACTGAGGCTCAAGTCTTAAGAAAATAAGGAAGCTAGCTTATTACATGGAATACATGAAATGGAAATGGACTGCCTTCAAGTCAATCCTGAATTATGGCAACCCTACGAATGGGGATTTCATGGTGAGCGGTATTCAGAGGAGGTTTACCTTTGCCTCCCTCTGAGGCTGGTCCTCCCCAGCTGGCTAGGGCCTGCTCAGCTTGCCAGCCCTTCCTTGTCCACAACTGCCAGCTGGGGGGCAACTGGGCTCCTTGGGACTATGCAGCTTGCCCACGGCTGCACAGGTGGCAGGACACGTAGCCCCTGAGCCACTCACTGTGGGGTGATCTTTAGCTGGCCCGTGACACCCAGGAGACAGGAGCAAGGATTTGAACTCACAGAATCTGGACTCCCAGCCAGGCTCTCCTCTCCACTGTGCTATACCAGCCCATACAGGAAATACATACTTGATAGAAAAGAGTTCCGAATTCCAACTAAGTAGGAGGCTCAAAGGCCCATGTTTGGTCTTTGATCTCCCATGCTGGAGAAGGAGACAAAGGAGAAATGCCCATGTTAGTCAGCCTCCTATGTTCCTATGCAAAGGCATTGTGCATCTCCGAAGAAAGTTCGCCCTGGACTGTACAGACAAGGAGACCTCGACACAGCAAAACTGGAGGCGATGAGCCAGTCAGCATGTATGACGGGACAGTGCACAGCCTCTTTTGTTCAATGGAGCATTGAGCACTCAACAGGAAGGGATTTGGGGTGAGGTATTTCCTCCTGGGCAAGGTGCCCAGTAGTCTTGCAGGAGGCAGAGGATCTCCAGAGTCCCCTTAGCAAAGGATGCCAGTGTCTGTCTGTGTCTCAAGGAAAAAGGGAGAGGCACATGCAGATGGAACAGGGAATAGGCCTCTCTCTCTCTCTCTCTCTCTCTCATATATGCATCCATAAAGGCTCCCCTTTTAAGCTTCCTAGTGTCAAAAGGTGCAACCCAGGCCAAGTTTAGATGCAGTCTAGACACATTCGGTGTATTTATAACCTTGGTGTGTGTGTGTGAGTGAGTGATGTGGGAGGTGAATACCCAGCATTCAGAAAAAAGAGCTTTTTTTAACCTTGGGGTGGTGAACTTAAAGGGTCTTGCTCCGAGTCTGCTGAGTCCCCAGGGAATCCAGAGTTAATCTCAGGGAGCTGGGGGGGCGGGGTGAAAGAAGGCTGCTGTTGTTCAGAAAGTGCTGTTATGACAAAGACAGAGGATGCCTTAGTGCAGAAAATATGCGGATAGAGATAGTCTAGCTAGCAGTTAGGATGTCCAAGCTGTCTAGTGAGCTCCCAGCTGGGTTACTGCAGGGCATTATATGTGGAGCTGCCTTTGAAGGTGGACAGGAAATCCCTAGGACAAAAGGTAGGTAAGACTGTCCACTTGGGAAGACTTCTCGGTGGTAGCCCCTAACCCATGGGATTCCCTTCCCACAGAGGTGTGTCTGGAACCTTCATGATGTCATTTCCCTCGCTTGCTGAAGACACACCTCTTTACCCTGGCCTTTACCCATCACAGGGCTACAGTACTTAGCACCCTTAACAAATTACAGTTCCCAGGATTCTTTGGGGGAAGTCATGTGCTTTAAACATATGGTGTGTATGCCCACCCTTCAGAACTCACCCTGTTCCTTTGCTTGGTTTAAATTGGTTTTAATATTATATTTTTAATTACTGTAACACTCCCCTCCCCGGGACCTTAAGGTGAACTGCCAGTAAGAAATCAAAGTAATAATGGCAACAGAAATATAGTCTCACCAGTTCTGAAAGAGATTTACTGGCTGCCAGCCAGTTTCTGAGCCCAATTCAAGGTGCCAATACTAGTAGAAGGCATGTTTTTATCTGCAGCTGTTTTTTAGAATGTTTTTATCTTGCAGCTGTTTTTAGAATGTTTTAAATTGTTTTTAAAGGGTAGAACAAAAAGGGAAGAACAAGAGCCGTATTCCAAAAGATTAGAGAAATTAAAGGGAAATTTAAACCAAGACTAGGGATGTTGAATAATCAACAGGGGAACACACTGACTGACCGAGATAAAATGAAGATGGAAGCAATACACTGAAGAACTCTATAAAAGAGATGCAAGGATAACAAATTCATTCATGGAGGAACAGTATGATGAAGAACCAGAAACTTGAGAATATAAGGTAAACGCTGCTCTTAAAATACTTGGAAGAAACAAATCACCAAGAACAGATGGCATACTAGTAGAGTTGCTATAAGCTACTGAGACTGAATCTGTCCAAATTTTGACAAAAATCTGTCAAGAAATATGGAAAACTAAACAATGGCCCACAGAATGGAAGCGTTCAATATATATCCCAATTCCAAAGAAAGGGGATCCCAAGGAATGCAGTAATTATTGAACTATTGCCTTAATATCCCATGCAAGTCAAGTAATGCTCAAGATTCTACAACAAAGCCTCTTACCATATGTGGAGCAAGAAATGCCAGATGTCCAAGCTGGATTTAGAAAGGGAAGGGGCACCAGAGATCATATCGCAAACATACGTTAGATAATGGAACGGACCAAGGAATTTCAGAAGAAAATCACGCTGTGCTTTATAGATTACAGCAAAGCCTTTGACTGTGTAGATCATGAAAAACTATGGAATGCTTTAAAATGAATGGGAGTGCCACAGCATCTGATTGTCCTGATGCGCAACCTATACTCTGGACAAGAGGCTATTGTAAGGACAGAATATGGAGAAACTGATTGGTTCCCCATCAGAAAGGGTGTGAGACAGGGGTGTATTTTATCAACCCTATTTATTTAATCTGTATGCAAAAGATATCATACAGAAAGCAGGTTTATACCAAGATGAAGGAGGTGTGAAAATTGGAGGGAGACATATCAGTAATTTAAGATATGCAGACAATACCATACTACTAGCAGAAACCAGTAATGATATGAATGTTGATGAAAGTTAAAGAGGAAAGCACAAAAGCAGGACTACAGCTGAATATCAAGAAGACTAAAGTAATGACAACAGAAAATTTATGTAACTTTAAAGTTGACAACGAGGACATTGAACTTTCAAGGATTATCCTTGGCACAGTCATTAACCAAAATGAAGACAATAGTCAAGAAATTGGAAGAAGGCTAGGAGTGGGGAGGGCAGCTATGAGAGAACTAGAAAAGTCCTCAAATGCAAAGATGTATCACTGAACACTAAAGTCAGGATCATTCAGACCATGGTATTCCTGATCTCTATGTATGAATGTGAAAGTTGGACAGTGAAAAAAGCGGATAAGAGAAAAATCAACTCATTCGAAATGTGGTATTGGAGGAGACCTTTGCGCATACCATGGACTGCGAAAAAGACAAATAATTGGGTGTTAGAACAAATTAAACCAGAACTATAATTAGAAGCTAAAATGATGAAACATACTTTGGACACATCATGAAAAGACCTGATTCACTAGAAAAGACAATAATGCTGGGGGAAACAGAAGGGAGTAGAAAAAGAGGAAGGCCAGACAAGAGATGGATTGATTCCATAAAGGAAGCCACAGACCTGAACCTACAAGATCTGAATAGGGTGGTTAACGACAGATGCTCTTGGAGGTCGCTGATTCATAGGGTCGCCATAAGTCGTAATCAGCTTGAAGGCATATAACAACAAAACTTGTTTTTAGAATGTGTTTTTGTTGTTAAATTGTTTTGTTTGCTACCTTGGACTCCTTCAGGATGAAGGGCGGAATATAAATTTAATCGTAATAATATAATAGTGGTCAATTCTGCAGTTCAGGAGCTCATCATGACAGCCGCCATCAACCACGCCTCCAACTATAGTTCCATAGCCATGCCCATAAAACCCAGTATATCAGTATGACTGCAATTCTGTGCATAGTTTCCTGTGAGTAAGTGTATTAAACTCACTGATGGTGAGACATCTGACTGCATAGGTTCAATGCAGAGTTTTAACAAAAGGCTCTCAGCCAGTTGAAATACAGCCTTATCATTTTTAATTCAAAATTGCAAACCATTTCGCAAAGATTTTGACAGCTAGCATGAAGCAGGAACCCTGTCAATGGATAGATGTAGCTAACCTTTGCTTCATTATTTTCAGACGTAGAGCAATAAACCTTAGGTACAACTCCTAGTTTGTTTTGAGAGTGTTTGGGATCAGATGGCACACTAAGCCAAGCCATGGCTCAGTGCAGCAGCAAAATGGCTAGGGGTGCAGGGAGCAAAGCCGACACCATCTCCACTCTGGGAGCCCGTGCATTTGCTCCTCCATGTTATGCCAGTGTGGTTTGGGTTTGTGGTCTCTGTGACTAGGAAGGAACGGATCTGTCTGTTTCTGTTTTCATTCCTTCTTTTCTCCAACCTTAAATTAAGCTCTCCACATTTCTGCAGCGATCTGCGTTTTACAAAAATCTTCATGAAAATTCGTCATCCATTTGAATGTGCATTTCTCCTATTCAGCAGTTTTGACTAATACAGACAGATTTTTGCAAGCAATTTTCCCCAGTCAACTGCATTTCTGCATGTTATTTTCACAGATATGCTCATTTTCATGCACACTTCCCCCTAATTTGCAGATACAGAGAAGGCCAATGTGTTATAGAGTGTTGGACTGGGGCCTGGCTGGGAGACCAGGGTTCAAATCCCCACTCAGCCATGAAGCTCACCAGGTGACCTTGGGCCAGTCACAGTCTCAGCCTAACCTACCTCACAGGGTTGATGTGAGGATAAAATGGAGGAGGAGGAGAACCACATACTCCACCTTGAGCTCTTGGAGGAAAGGTGGGATATAAATAAAAATTAAATAAATAATAATATAAATGCAATTAATAATAATAATAATAGTATTATTAGATTTATTAATTGATATCCAAATGTCCCCAAGTGACTTACACAATGTTAAAACAAAACTAATAAAAGAGACTATAAAAGCATAACAATAAATCACGAGACAATGGCAATAGCATCTTCACACAGTCACAGGAAGGTTTGGCAGCATATTAAAAACAAAACATCATCTCAATCTATCAAATGCCTGGGAAAAAAGATATGCCTTTACCTGGTGCTGAAAAGATAACGATGAAGGCACCAGGCAGACCTCACTTTATTGCTGTTGTTGTTGTAAACATTGTTTGGAGAATTACATCGCAAAATTTGAATAAGTGTGGGTTTAGAAGGATGGCTGCCTTTTTAAGTGTGAACCGTATCATATTTTCCTCCTGATGAGTGACTGGCCAAAGGCCACCCAGCGAGCTTCATGGCTGTGTGGGGATTTTTACCCTGGTCTTCCAGTCCAGTGCAGCACCCTGACTTGCAGTGTGAGTGCGACACGGCTTGTGCACTTATAGGTGAGTCTTGTGCGTATTCCTCTGGCCTCTGAAAGCCAAGGCAAACAAGCAAGAAGTTTTTAAAGAATCTACCTTTGCCCCAGTTGTTCAAAGCCAGACTTTTAAACAACCCCCCCCACACACACATACACATCAAGCAATCTGTTCTTACTCCATATCTCCTGTTGACATTGCCTTGGACTCTGAAATATTAGTCATCATCAGATGCCAACCCCCCTCTTGGTTTTCCCCCATAGGAGGCTTGCGCTTCGCAGTTTTGGAAATCCTTGCAAAGGGAGTCCAGTTGATAAAAAGAGGTGTTGGAAGGCCGTTGGTGGTGATGACCTCCCCTATTTACAAAATGGCATGTTGACTTCAGAGGTTCTAATGAAATTTGGAATCTGTCCCATGTGCAACCCTATCCCTTTCCTCCAAAAAAAGGAAAGGAAAAAAAGGCGGAAAAACCCAAAATTAAAGGGGGGTAAGAAACCTGGTTCAATCAGAGAGCTTTATGGTGGGAGGGGACCTTGAAGGTCATCCAGTCAACCCCAGGAATTTGCCACTACGGCACCCCTGACAGTTGGCTGCCCAGTTTCTGCTTTAAATACCCTCAGTGATAGAGAGCCAACCACGTCCTGAGGCAGCCTGTTCCACTGTCAACCAGACAGTATCCTTGGGAAGTTTCTCTTCTGAATGTTTAGCTGAAATCTGTGTCGGTGCAAACGTCCACCCCTTTTGTTGTAGTCCTACCCTCTGTAGCAACAGGGGCCATGTCTCTGCCAGCTTCTCTGTGGCAGCCCTTTGGACTGGGCTGGCTCAACATAGTTTGCTGCCTGAAGCAAAGGCTGAGACGGCATCCTCTCCCCAGTCGGTTCATGCTAAAACTCCCACCGGCTCCAGTGCTGGCTGGATCTGATGCGAGCCGTAGCCCCAAACACCCAGAGGGTACTGACTTGGGAAAAGCCGCGCTCAATACTACTCAGTCCACAGTTTTTGAATAGGGAGCTCTGTGGCTTTGCTGTGCAGAGCTGCCAGTTCAAATCCCGTAATGCCTCACCCCCAGCCTGATACAAAACCAAAGCCTCATTTTGGCAGGCAACGAGTTAAAATCCCCCCCCCGCTCCTCCTCAGATATCAAGGGGGGCCAGTGCGGGAGGGAGAGAGAGAGAGAGTTAGCGTCAAGCTGACAGAGCCCAATTCCTTCATGCTCAGGGTTTCCCTGCCGCATCCCAGCAGCCCTGCAAAACTGTCATGAGGCCCAAGAGACAAGGTGTGTTTTTTGGCGTTGCCAGGGGAACAGCCAAACACTCCCTTTCTCGAATAAATGGTGGGATAACTTTGCACTGAAAGGGAGGGTGTGGGGAGGAAAGGCCCACTGTTGCCCTTCCAGCCTCAATGGCCTGGGCTGAAGACATGCGGCTTCTCTCCACCACCCTGCATTCCACCCACCCCCACGCTTTTTCTTCAAAGGACAGGTGGGACTTAAGAGTACCTGCCACCTTCTCCTTCAGCCTATCCAGGAGTGGGCCTTTCAACCTTGTCCCAAACCATGCCTCCCCCATGACCTGTTTATTGAGCTTTCATCCTGATTTACTTGCACAAAGCGGCCGTATGCTGCATCCGACCCATCTAGACCAGTACTGTCTGCACTGACTGGCAGCGGCTCTTCTAGGACATTCCTAACCCTACCGGGAGATGCTGACTATTGATCCTGCCGCCCTGGGCTCCTCCTGGGAGGAAGGGCGGGATAGAAGTTTAATAACAAGCAGACAAACAAAACCGAGACCTTCTGCACACAAAGCAAATGCCCTGCCACAGGTCTACGGCCCTTCCGTACGGACGATGCCTGGCCTTTATGGAGCGTTCCTTCTGATGTGCTTGTTGGCGAGGAAGTTATACAACAATGTGCGTTGGTCCTGATTTCCGTGCGCAGCATTTATACATCTTCCCGTTAAGCATTCATTCATTCCACCGTTTGCAGCGCACTCTCCTAACCGCAAAAAGTCACTTTAAAAAAAAGCGCATCTTTTGCGCCACTTTAACCCACTTTTATTGTGCAAACCTAAATTTCTGGTATGTGCTTGAAGCCCCGCCAGAAAATACTGACAGTCCTCCCCACTATGCTGAGAGGTGTTGTATTTCTATTGAAATTATAGCAATTGTGTCCAAAGCTGCATCTATACATATACATTAGCACCTGCCAATTGTTTGCAAATCTGCATCCTTGGCGGGTGCGGTGCATTTTTAAAAAAATGTTTTTTGCAGAAGCAGACGTGCTAGTCCCAGCAAAGAGGTGCTGCATGCTAACGCCAGGCTGGAACATCATATACAGGCGGTGGAGGAATGAGACTAAGGCATTGATTTTTGGGCTCTGTGTGATTGAGAATAATTTGCTGCAGGTCCTTCATTAGCCCTGTTTTCCATCTGTAAAGCACTGGCAATGATGTTGTTAAGCTGGATTTCAAAATCCACCCCTTCCGATCTGGACCAGCTCAACAATCCCACTGCTCCAGAAGGGTGTACTCCAGCCTGGTTGGCCTTTGACACCCCCCCATTCCCTCCCCATTTGTGAAATATTTCACGCAGAGCAGCACATTCCTGAACAGAGTGTCTTCACATCACACCATGCTGCAAAGGAAAGAATGCATCAGCCCCACAGATGGGTGTGCGTGCAAGGGCAGAACAGCAGGCCAAGTTTCCCAAAGTCCTGCCCCCTTGACCACCAAGCCCCACCCTGGCCCCAAAATGTGTTGTGGACCACAGCGATGGGAATTGGAGCTGTTGACTGTGGTCTTTGGCTGCCCCCTGGTGGCAGCTGTGAGTATTAACAAGCTCATTTCTGTTGCATCTTCCTCACTTCCAACGAGTCTTTTAAGTACTTTATGCCAGTCCGCATCTGCATTGGAATTGTTCAATTGTATGTATGTATTTAAGGCTTTTATATACCGCTTTTCAGGCAGACCTCACAAAGCAGTTTACATAAGATTATTACAACAATTTTTTTTTTTTAAGTTGTGATAAAATGGCAAAGACGGCTTTTTTTGTTGAAGAAGAAACTGTTAATGCTTCTTCTCATTCTCCTTGGGGCAAGACAGCGGGTTCTGCAGATGCCTCTGGCGTGACAGTCGGGGGAGGGAAGGAGAGGCTGCTAGAGGATGTTTTTAAGATGTTTTGTTTTTAAGATTTTTTTTGTTTTATCACTTGTTTGCCATCCTGGGTTCTTTTTGTTTTTATGTGCCTTCAAGTCGATTACGATTGTAATTGTACATCTCTGCATTTTACTGATACATTGTGTGGTATGTGTATAGTTTGGTTTTTTTAGTCAGCATTTTATAGCACACTCTGTGACTAAAGTACCTGTGCATTTGAAATTGGGCTTCTTTGCGCATTCTGTCGACTACCAGCCTTCTTTATATTTTCTACTATTTATTTTTGTATTTTTTTAATCTTATTATGTCTACTTAGACCTTGATTTTTTTGTTTTTCCACTCTCATAAAAGGACCCTGCACTTCTGAATTTGCCACTACACTACTGCGCCCCCCCCCACTGCCCACCCCGCCCAATTATTTTGCATATGTGACTTGATTGGTAGGAGTGCTACGGTTATTATGCCCAGTGAATGTTCACTTATGGAACTCACTTCCACAAGATGGGCTCCTTCTGGGAGGAAGAGCAGGATATTAAACAAACAAACAAATAAAATGCGGCAATCAAGGAATGGCCACCCACTTAAATGGCTTTAAAAGGGGGGGGGGGTTAGACAAATTGCTGGAGAAAATCCATGGTTACTAGTCCTGATAAGAAGCTCAAAAGAGCCCTATAGCTGAATCAGGCCAAAGGCCCATCTAGTCCAATATCCTGTTCTTGCAGTGGCCAGCCGAATGTCTCTGGGGAGCCCACAGGTAGGACCTAAACATAACACCTCCTCACTTGGTCATCTGGGATAGGACAGATTATATTAAAGAAGCTTTTAGACAGTTGGACAATGCGAAGCATTATGCACCATGCGTTACAACCTACTTGTTTTATTAAGAAGAACATTATACATCTTATTGATGAGATAATAAATGAGGCTTGAATTCAACAGTACATTTCCAAATCCACTTATGATTTTCTTTTAGTTACAGATGACAGAATTCCCCAATTCCACCTGCTTCCTAAGAGGCACAAAAGCACCTATCCAACACTAGGAAGACTTACGTGTCAGGTTGTAGCTCTGTATTGGAATCATTAGCTGTGTATATAGATTCCTTTCTTAAACTGTTTCTTGGTAAAATAGAAGGATATTTGAAAGACACAGGAGACTTTTTGAATTCTATCAACAATATAGTACTATAACCCACAAACGTTTGGGTGGTGACTATGGATGTGACAGCATCGTATACCAATATATCTCCAGAGGAGGATATCAGTGTTATTACTGAGACTTTAGGTCGATGGGAAATTCTGCTTCCTCCCACTAATTTTTTAAGTACACTTGCAGAATTAGTTTTGGGAAAGAAAGTTTCAGTTTCAGAACAAGATGTTTTGGCAGATTTCTGGCACAGCTATGGGGTGTTGTTTTGCTCCGGAATTGGCTAATATATTTATGAACAAATCTGAAAAAAGATACATTTTGCATGATCGTAACCCTTTTAGAAGCGAGATCTTGGACTTCCGGGAAGGGTGACTAGGGACTTCCGGGAAGGGTGACTTAGCCTGTGCCTGCTTTTGAGACGGGCTCCTGCCTCAAAAGAAGCTTATTCAGATATATCAGTCAGATTTTTTCTTTTTTTGACTGATTAAACTTCTCCCGGGTAGGGAGAAACGAAGAGATTAACCTCAAAGCCTATTTTTGTTGGGACGACCAGATCTCATTAATTTATGGGACGAGGTCCAGCCGACGAAGGTGGGACGGATTTTTAACAACAAGCTCTATCTGGAAAAGCGAACGTTCATCTTATCTTCTAAGAGAGAACGCACTAACAGGCAAGCACCCTTCTTTCTATATTTTTCTTTTACTTGACTTAAATTGTTGCTGTTTAAAAGAGATTTGCCAGATTGATCGGTTTTTGACATCTCACTGGGGAGCCATAACTTCTCTCTGCTACTCACTAATTAATAGCTTATCTCTGTTTTTGTTGCAAAAAGCTGTCCTGGATTTGCATTCTAAAGATATACACAGAAGAGGGATTTCTATTCCAGATTTTTATTTTGAAGAATATTATATTGTCTGAGACTACTCTCTTTTTGGTTTATTTTATTTTGACGAATCTGTTTTCTGACGACCGCCATTAATTGTTTCGATCCTGGGAACTGCATTTTGTTTACTTTAGCATGGAGAGATAAGGCTGTCTGCTCTGTTTATACTGTGATGTCACCAAGTTTGGAGTATTAACCCAATTGTTGCTGAAATAAGAAGTGGTTTTCCTATATTTTTCTTTTAAAATGGCAATTAAGAAAGTGGCTGAGAAGCTGGAAATAACTATGTTTCAGAAAATAATGGATGAGATTGAGATAACGAAACAAAACCTGCGACAGGGTTGTAAGGAGCTGAAAATTGAATTGAGTAAAATGAAGCAGGAGATTAAAGATATAGGGGTCCCTGTGAGAGAGGTGACCCTGGAAGGGGTCCCTGTGAGAGAGGAGACCCCGGAGATTGGAACAAACGTGGAACAGGAAAAAGATTTGGAGTCTATGGACTTTAGAAATAAAATTTATTGTTTGGAGACACAGGAGATTAAAGACATAGGGGTCCTTGTGAGAGAGGAGACCCTGGAGACTGGAACAGGGGTCCCTGTGAGAGAGGAGACCCTGGAGACTGGAACAGGGGTCCCTGTGAGAGAGGAGATCCCGGAGATTGGAACAAACGTGGAACAGGAACAAGATTTGGAGTCTATGGACTTTAGAAATAAAATCTATTGTTTGGAACTCAATGTTATCTCTGAAGAAATTAATGAAGATTCTAGAGATAAAGTTATCAATGGCATGGATAATCTTCTGGACTGGAATGATGTGATGGAGCCCAATATAGAGAAAATCTATGGAATTAACTGCAGCCATGTGACAATGGAAAAACTTTCAAGAGATGACCCAGTGTATTTTGAAAAAAAGAACAGAGATATGATTTTACAGCAGTATTTCAGCAACCTATTCAGAATGGATGGCAAGAAAATATTTGGGATAGAGGTAATTCCCATCAGACTCTTACTATATGACTATGGCTTTGACAGCAAGATTATTATGGAATACTGATAATGGAAGATTGGATACTGAAATTACTGGACTTAACAAGACTACTGAAGATGGAAGATGGAAAATGGAACTAATAGGGATAATAGAACAATGGCTACTGAAATTATTGAACCTAACAGATTCTGATGTGATGGATTAATTGAAATGTTTATTTTGACTATGGTTATGACAACAAGATTATCATAATTAGTAATGAGATGGATTAATCGATATGCTTATCTGGAAAAAAAAATTGATAGATATATTTCTTAAAGAATTGAAACCTCTCTTTGACTTTTTGTGGAAAGAATAAAGTAATGTTTATGAGATTTGATGATTAAGTAAGATAACTACTGGAGGAAAGTGATTTTATAATATGACTTAAGAGACAGGATTGTTATATATTATAGACTTATAACTGATTTGATCTTTGACAAATGGGAAGTCAATATTTTACTCTTTATTTTTTATTTTTGTTTTTTTTTTCTTTTTTTCTTTTTGTTTAACTATTTTTGATTTTGTTTTTTGTTTTTGAATGTTTTATGATTTTGTCTTGTATGTTTTATGAAAATCTGAATAAAAATTATTGGAAAAAAAAAAAAAAAAGAAGCGAGATCTTGGTGTACAAGAGATACCTAGATGACATCTTTATGATTTGGACAGGCACTGAAGGTAGACTTAAGGATTTTGATAAATTTATTAACACCGTAAAACAACAGCACTTTTCCCCACTTGTGATTCCTAGTAACAGGTATTTGGAGGCAAACTGCTCCCAAACAGCAGAGGGGGGATATAGCTATTGTGGCTAGTAGCCATTGATAACCTTATCCTTCATGAATTTCTCCGATCCCCTTTGAAAGCCGTGTAAGTGGGTGGCCATCACTTCATCTTGGAGGAGTGAATTCCATCGTTCAACTGTGTGCCATGTGGCCCATTTTAAGAGATGAGCTGCTGCATAGGAGTTGCCTATAAATGTACTTGTCGCTACTCACTAGATAGGGGACATTTCTAAGACGAAATGTAAGAACATCAGAAGAGCCTGGCGGCTGGGTCCAGCCTCCAGTTCTCACAGTAGCCAACCAGATGCCCCAAAGGGAAGCCCGTAAGCAGGACTTGAGCATGAGAGCACTCTCCCTACTTATCACAGAATCATAGAATAGAGTTGAGTTGGGGCCTGTAAGGCCATCAAGTCCAACCCCCCGCTCAATGCAGGAATCTAACTTAAAGCATACCTGACGGGTGGCTGTCCAGCTGCCTCTTGAAGGCCTCCCGTAATGAAGAGCCCACCACCTCCTTAGGTCATTGGTACTTGCGATTCCCAGTATAGCTGGTCCTGGGGAACTACAGCGGGAGAGGATTTTAGTCCTGCCTGTAGGCTTCCCGCAGGCATCTGGCTGGCTAGTGTAAGAAACAAGACACTTGGCTACATAGGCCTTTGGCCTGATCCAACAAGGCTCTTCTTACGACCTTTGGAGTAACTGGCAGGGCTGTTCCTTTCATGTCCTGCCTGCAGCGTCTCTGAGCCTTCTGATTGGCCACTGAGGGAAATGGGATGCTAACCTAGATGGGCCTCTGGTCTGATCCATCAAGGCTGTTCATACGGCATACGACCTGCAGCTGGATCAGTCCAAAGGCCTATCTCGTCCAGCATCCTGTTCTCACGGCGGGCCAACCAGATTTGTCACACAATGGACAAAATGCCACCAGGTTCAGAGACCGTGGGGGGTGTAGCCAATGCTCGCCCTACGTAGAGTAGACCCACTGAAATTAACGGACACGACTAACTGAGGTCCATTAAGTTCACTGGGTCTACTCTGGATATAACCCAGTATGCCTCTCAGTACCACAACGAAGTGGGAGAATGGCTCTTGCCATTGTGACCTACTGTCAGCTTCCCAGATTGGCCACTGTGCAGGGAAAGGGATGCTGGACTAGATGGGCCTTTGGACTGAGCTAGTGGGGCTCTTCTTACGTTCTTATGTCTGTTTGATCATTGGTCGCAAGGAAGCCCTGGGCTGTTTCTGTTGTTGCTTCTAAGCCGGCTAGGTGTCCGGATCCCTCTGTTCGGAAGAAGGCCTGTTAGAGGACAGTCCTCTCTTTGAAGGGCTGTCCAGTCCAACTCCGGTTGAAAGGTAAGGAACCATTGAAACAGGCATACAGGAGCCTGAGAGTGGCCCGTCAACAGTTAGCAGCACCTGGTCAGCGGACTGAGCAGACACGCAGGTCACCGGGATGGGCCAATCTGTTGATCTGACTTTCTCCCAATATCTCATTTCCCTCCCAATCTTAGTTTCAATTCTCTGCGTTTCCACAATGATTTCTGATTTTTAAAAATTATGTATATATTTATTCTATTTATATCCCGCCCTTTCTTCCAGTAGGAGCCCAGGGTGGCATTTAAAAAAAAATCCTTGTGAAAATTCATCCACATTTTAGCATGAATTTCCCCTCATAACCACATTATTTGTATGCAGTTGTGACTAATAAGACAATTTTTTGCAAGCAATTTCCCCTCATGTAATGCATTTTCATTGTCATTAATATATGCATTTATGCACCCTTTTCCCTAATAAATGAATTTTTGTACACAATGGTTGCAGTGCAAATTCCAAAGGACAGCTGCGTTTCAGGTTGCGTAATAGTTTGAGAAGTGCTAATTAGGGAGTTAGTCACTCATTAAAATGCAAAACAAAATTGAATTTCTCTCTCATTCCTATACTGGTCACCTGGTGTCTTCCCCCCTGTGATGAGATGTATGTCTATTTAAATTATATAATCCCCCCAAATTTGCACCTATGCATAGAAATTATCATATGCAAATTTTACGCAAATTGGTATCATCGTTTTGTCCTCTTTTGGGGGGGGGAGATGGTAATATGTGACTGCCTCCCCTTTATTATTTCTTGTCTTTTCCAACTGCATGCACCCAAAATTTCATCATTCTGTTTGTAGCAAAAATGTGATAGCCCAATGTAATGAGGCCTGGCACCAGCATCTGTCATAATCAGGCAAGGGCTGGGGGGCCCTCATCAGGGCCCACCGCTGCCGTCCCATACCGCTGCCGTCCCATACCGCTGCCGTCCCATACCGCTGCCGTCCCATACCCGTCCCATACCGCTGCCGTCCCATACCCGTCCCATACCGCTGCCGTCCCATACCCGTCCCATACCGCTGCCGTCCCATACCGCTGCCGTCCCATACCGCTGCCGTCCCATACTGCTGCCACCACAACACCTCTTTCTGCCTCTGGCACCCCTTGTGCTTGCTCATAGTCGCAGATAGTGGGGGACAGCTGCAGAGCTCCAGGCCTGCACATATTTATGTTGGGGGTGTTGGGTGTTGGTGGTTAGGCATAATTACAATGGTGCTGGTGAGTTCAGGTGCAGGAACCCAGAGCTCTGCCCAGCACCACTGCCAAGCCACCTCCACAGCACTGTTGCCAACTGGTAGGGACCAGAGTGTGGCCCAGCAGCAATGTCTGTGCTTGTTTGTATATATATATATATATAAGGTTGTATTTCCACGTTGCTCCTACTCAGTATAGACCCATTGCAATGGACATGACTAACATGGGTCCTTTCATTTCAGTGGGCTTTCCTTGATTCAACCCATTATCTTTTAGATTTCTTATATTTAATACAGTATAGTCATAAAATGAAGCCTCTTCCTTTCCCCAAACTCTGCAAATGTAGTCAAGGTGCATACGGTTGGGAAGGACCGCAGCTCAGTGACAGAGCTCCTGCTTTGCAAGCAGAAAACAGAAGGTCCCAGGGTCAGTCCACAAAGGCTGCGAAAGACTTCCTAGAGAGCTGCTGCCAGTCAGTGTGGACAGTGCTGAGCTAGATAGACCAAGAGCTAGACAGACCAACGGTCTGACTCAATATAAGGCAGTGCCCTATGTCTTAAGGGAAGGGCCCCGACGCAGTGGCAGAGCAGCTGCTTTGCATGCAGAAGGTCCCAGGTTCAATCCTTGATGGCATGTCCAGGTAGAGAGCTGCTGCCAGTCAGTGTAGGCAATACTGAGCTAGATAGACCAATGGTTTGGATTGGAGTAAGGCGCCTTTCTCTGTTCCTCTAGGACATATGAAACCGGGTGCATTTGAATACAAGTACGACTGGACACAATCTGGCTTCCTGGAGACTTGAGTCTGAACTTCTGAGAACTGCTGCTGCCTTCCCTGGCCCCTGTTCTGCCCCTCCGCCCCTGCCTCCAGCAGCCTGAGATGGGTCATTGTCCATTTGTCCTCATTCCTCTTTGGCCTGCTGGCTGCTTGCCTACCCAGGAGGAACTGCGTTGCCTGGTTACTGTGTGCCAGACCATGTCCAGATGATTCTCCCATCCAGGCCATCGTGAATGCAAAGCCAGATTGGAGACAGGCCTCCTGTGGGTTGAGGAGGTCATTCTGGCTGTCGGATTGCTCCCGGGGAAAAAGCTTACAGGCCGTATGGCCCTGGGCGTTTTGGTGGCTCCTTGTAACTGCTGCTTCTCACTCTCAGTCGAGGTTTTGATTTGTAAGCTCCTGGGGCAGGAGTGGGGAACCTTTGGCCCTCCAGGGGTTGCTGAACTACAACTCCTAGTGACCCTGGCCAGCGGCCAGGGATGATGGTGGGAGTTGTAGTTCAGCAACATCTGGAGGGTCACAGGTTCCCCACAAGGCAGAGGATAATTTTTTAAAACTTATTTTATTTTATTTATTTATTTATTTTATTAAATTTATATTTTGTCCTTCCTCCCAGAAGGAGCCCAGGGTAGCAAACAAACCTCCCCCCCAAAGCACTTTAAAACAAAATACTTTAAAATGTATTAAAACAAAGCATCTTTAAATACATAATAAAACAAAACATCTTAAAAACATATTTAAAAAACATTAAAAACATCTTAAAAAGCAATTCCAGCTCAGACTGCGATAAGGTCTCTACTTAAAAGGCTTGTTGAAAGAGGAAGGTCTTCAGTAGACACCGAAAACATAATAGTGATGGCGCCTGTCTAATATTTAAGCGGGGGGATTCCAAAGGGTTGGTGCCACAACACTAACGGTCTGCTTCCTATGTTGTGCGGAACAGACCTCCTGATAAGATGGTATCTGCAGGAGGTCCTCACCTGCAGAGTACAGTGATCGACTTGGTATATAAGGGGCAAGATGATCTTTCAGGTATCCTGGTCCTAAGCGGTATAGGGCTTTGTAGACTAAAACCAGCACCTTGAACTTAGCCTGGTAGCTAATGGGGGGGCAATGCAAGTCTTTCAGCAGCCGGATAACATGTTGGCAATACCCTGCCCCTGTGAGCAGTTACGCCGTTGTATTTTGCACTAGCTGCATCTTCCGGACCAACCTCAAGGGTAGCCCCACATAGAGCCCATTACAATAATCCAGCCTGGAGGTTACCAGTGCATGGATAACAGTGGTCAGGCTATCCCGATCCAGAAACTGCCGCAGCTGTCTTACCAGCTGAATCTGGTAAAAGGCCTCCTAGCCACTGAGGTTACCTGGGCCTCTAGCGACAAAAATGAATCCAGGATCATCCCCAGACTACAAACCTGCTCTTTCAGAGGGAGTACGACCCCATCCAAAGAAGCAACTGATCAATTATCCAAACTTGGGAACCACCAACCCACAGCGCCTCCATCTTGCTAGGATTCAGACTCAGTTTATTGGCCCAGAGAGTAAGTTGGTGGGCAGGGCCTGTTTTATTTGGTAATGGTTGTAGACGGAATGACTGAGAAGCCTTATCCCAGTCTGCATCTGTTTTGGAACTGCTTTTTTAAATGTTTTAAAAATATTTTTTTAAAGATGTTTGTTTTTGAGATGTTTTAAGATGTTTTTAGCCTTTTGTT
Source organism: Rhineura floridana (assembly GCF_030035675.1). NCBI lineage: Eukaryota > Metazoa > Chordata > Lepidosauria > Squamata > Rhineuridae > Rhineura > Rhineura floridana. The sequence goes on along the minus strand of NC_084497.1, from coordinate 21,268,946 downwards.
CTTTGTTTGCTGCCCTGGACTCCTTTTGGGAGGAAGGGCGGGATGGAAATTTCAACAAACAACTCCCTAGCCACTTTAGGCATGTTACTGTTATTAACAATAATTAACACCAATAATTAATCATGTCATGTATATAATTAATTTAATAGAAATATATTAAAACAGTATTTGGAATAACATTTTTAGAATTCATATAATATTAAATTCGACTGTGCATCATTGTACAATGTTGCATTAAATATTTCTGCATATTCTTGTTAAGAATTTATCTATATCTGCGAGCAGAAGGATGTAAAATTAGTTGTGAACTCAGCACTATGCATACTTCCTACGAAGTATGTGACAGTGAATTTGATGGAATTCACCTACAAGTAAACATATTTAGGGATGCCAGCCCTTCTCAGAGTAAACACATAAAAGTTAATGGACATTACAAACTTAAGTCCATTAATTTCAATGGGTCTTCTCTGAGGATTCAGTTGACTACAACTGAAATATGTGTGTGTGAATATTTAAAATGGGTACATAATTGGAAGGCACGTCAAGCAAATCCTCATCTTGACCATCTTCCATCTGGAAACCTATGTTGAGGCTGTGTGGATCCAGAATTGGCCTCCACAGTCACTTACGGACCCACCGTTAAAGACCTTACCCTGGAAGACAATCTCACTCGGCCACGAGTGATCGCCAATGATGACGAATGACTCCTGCCTCTTTTCCCTCCCCCTCCCACTATGATCTGTGTTGATTTTTTTTTATTGTAAGACTTGGGGCAGGGACCTCCTGTTTGTGTCAGTGGCAAAGCCACAGGTATACTGACGGTGCTCTGTCCATGACCTGTCTGTCACAATGGCTGAGTGCTGGAAACGTGTGTGTGTGGGGGGGGGAGCAGCCTAAGATGAATGAATGAATGCTCAAATGCATCTGATTTGTGTGTTTAGCCTTGGTTGCCTCTGAACAGGTCAAGAGAGGCAGGGCAGGGCAGAGGACATGCTGTGCATGTGCAGGGGCCCAAGTCCAATCCCTGGCAGCTCTAGTTAAAAGGGTTTCAGGAAGCGCAGCTGGGAAAGACCTTGAACAGCCCCCACCAGCCAGAGTAGTTAGTCAATACTGAGCTAGATGGACTCAATAATAGACCCTCTCTGCTTTGCAGTCAGAAGGTCCCTGGTTCAGTCCTCAGCATCTCCAGGTAGGGCTGCCTGAAACCTGAGAGAGCTGCTGCCAGTCAGTGTAGACAGTACTGAGCTAGGTGGACCAAGGGTCTGTATCAGTATAAATGATGTTCCTAATTGATTATTGTAAATTTACGTGTAAGCATGCAGGGTTATCCTACTGGTATTCCATTCCCCACCAGGTTTTCTCCGTTGCCTTGTCTTTTAATTATTTACCATATTTGTACGGCTGGCCACCATACACTCCCTCACTTGGCCTCCTCCCCCAAGTCACCTTCTCAGACTGAGCTGTAGCGGATCCAATTTCCCTTTTCCAACTTGTTAAAAGGTTATTTGGCAGGCCTGTGGGCTGCACAGACCAGTTCTGTCCCCAGAGCTTCGTGGAGGCTATAAATAATCCTTTGGCAACATGTGTGTGTTGGTCGCTTAGGGCTTGGCATTTGCCCCTGATAGGATGTCCCCATCCTGAGCTGATGTGGGAGGCCTGTAGGTGAAAGGAAGGAGATTTAAAGAGCTGCCCCTATCTACCTGTCTCTCTGTCTGTCTGAAAGGTTTTCCCTACCCCCAAAAAACCTTGGGGATTCTCATTTAGCAATCTCTCTGGCTTCTGAAATTTTAGCAGGCGTTGCCCATCTGCTTTCAAGCAATCTTTTTCAGTCATAAGGGCTGGAAACTTTGTTTTTAAATGGGGATTCTCAAGCTCTGTAGTGGAATTCTGAGCTTTTTGTTTGCAACTGTGGCAATCCAAGGACGGTCACTGGAGTATAACTATACCATGTGATTGCACAAATCAAGTCTCACATTTGGAGTTGACAGCTCTCAATTCACAGTCCTTTTTGGTATTTTTTGCCTTTGGTTCAGTTTTTGCTATATTGTTTCCAGGTATTTTGTGCTTGGGTGGGTGTTAATTGTTTTTTTTTTACTTCTGTATTGACCCAACAACCTGATCTTATTAAAATATTTACATCCCACTGTTACAGTATAAAAACACCACTCACAGTGTTTTACAACATATAGTATCGCAATTTCATGCAACAATCTATACAGTTGCAAAATGCATGCTGTGATGTCATTGCATTCTGAATTCCCCTCACTCCATTTCATTCTTACAAGGGTGGAGGAAAGTTAGGGAGCACAATGACATCACAAAGTATGGATTATATTTCTAGATCAGGGATAGGGAGTCAGCAGCCAGCATGGCCAATGGTGAGGGATGATGGGAGTTGTAGTCCAGTGACACCTGGAAGGTTCCTCAACCCTGACCTAAACCAACTGGTTCTATCTCCCTGACTTGCCAAAGGTTAACAGGCTCCCCCTAAACATAACAAACCCTGCCTATGTCTCCACCCACTGAGACACTTCCGGATCCACCCACTCGCCCAGAGGCATTTCTAAAAATTGCTAGTTGGCAATTTCACAGTGCTGAAAATGCCATTCATGTGTTGCTTTGAGTGTGGAATGCAAGGGACCATTTTAAATTCTAGGGGTTGGGGAAGATGTTGCAACTGAGATAAAGGTGAAAGGGTTTTTTTGTAATCATCTGAACATAGTTTACCTCCAGTGAGGCCCTCGAAAACGATATAAATCATATGATGCTTGGACCACTATGTCTGCAAACAAAGACAGCAGACACTCTTATCAAGTGTACGCTCTGATGGACTTCCAGGGAGCAATAGGTCAATTCTGAACATGCATGAAACAACCAGTCTCTCTCTCTCTCTCTCTCTCTCTCTCTCTGACATCCCCTCCCCCAGCCTCTGCTTACTGTTGACCACATATCAATATGGGGCTAGACTTGATGGCCTTGTAGGCCCCTTCCAACCATACTATTCTATGATTCTATGACTGCTTAAAGGGGATCGGGTCAGCTCTTTGTTTTAAGCATGGTATCCTTTACTAGCAGGCCGAAAGCTTCTGAACTTCAAAATTAACCATGTTCCTGCAGGTATGTTTCTTTCACTATTAAACAATTCCTGGGCCACCCTCCGCAGAAGCTTGTTACATGTTTTAAAGTGTGTGTTAATAGCATTTTCATCATTATTTGTATTTTGGATGTTGTTTGGTTCTTTTATTGTTTGTTTGTTTTGTTTTCTTGATTTATTGTATTTATACATTGCTTGTTTTTTTATCTTTTTGTACACTGCCCAGAGAGCCTTCGAGCTTAGGGCGGTATATAAATAAAATAAATAAATAAATAAATGTTACCTGAGCCAGTGGGGTGGTGGTAGGGAACAGACAGAAATGCAATCTATTATTCCCTTTGCTGATTCCTCCTCTTAAGTTTTTGTTGCTTTTGCAGGCTTTGGTCCTTCCCTTTCTCCCTTCTCTTCCTGTCTTTATTCTCAGTTAGTTAGTAATGGCTCCCTAAGTGAAAGCTGCATGGCTACTTCAGCATGTATGACGTTATATCTTAAGTTTCTTTATTGTTTCAGCTACCAGTCTTAACTGACCAGTTATTTCTGCACTTGACTGAAATATTTTTCTACCAAAAACTCTGACGGGGAACTTTGGGTACAACAGGCCAGGTCTTTGTCTTCCCCACTCCCATCCCACAGGCCAGCTTTGACAAGTGGTTGGGGCTGCCCACCTGTCAATCATATGGCATCGCAAGGACATCAGGTGACTGAAAGGTAGGCAGTTCCACCCACCTGTCAAACGTGATCCGCAGAGTGGGCAAAATAGCACCCAGCAGGCCTGAATTCTTCCCTTGCCAGCTCTCAGTAGTGGGTTCAATCCTGCTCTCTGCAGCTGTCTGCTGTGTCAGTGTGTTCCCTGCAGGGGAAAAATGGGCTGCCTTATTCGGGGAAGGGTCATAGCTCAGTGGCAGAGCACCTGCTTTGCATGCAGAAGGTCCTGGGTTCAATCCCCAGTGGCATCTCCCGGTAGGGCTGGGAGCGACCCCTGTCTGAAACCCTGGAGAAGATGCTGCAGGTCAGTGTAGATGATACTGAACTAGATGGACCAGGGTTCTGACTCAGTATAATGCAGATTCCTGTGTTATTACATCTTGATTCAGAGCCATGAGGACTGGGGGGTCTTACGTTATTTTCAGGGGAAGGGCTTTAGCTCAGTGGTAGAGCACCTACTTTGCATGCAAGAGGGCCTCAGATTCATTTCCTGGTATCTCCAGCTGGGGCTGGGAAAAGCTCCCTCCTGAAACCCAAAAGAGCCGCTGCCAGTCAGAGTAGACAGTACTGAGCTAAAAGGTCTGGCTCAGAAAAGGCAGCTTCCCACCTTCCTATGCAGCGTTGGTGGTGAGGAAATAAATAGAAATTACCCACTAAAAGAAGAACAAAGTGCCCTTCCAAGCCCAGGAGAGGGAGGCGACGGAGACTGTGTTGCTGACTGAATCTGACCCCCAGCAACAACAGCCATTATGTGCATAGCTTTCTTGCCTGACTGGGTGAGGAAAAAACCCTGCATGCCCCTTGACTTTCTTGATTTGCTTGGTTTTATTTACTTTTCCGCATCCCTCCGGCTTTCCTCTCAAAGTTGCCCTGCAAGCCTTGAAACGGAAGAGAAGGAATATTGAAAATGAGACATCCAGCCGTTTGCAATCGTAACCAAAAGCCACGAGATGATGGGCTAGAAAATCGGTTGATCAGGAAACGGCAGCAGCCAGAACCCTGTTTAGAAAAACCACTGGCATCTCCAAACTTAGATGAGGCTGGTGTATTGATCCACTTAGGGATCATTGACTACTGCCTTGCGGCAGCTGTCCATCTTCTTTCTCACGCTGGTGCAGCTACTACGGGTGGGCCTCAGGGCCAAAGCTGAAGGGTCTTCCTGCTGACCACTCAGGGACAAGAGTCTCCCAAATGACCACCTCTCTCTCTCTCTCTCTCTCTCTCTCTCTCTCTCTCTCTCTCTCTCTCTCTCATTATTGGGACTGTGGAACTGGCCAGGCATGTACATGAGCAGAGGAAGCTGCCTTATTCTGAGTCAGACCCTTGTGGTCCATCTAGCTCAGTATTGTCCACACTGGCTGGCAGCAGCTTTCCAGGGTTTCAGATGGACTCTCCCAGCCCTACCTGGAGATGCCATCAGGGATTAAACCTGCCACCTTCTGCATGCAAAGGAGGCGCTCTACCACTGAGTTGCCCCTTCCCCGTTCTCATCCTGCTGGTGACTAAGGTTGGTTATGACGTGACTTGTTTGCTACAGTGGCGTGCAACACTCCTAGATTCTGAAGCCCCAGCCCATCTCCCTTGGCCCTCTCGCCTTTCAAATGTAAACCCTTTCCAAAATTATCCCCGGGCGCAGCGTGGGTGTCCCATGACTGACAGCTGCCTCTTCTGCAAGGTGCCCGCGAGAGGAGGGGGGCATGTTTGCTCAGCCACTTGTAAAACAGATCTCGCTGCAAAATGCCGCTCTCCGGGCTCAGCTGTCATGCAACCCAAAGTTCATGCTTGTCATTTTCTGGAAAGACACAAATGGGCGAGAGAGGGAGGTTTCGAAGGAGCAACAGCACACAGCAACAATGATTAAACAAAAAAAATAGGGCTACATTCAGCCCAGGGTGGGGAACTAGGGTTGCCAGGTTCAGGGCCTGAGACTGATCCTGTATCTTTAGGAGAAGAGAAAGTCAGCCAAGTGCAGGTGCCAGGCCCGGCCTCCAAGAGGTCTTCTGTATCTTTAAAAGTTGTGCAGGGGGAAGGGGGAATTCCACCTTGTAGTTTTTCCCATTACAGTGTTGCAAGAACACCTGCACTTGGCTGACTTTCTCTTCCCCTAAAGATACAGGATCAGTCTCAGGCCCTGAACCTGGCAACCCTACGGGGAACACTTTTTCAGCCCAAGGGCTGCATTCCCTTCTGGCCTATCTTCCAGGGGCCACATGCTAGTGGTGGGCGGAGCCAGAAACAAAAGTGGGCAGGGCAACAAATGGAAATTTTAACTTGGCACAGTAGACTCGTTTCTACACACACTCACACTTCTCTGTAGCCTCCGTCCAGACAAAGAAGAGGCATGATCAGAGTTTGAGAAGACCTTCCAGCCACGTAAAAACACTCAGGGTGTGACGCAGGGCCAGCGAGCAGTGTGGCCTGGTGAGAGTTCCAAGGGCCAGATAGAGAGGCTTGGAGGGCCATATTTGGCCCCTGGGCCTGAGGTTTTCCATCCTGATTTAGTTGATAGACTGGTTGCTTCAGGTGCGGGTAGGCTTCAGGCTTGTGGGATCTCCTGTGTTTTTACTAGAACTCCTAGGTCTGACCCTTGGAGCCAGGGACAAAGCAGGGTCTGGGAGGGGCAGAGCCCCGTGCAGTATAGTTGCTCATGGAGTGTAGTGTTAGGAGTAAAGCACCAACACATGTAACAAGCAACCTGAACCAGTGGAGGGCAATAGACAGAAAGGCAATGTATTTTTCCCTCTGCTGATTCCTCCTCTAAAGTGGTTGTTGGTTTCACAGGCTTTGCTCCTCCCTTCTCTTCCTGTCTTTGTTCTCAGTTAGTTAATAATGGCTCCCTGAGTCCAGGCCACATGGCTGCTTCAGCAAGTATGACTTTATCTCTTTGTAGTAATAAACCTTCAATTTCTTTATTCTTTCAATTACCAGTCTTAACAAGCCAGTTATTGCTGCACTCCACTGCAATATATATCTACCAAAACCTCTAACATGGAGCACCCCATGAGCCACACGCTCGGGAGACCAGCGTACACAGGTACAAATCTATGTCTGGGTTGCTATCTGTCAGGGAATCTTAACTGCCTTATTCGTATTGTATGAGAGAGAGAGAAATAGCCTTTTTGCAGAGCTTGGAAATGTTACTTTTTTGAACTACAACTCCCATCAGCCCCAGCCAGCATGGCCACTGGATTGGGTTGATGGGAATTGTAGTTCAAAAAAAGTAACTTTTCCAAGCTCTGCCTTTTTGTTACCGCAGCTCTTAAAACATTTGAGAGTCAGAAGTCTGTGTGATCTACTACAGCATATCATCCAGTGGTCTACCAGTAGATGTCACCCTTCCGTGATTTGCTTTGTCTTTTTTGCTGTCTACGGAACCTGCAAAGCTCTCCTCCGACACCACATTTCAAAGGAGTTGATTTTTCTCTTATCCGCTTTTTTCACTGTCCAACTTTCACATCGGTACATAGAGATTGGGAATACCATGGTCTGAATGATCCTGATTTTGGTGTTCAGTGATACATCTTTGCATTTGAGGACGTTTTCTAGTTCTCTCATAGCGGCCCTCCCCAGTCCTAGCCTTCTTCTGATTTCTTGACTATTGTACCCATTTTGGTTCCAAGGAATTGATAATCCTTGACCAGTGTCCTCATTGTCAACTTTAAAGTTACATAAATCTTCAATTGTCATTACTTTAGTCTTTTTGTCGTTCAGCTGTAGTCCTGCTTTTGTGCTTTTCTCTTTAACTTTTAACAGCATTCATTTCAAATCAATACTGGTTTCTGCTAGTAGTATGGTATCATCTGCATATCTTAAATTAAGCACATAACACCCCCCCCCGTGGTTTATGATTTTCTGTGATTTACTAAAAGAAATGAAGTGTCGGATTAAAAAAATAGTGTAACTATAACTGTTTATCAGTTAAAAGAGGCATTCCTTCCTATATGGGAGAGAAGGGGAAATACTTTTTCTAAAATGGAGCTTGTTGGGACACATCCACCATCATCTATAGCAGGGACTGGGAATCTTTGGCCTTCAACCTGTTGTTGAACTTCCATCAGCCCAAACCAGCATGGCCAACAGTCAGGGACATGATGGGAATTGTAGTCCAGCAACATCTGGAGGGCTACACGTTCCCTACTCCTGATCTAAAGCCAAAGAAAGCTGTGTTCTTCAGAAGAGGTTTTCCCCCCTCGTATGCCAATTTATGCATTTTTGGTTGATTGATTGTTTTATTGCAACAGGCTAACAGAGTCGCTACTCTCTGGAAGGCTTGTAAGGTACCTGACTCCAAAAGGACAGTTAGGTTGCGTTCTCACTATGCATTTTAAGCACATTCCCTCCCCAAAGAATCCTGGGAGCTGTAATTTGATATGGGTGCTGAAAACTGTAGCTCTGTGAGGCATAAACTACAGTTCCCATGATCTTTTGCGGGTGGGGGATTAGCTTCAAATATGCTTTAAATGTATTGTGTCTTATTCTGATGTAAGCCCCACAGAATCCATGGGTTTCTTACTCCTAAGCAAATGCACCTAGGGACTGCAGCCTTCCTTGTGGTGGAAGAACCTGACCCTATGCGGCAAAAAGTCTTGCAACATTTAGAAATGCCTTTCATATCTCAAGACTCGTTGGGTTGCATCCAACATTGACCTTATTCTGAGTAGACCCATTGAAGTTAATGGATGTGACTAACTTGGGCAGGCTTCTAAGTATCCCTAGGATCGCAGCCTTCAGCCTCTTGCAAAGCCCCGCCCACATCTCTCAGAATGCGCCAGACCCCTGCGCCCCCCTTAACCCATTCATAAAAAAATTACAAAGAAGCGCGCGCGCTACCTCCGCCCCTTCCCAGACAACCCGCCTCGCCTTCCTTTCTTAAGTCATCAGCGGCTAGAATCTATTGCGCCAGCCGCCGCCGCGCCCCCTCTCGCTGCGTCGCGGGGAGCCTATCGCTGCCTTCGAAACGGAGTGACGTCAGAGCCCGGGCTTCGCCCACCTTCCTCCTCTCCTGTCCGCTTTCATCTTCACAGCCGGCCAAGCGCCCTCGTGGTTGGACCGTTTCGCACGTGGAGCCTGCCGCCGGCGTCGCGTGACCTGGCTGGCTAGGAGGGCGCAGGCGCAGTTTTGACTAGCCATTCTAGGGAGCCGGAGTGGCGACCGGGTCGCTCGGAGAGGGCCAGCCCGGTGGGGAGGCAGGCATGGCCGGGGCCGCGCAGGAGAAGAGTACGCTGCTCCATCTCTTCGCTGGAGGGTGAGTCCCCGCCCCACGCTGTTCTCCGTTTTTATTTATCTCTCTGTATTTATCCTTCAATCTCTCTCCATTCATTCTTTCCCCCCCAATTATTTATTCCGCCCATTCATCCACCCCCTTATCTTCTCCTCTCTCTCTCCATTCATCGTTCCCCTCCTCCTCTCCATTCATCTCTTCCTCCTTCTCTCCATCCTTTCCCTTCCTGTCTCATCCATTCCCTTTATCCTTGCTCTTGAAAAATGGAAATGGACTGCCTTCAAGTCGATCCCAACTTATGGCGACCCTCTGAATAGGGTTTTCATGGTAAGCGGTATTCAGAGGTGGTTTACCATCATCTTCCTCTGAGGCTGAGAGGCAGTGACTGGCCCATGGTCACCCAGTGAGCTTCGTGGCTGTGTGGGGATTCGAACCCTGGTCTCCCAGGTCGTAGTCCAGCACTCTAACCACTACACCACACTGGCTCTCATCGTTCCTCTTTCCTCCCGTTTATTATTTTATCCTTTTGCCTTCTCCGTTCATCCCTTGGCAGCTCCCTTTTTCTCTGCTCATTTTGCTTTCTCCGTTCAGCCCTTTCCTCATTCTCCTCTTCCGTCCATCCTCCACCCTCCTTCCATCCCTCCTCTTCTTGACCTCTTTTCTTTTCCTCCCTTCATTGCCTCTCTTTCGTCCTGCTTTGTTCTCTCCTTAGATTGCTAAATGGGGTCCTCCATGTGCAGGAGCGGTATACCTCTGAATGCCAGATGCTGGGAACACGTGCTTGTGAGCATCCAGAGGTGCATGCTTTCTCGACAGCAAAATGCTGGAATAAAAGAACTCTTCAGTCGGGCCCAGCAGGCATTGTTTATGTTCTCTACTGTCTCAGGACACACACAGACGCACGTGTGCTCCATACATGGTTTATCACGAATTCATGGAATACACTGCCAGTAATAACTCACACTTTTAATACAGTGCTTTGGGATGTCAGAGTGTGTTTGTACATATGTGGCATAGTGGTTAGAGCAGAGGTGGGGAACTTGAGGCCCTTGAGTGGTTGTTGGACTCAAACTCTTATCAGCAGGGCCTTTAGTAAGGGGCATTGGGAGTTGGAGTCCAACAACCTAGGAGGTGGTAGGCTCTCCAACACTGGAGGCCTTCAAGAGGTAGCTGAACAGCTACCTGTTGGGGATGCTTTAAATTAGATTCCTGCATTGAGCAGGGGGTTGGACTTGATGGCCTTACAGGCCCCTTCCAACTCTGTAGGGCTACAGGTTTCCATTACCTGGGAGATCTGGGTTCAGATCCTCATTTGGTCATGAACCTTCATCCTGTGCCCTTGGGCCAGTTGGCCTCTCTCAGCCTGCCTTACCTCACAGGCTTGTGGTGAGGATAAAATGTGCATTTCTGTGTGTGAGAGAGATAATAATGTATATTGCCTTGAGCTCCTTGAAGGAAAGGCAAACTATAAATGTAATCAAATTAATAATATGGCTATGGCAGCCCTATAAGGTAGGCCAGTATTATTACCCCCATATTATTACCCATCAGCTGGGGCTGATGGGAGTTGCAGTCCAAAATGTCTGGAGGATACCAAATTGGCAAAAGCTGCTTTAAAGAGAGATGGAAGGTTCTGAGTGGCATTGATGTATTCAGAATTTTGGGGGAGTGAGGGGGTGGAGTAGGTCTGTGCAGAAAAGTTGTGTCTTTGAGGCCCACATAAACTGATTCAGAGTAACACTCCCTAGTTTTGTATTTCCCAATTTAGGCAGATCTGCTGCATGTGTTGGAAGGTTGGGGGAAACACATATTTTTGCCTGCTTGGTTCTAATATATAACTAACAGATGTGGTTTGATTTTATTTTAGGGAGGAATCTCAAGAGATTTTTGAACGTGTGTGTGTTGTTGTTATGTTTTTAAGCGCCTTGTTCCATTCAAAAAGGCCTCTTGCCCCCTCTCTGGGGATGTGGGCTTCCTATCTTTGCTTCTTTATAAATAGAGATTCGGGACTGCCAAAACGCACTCTGTTCCTTTGCCTCCCTCCAAGGGTGCTTCATGATTCTTCTATTTGTGATTTTGAAAAGTACAGAGAATTCTCCCACACACTCCAGCCGGCTGCTCTTGGCTTTCCTTTTACTACTTAATTCTTCTGTTTGAGAAAATCCTGCGTGCCAAACTGTTGCTTCTTGGCTGTGAGTCTCACGCTGGTGCCTTCTCCGCTGTACACCGGTTCTTGGGCAGAGGCAGAGAGAGAGGTGTTCAGGACATATCTTCCAAGTGTTGCATCATGCCTGGCTCGAGTAGGACTGAAGTAGCTTTGTGTTGTTGTTGTTTTTAAGCAACAGTGCAGGCTAGATAACTTGTGTGGCACCTTGTGAGAATGTTTCCATCCATGGTGATAGAATGACTCTAGGTGTCAGATCTTAGGTCCCTTCCACTTGGGAAGTAAACTCAGTCTGTGTTTTGTCAGAAGGAAGTTGCATGCCATTAATTGGGGCTTTCTCCCAAGTCAGTATGTGTAGGATGACCTCTTCGATGCCACAGCCCTTGTCCATATTTTGGGGGTGGATCTGGGTTGCGTCTTTTAAAAGCTTAAGGTTTTACCTACCGCTACTCAGAGCAGACCTGTGGAAGTTAATGGATGTGATCAACTTGAGTTTATTAATTTCAGTGGATCTACTCTGAGTAGGACTCGCATTGGATACAACCTGTGGATTTTGATTTGGTTGCAGTGAATCACAGAGACGAAGGCTCTTTGCCAGAGGCTGTTTGATTTTTGCACAATCCTACAAATACAAATATTACCTACAAGGAAGTGCATTGAGTTCATTGAGCCTCACGCCTTGGAAAGCGTTCAGGGCTGCACATTTAAAATACAAGAGGCAATTCTCTTCGTATAGCATTTTTTTGGTAAAGCACTTGCTACCTCTCTCCCAAATCTTATCTGAATAATGACTTCTGGCTTAGTTTCTCTCCGCGTGCTGGAATCCAGGATGAAAGAACTTAATTAGCTGAAGGGCTTCTTTCCTTTCTTTCCTCTATTACATAATGCTGTCCCTGCAAGGCAGAAACACCAATATTAAAGCACTTTCTCCGTCACACTATCCGGAGACTCGGGCCTCCATGTGGAAATCCTTCATTTTGGGGGCCGCGGTTGTTAACACATGTAGGCCCCCAAACCCATTTGCTGTTTTGCAATCTCTCTCTCTCTCTCTCTCTCTGTGATACACATATAGAAGCCAGTATTCGTTTCCCAGCATACAGCTCTGTCCTTATGGCACTTGGTAGTATTTCTCATATAGCATAATGGTTTTTTTCTGTGTGGTGGTGGGAAGCAGTTGGGGAGTGAGGTTAGTTAGGGAAAGGGCCGTAGCTCAGTGGCAGAACACCTGCTTTGCATGCAGAAGGTCTCACGGTCAGTCCTCAGCATCTCCAGGTAGGGCTGGAAATGTCCCCTGCCTGAAACCCTGGAAAGCCACTGCCAATCCGTGTAGACAGTACTGAAATAGATGGACCAATGGTCTGACTCAACATAAGGCAGCTTCCTTTGTTTGCCTCACGGTCTGTTGTTAGTCTTTGAAATGCTTGCTTTGTGAAATCTCTGTCATTCTGAGCACAATTTTAATATTGGTAGACGTATGGCGTAGTCCCCCTTAAAGCTCTCCTTTGCAAGCCGCCTCCTTAAATAAACGAGAGCTGAACAAGCCGTTTGTGATCATCTGTTTGTGTTCTGCTTTGGTGTCCTATCTGTAAAATGGGTACAGCAGGAACAGTTACCATTCAAGGGTCTTCAGTTCTTTCAGCCTCCAGAAGATTGTAGTGCTTGTTCAGCAGAGAGCGTGCACTACATATTATAAATGTATTTGGAGCTTTTCTTATTAAATGTTGGCTAGGTAAGTAAGATATAGAAATATGTTTTGACTTGAGTAGCAAATACGCAGCCTGTCTTGTCAAGCCAGCTGTGTTGCATCCCTAAGTTGATAGTATTCCAAGTCTTGCACCGAGACAATCCCACTTACGGACTGTCATTAACAGCTTTCAGATTAGGCTACTGTAACTTGTTCTACACGGGGCTGCCCTTGAAGACTGTTTAGCTACATCCATAATGCCATTGCTTATCTGTTGAAGGGTATAGGTTGGTATGAAACCAATGGCAGCTGTTTGTCATTGGTTACCAGTTGGTTCTAGGTTGAATTCACTTTTTATTTTTTTTTAAAAAAAACAGTCTTGATCCCAAACATCACAAGGGACACCTTTTCTTATATTGCCAAAGCATTAAGGTCCAGGTTCCGTCCTTCTGGGGGACGCATAGTGATCATTGCTCCAGTGCAGGGCCTTTTTGTGGTGGCTCCAGAGTTGTGGAACACTCTCTCCTAGGAAGTCTGCATATTTTCTTTCCTGGCCACATTATATTCATGGGAGAAGACAGTTCAGTTTCATCAGCATTTGGAAATTCTCATTGTCTGTCTGCACTTTGATTTTATATATTCCTATTTGGTGTGGACTTTGCATTTTCAAATTCAGACGCTTTTTCTATTGAATGATGGTCTCTAAGTACTGTAAATAAGGGCTTGGAAAGCAGGTTCCCTCCCGAAGGTATTTTCTTCTTTGCTCAGTCATGGGTAGCTGGCCGTTGGGGTAATAAAAAAGAAATGGTTGATCCTTAGGTGCCATCCAATTTTTTTTTTAAAGGTACATAGGCAACCAGGCCCATGGGATTTTCTAGTTCTGCAAGTACAGTCGATAACTGCAGTTCCAAGTAAAAGGGCTCCTCATTGGCTTAAGAAGACAAGAATTATCCTTGGGCAAAGTTCCATAAAGGGAAAGACTGTTAATGGTGGGACTACTATTCTGTACTCCACCCCTGATGAGACCTGTTGGGTCAGACCTAAGCTCAGGGGTGTGGAGCCTCGGGCCTGGGGGTCAAATGTGGCCCTCGGGATCCTCCCTTCATCACACCCTTCTTTGGCCCTCCTGGATTTTGTTTTTGCCTTGCTGGAATGAATTATTATTATTATTATTATTATTATTAAAAAAAACTTCTATCCCGCCTTCCCTCCCAGAAGGAGGAGCCCAGGGTGGCAAACAAAGGACAAAACACTAAAAACACCTTAAAGCATCTTAAAAACATTTTAAAAATAAAACAACTTGAGAAGACCTTTTCAAACATCTTTAAAAACAGCTTAAAAGCAAAGAACGTGTCCTTGAACGATGCTGATGTTTCTTCCTTGCCTGAATAGAGGAGAGAGAGGGGTGCTTTGAGTGTATATGTAGAAACTAACCTACTGTAACCAAAGGAAAACTGGCATTCATTGCTGCACCCACTTTGGCTTCAGGCCCTGCCCTCTGCTAGCATGTGGTCCCTGAAAAGGATGTTCAGAAGGGAATGTGGCTCTCACGTTTAAAGGTAGACTGCCTCTCAGTCTGGGGGATCCATTCACTGGCATGGCTGCTAGCCACTGGCGCACCTGTCCCCTCCCGGAATGCATGAGTTGCAGGTGCATTATTTGCACAAAACAGATTGCATTGGCTTGTATCCAGCTAGGTTCTTCCCAGAGCAAACCCACTGGAATTAATGGTCCTGTCCATTAATTTTCAGTGGGTCGCCTCTGAGTGCAGCTAACGTTGGATGCCAGCCATTGTTTTTGTTTAATTCCTGGCATCAGCAGCATCATGGCATCGAACTAGGTGCTTGGAGGAAGCCCCTGCTGCCTGCTTTTCTTCACTTTAAAAAAAAAAAAGTCTGGCAACAATCAATAAACGGGGCAGCATGAAAAAGTCTGGCTTTTGTTGCAAGGTGTGCTTGCAGGAAAGGAGGAGGAGGAGCCCCGAAGGCGCCAGGCTTGGCCTCTCTTGGCACAGCGCAAACATTCATCAACCCAAGGAGTGAAGAGTTCTAATTTTATTTGACTCTTTATTGTTTTATTGCACATGTGAAGTGGGGGTCAGCATCAGCAACCTTCTTTTTTTCTGCTGAGGGACGCATTTCCTTAGGTGCAATCTGTCTATATGGGTGTGTGTGTGTGTGTGTGTGTGTGTGTGAGACAGACAGACAGACAGACAGACAGACAGACAGACAGACAGACAGACAGACAGACAGACAGACAGACAGACAGACAGACAGACAGACAGACAGACAGACAGACAGACAGACAGACAGACAGACAGACAGACAGAATGCTAACAGTGGCTAGAGCCAGAAACGGTGCTGGGTAGATTTCCAGTGGGTTCTCTCCTAGCCCTACCTGCTGATGCCGGGATTGGGACCTTCTGCGTGCAAAGCAGACGCTGGACCACTAAGTTACAGCCTTTCCCTGACATACTGGGGCCAGCTGCCCCTGAACTCTATGGCTTTTTTTATCACCTTTGCTTGGAGATGCCAGGAACGTAACCCAGGACCTTCCGCAGGCAAAGCTCATGCCCTTTCCATTGAGCTACGGGGCCGTCCCTCCATAGCGCTCCCTATCGATAAACTAGGAGAGGGGGGCAGTCTCGGCGGAGAAGGTTAAAAAGAGTTCAAGCAAAGCAGAAGAGG
Source organism: Rhineura floridana (assembly GCF_030035675.1). NCBI lineage: Eukaryota > Metazoa > Chordata > Lepidosauria > Squamata > Rhineuridae > Rhineura > Rhineura floridana. The sequence goes on along the minus strand of NC_084497.1, from coordinate 21,253,391 downwards.
GAAGCAGCTGGTGCTCTGAGGATGCTTGCCAAGTCTCTGTTAGAAGTTGGAGCGTTTGCAAAACATGTGATGTTGCTGGTGGGGGGTGGGTGTGTGGATGGGCGTGAGGGTACGCGTGCAATCAAAACATTCCTCGCACTTAACGGGGGGGGGTGTTACTGGAGGAGCATATGGATGCTCTTGGTAACCTTGTGCCTTATTCATAGAATAAAGCCCTTATATGCCATCTGTGTGTATGAATAAGCCATCGCCCGTCAGCCAACACTGAGGGAGTTTTGGAATGCCAGCTTTTGAAATCATTTTAAGATGAGAAGCGACCAGTTCGTGGAGGGTGGGGCAGTTTGACGGCATCTGATTTAGCCCAATGGAACTTCCATTTACAGGGGCAGTATATCTTTCAGATGCTGGGGCAAATCAACAGGGGGACGCTTGTTTTTGGGGAGTCATCTGGCTAGCTATTGTTTGCGCAGCGCGCAGTCAAAGCACTTCTCCTACGGGATCTAGCGATGGCCACCGCCTTGGGTAGCTTTAATAGAGGATAAGGCAAATTCATGGAGGAGTGTCAGGCTGGGCTCCTACTGGGCGAAAGGGCAGTTTATAAATCTAATAAGGAAGGCAGGAAGGCTATTGAAGGCCGCTAGCCACAATCGCTGCCTTGACTGTCGGACTCAGTGTCCCTTTGAGAAGTGGCTTGGAATCCCAAGCGGGGAGAATGCCGTTGTGTTCAGGTCCTGCTTGCAGGATTTCCCGGAGATACGCGGCTGGTGTCTGTGAGAGCAGGATGCTGGACTAGATGGGCCTTTGGCCGGATCCAGCTTCAGCGCTCTTCTTATGTTCACTGGCTAACTGGCACCTTTGTGTACGATAAAAGGCAGCTGAGGGACAAGCAGGGAATGAGAGCAGGGCACCTTGAAACCCACAGCAAGGGGCCGTAGCCCAGTGGCGGAGCATCTGCCTTGCATGCCGGAGGCTCCGGGTTCAATCCCCAATGGCATCTCCAGGCAGTGCTGGGAGAGACCCTGTGCTTGAAACCTTGGAGAGCCTCTGCCGGTCAGTGCAGACAGTGCTGTTCTGGATGGACCTGTAGTCCGACTCGTGTGCAAGGTAGTTTCCTATGTTCCTAGGATCCTCTTCCTGCAAGCCAGCAGCTCTCGCCGCATCCTGTCCTTCCCTCTCGGCTTTTACGCCTGATTTTCACATGACCCCTCCTGGCCTCCTTTGGTGACACGCTTAGGTGCTAAGAAGGCTCTATAAAAAGCCAGCCGAGGAACAGCTTCGCCACAAAAGTGTCTTTGTGCCTTTTGAAAAATGTATAACTGGAACAATGACGGCGTCGCTGTCAAAGAGCAGGAGCCAATTTTATAAACCATCCGTATGTGACCTGTTTTGAGGATGCTTCTGTGGCCACCCAACAGTTTGTAAGATGTCACAAATATGGAGGTTTCTATTACAGCAGCAGGTGACATCTACCTGTACCTCAGATAGTACTGCCTGGTGCTGGCATTCGGTGATCACTGGATTTACTAGAAATGCAGGAAGATCAGCCCACTTTTCTCACACCTGTAGGGTTTAATTTTCCATCTTGGTATTCCAAGAACTTGATTTTGCTGCCTCGTAACCAAGGCTCTAGTCCTCTTGGCTGCACAGATATACTTTGGAGCACACAAGCTGTGTGTAGTGGTATCGCAGTTGCCAGTTGCCTGCAGTAGTGGATCTGTGGGGTGTGGAGGCACAGACTGGGGATGGACTTTGGTTGGCATTTGGGAGGTATGTTGTGCCCCAAAGCTATTGGTTGCAATCTTGAGCGTCTTGGAACAAATCTAGGTTGGTTGCAGAATCGTCTCATCTCTTCACCCTGATGCCCTTTTGGCTTCTGCGGACACGTGAATGGCGCGGGACTTGTGTACCACAAGGAGGGGGCTATGCGTGCAGAATGTAACTCAATTGCCGTGCACTGCTGCTGTATTTGCAGAGCTTAAAAGCCAATGTCAGATTCCTGGTTCTGTACACAGAGCACAGATAACAGCTGGTCTTCAGAGGCCGCTCTGTGTCGGTCAGTCCGTGGACTCTGCTCTGATTACCCCCCCCCCGGCCAGATGCCAAATGTGGCCCATCTGAATCCATAAGCTGGGGATGGGGAATCTGCAGCCGAACAGATGTTCCCCTCCGACTCCCATCGCCGTTGACCATTGGCCAACATCTGGAGGAGAGTTCCTTCCCTCAACCTTAAGCCATTTGCAGGGCTGAGGTGAGAGTCAAAGGGTTAAAATGGCCGGGACAAAATGGAAGCCCACTTCTCCTAATAAGCTCTTCTTCCTAAATTAATAGCTCTCCCCTGCCTTTTACCCTCTGAAATTGGATGGCAAGTTCAAACAGCAAGTTTTGGCTGGGGCTGATGGGAGCTATACTGCAAAAACAACTCAGGGTGAGGAAGGCTCTCCCAGACTGGGGTCGTCAAGCCCTTTGAAATTTGAAGCTTTCTCAAACCGTCTGCAACGCCCAGAATAATTTGGCCCAGTCTCCACAGGATGGCCGTTTTAGTTGGCTGTAAAAACAAGGCTGTGTTCCCTCTCTGTTTTTTGGAAGTCGCTAGATCAAGTCACTAGATCTGTGCAAAAATGTGCTGAAGCTCCTGGAAACATGGAGGTTCCTTTTGTACCTCAAAAAATGTTCCGTTCCTCTCCTGGTCAGGACACCTGCCTTTGTCCAGAGCAGTTATTCCCAACTTTTTGCCCCAGGGACCACTTAATGATTCTTTTCTGCTTGTTGTAGCAATTGCCGTCCTAGATGCTGCGCACTTTTAAATTGCGTATTTGTCGCTTCTTTTATTTCTCATATATATTGCATTACAATTTGAATGCCATAGAATTCCAGCTGTGACAACAATGAAGTGAGAACTTAAAGCAGCAACAGCGGCACAATTAAAAAATCAGTATGAATATTTCATGCGATGTACATGCCTGTCTGCAGCCACAAATCCACAGATGACCTGAATGAAGCTTGCGGGCTACAATTTGGGAACTCCTGATCCAGAGTGCAGAGAGTAGATTGACTCTAAGCTGAAACCATGGCATAGCTTCTGTCTCAGATGCCTGGGAACCCACTCTTTTTCATGTGGGGCAATTTCTGACACCAGCACTTTGGTGGCGGCTAGGTGTCGTTGTCTATGGGCCAGTGGGTCAGTTCTGTGCAGAGCCACAGGGGTGAGGGCTTAAAGCAGGGATTGGAAACCTGTGTGGTCCTCCAGATGTGATCTGACTCCAACTCCCAGCAGCTAGCGTGGCCAGTGGCCAGGGACAGTAAGAACTGAAGTCCAGCAACGTCTGGTTATCTGTCCCTGCATTAGAAGACAAGAGCTGTGATGGAGGTAAGGCGAGGCAGTAAAGGCAAGTGATGGTCTAACAGAGGGATTCCTCCAGATGCTGGACTCCAACTTCCAAGAGCTAGCATGGCCAATGGTCAGGGAGCTATAGTCCAGCACCATTTGGAGGGCCAAAGGTTCTCCACTTGTGGTGTAGACCAGCGGTTCCCAGCCTCGGGGCCGCAACCCCCAGTGGGGTTGGGAAGTAATCCGGGGGGGGGGGTTCGTGAACAGCAAAGACGTGATTTATTAATGTTTGTAAAGCAGTCTTCACTCTGTGGATGCTGCCTCCTCCTCCCCCTGCCACTGGGGATGAGGCCCACCCCCTTGCTCAGAATGAGAGGGGAAGACTTTTGTTGAAACATCAGAGCGTCTTTCAGGTGCGCCGAGGACAGGCCTGTGCCTACAAAACACGTGGCAGATGCTGAAGGAGGCTGACAGTGGAGCTACCAGGAAGAAAAGGGGGGCTCACTGCCACTGACTCCCATCTCCTCCCCACTGCTGGCAACACCCCCCCCTGCTTGGAACGAGAGGGGAGGGCTTTTGCTGAAGCAAAAAGAAGCGAGGCTGTGAGGAAAGACTGCTTCCCCCTTTCTTTTCTGGCAGCCTCGCTGCTGCCTCCTTTTCAAAATGATTTGTATTCGCGAGGCTGCCCAGATCTCGCCTCCGGCCAGACTGGCAAAGCTCGCCCCCATCTCCCAGCATTCCACCCCTTTCCTACTACACAGCACCCCCCATCTCTGTCTCTCCAGGATGCTGCGCCAGTTGAGGGCGTCCCCCCCCATGTGCCCAAATGCATGCCTGCAGGTGCTTGCAAGAGGTGCAGGTGTGTTTATGTGCGCATGCCGATCTGTCTCCTGCTCTTCTCTCATTCCCCAAGCACACCCAAGCCAAGTCGTCAGTTCTGATTATCATCCCGAGCAGAGCTTGGAAAAGTTCCTTTTTTGAACTACAACTGCCATCAGCCCAATCCAGCGGCCATGCTGGCTGGGGCTGATGGGAGTTGTAGTTCAAAAAAAGTAACTTTTCCAAGCTCTGATCCCAAGGCCTAAACACGCGAACCCCCTCCTCAACCTATCCACCCTGTTGTCTTTATAATCTGCCATCTCCATCACCACCATGTTGCTGCTTCTTGATAATTATTTTAAAAGAGAGAAAGCTCAGCAGGTTGGCTGAGGCAGGTGTCCAGGCATTGCAGTTCAGATTTATGTATTTATTTATTGCATTGATATCCCATTTGTCCTCCAAGGAGCTCAAGGTGGTGCACATGGTTCTCCTTTCCATTTTATCCTCACACCAACCCTGTGAGGCAGGCCAGGCTGAAAGACTGACCGGTCCATGGTCACCCAGTGGCATTCATGGCTAAGTGAGGATTTGAACCTGGGTCCTGGTCCAACACTGCGGCTCACTGGTTTTGGGAGACAGGACTGAACATCTTCAGACTATGTGTGCGTGTGTGGGGGGGAATGCCAATTTGGTTAGACCCTTGCATTAAGAAAAGAAAGCAACACCTCTCTGCAAATCAGCACATGAGGGAGTTTCTAATGCAGCTCATGATCCTGTGTGTGTTTTGGGAGCCCCTGGGGGTGTTTGTGTTTGGGAGTTCCTGGGGTGGGGAGTCCCTGGGTGTGTGTGGAGGGGGTTGTTGTGATGAATAAAAAGTGACATTTTTTAGTTCTTCATTATGTATTTTTCAGTTGAGAGAGACTAAAATTACAACCAAAAATGTTGAGGCCACAAACTTTTTTGAGCTTACAAAGGGGTTCCCACACTCATAAAGGTTGGGGACCACTGATGAAGACAGCGCTGAGCTGAGCGGGCCAGTGGTCTGACTTTGTATATAAGGCAGCTTCCTAATGCAAGTGGCTGTCCTTTGAGTGAAGCTATATAGAGTGTAACTAATTCTTGCTCCTATCTTTTAAAGGTTTAAAGTTTAGAAACAGCAGTTTCTTATTTTCTGTGTCAAGGCTGTGAATAAAGCAGCTCTTGTTTGAAAAAGCATGGGAAAGAAAGGCGTACTGTTGTATTTTTTAACCTAGGTTTTCAAAAGTTCAGGGAACCTTTTTTTTTTTTTTTTTGGCAGAGTGTATCCTGGAATTGGTTAAGAAGCCTCTTTTGCATGTCTAAGGATTCTGGCAGCACATTATTATCTTATTGAACAGAATTTGTATACTGTTTTCATCATAAAACCAGTTTTCATAAAATACCGTAAAATTATTGATCAGTCAGAAATTAAAAATAAGTTGGCCTATTTTTTTGTGACAAAATGTAAATAAAAAAAATACATTGTAAAATAAAAGTGCATATTAATGTACATGTCTGCTTTTCTGTATCTGGATGTTGTTGTTGTTATATGCCTTCAAGTCGATTTTGACTCGGCGACCCTATGAATCGGCAACCTCCAAGAGCTTGCTATAAACCATCCTGTTCAGATCTTGTAGTGTATCTGGGTAGACTTGCCTAAACAAAAAAGTTTTTAGCAGGCGTCTAACAGTACAGCGAAGGCAGCTGCCTAATATCAAAGGGCAGGGAATTCCAAAGTGTAGTTGCTGCCACACAGAAACATCAACTTCTTACAAATGCAGAGCGAACACTGGGTTGTCCTCCTCAGAGTAGACCCATTGAAATTGATGTGCCTAAGTTAGTCATGTTTGTTAACTTCAGCAGGTCTGCTCTGAGTAGAACTAGCACTGATGTGATGTGGCACATGTTGAAAGTGCCAGTTCCTCAGATCGTGCCCTTGGTGTGCAAAACAAAAACAAAAACAAAAGGTGCAGGCTGTCTGGTTTTTAAAACCTGAATGTGTTGCACAGATAGCAACTGCAGTAGCCTTCATTCCCTTCCCCACCCCCAAATCTGTGCAGCACCTTCTTGAACAGAAGGAATACTGGCTTCACACACCTGTTGGTGGGTTTCCTGGAGGCATTTGTTTAGCTCAGGGATGGGTAGCCCACAGACCAGATATGGCCTGGCAACTCTCAAGAAGTGGCCTGCCAGCTTCTGCTGCTTCATCTCCCAGTCTCGGCGCTGTGGTGATCAGCGCTGAAATCTGGAGACAAAGCACTCTGTCTTGACTTTAGAGTTGAAGAGTGCTGGGCAGAATCCCCCCCCCTTCCATCCTTAACAGACACCCCGGCGCTGGGATGGGGCGAGTTTGTAACAGCCCTCCTCCTGACTTGGACGTGGGAGGGAGGTAGCGGCAGCGGCAGAGAACAGTGTGTAACAGCTGCCTAGGTGGCAATCGTCTATAATTTTGAGGTGGGAGGAATACTCTGTCTGCATTGGCCTGGATTTTAACGGTGTGGGAAGTGGTTCAAATGATAAAATAGACGAATATAACTAGAGTAAGGGAAGTATGACAAGAAGCCACTTATCAAGAAATGGAGTTTATTTGTCATTTACTGGTGTAATACAACAGAATGTAGAATTGTGTTTGCTATTACGAACATTGTGATAAACCGGTGGAACCTGAGCTTGCTTGCTTTTTCTCTTCCCTCTTCCCTTCTGTTTCCTCTTCTGTCATGTCTTTTAGAGCATAAGCCAGTAGGAAGGGGCGGTCTTCTTCTTCTTTTAAATAGATCTTATCTAAGCCACTGCGGGAACCTTTAATGGCTGAAGAGTAGGGTGAAAATTCTTTAAATTAATTACCCCATGTATATGACTTGGCCTTATTAGCACTGCAACAGTACCTGTATGTAAGTGCTGTATGTGTATTCCTTTTCTCCCTTCTATATATTGTAAAATGATGGCAATAAAAATTCCTTTCTCTTTCAAAAAGCCTTTTAAGTAGAGACCATATCCCAGTCTGCATCGTAATTGTTACTAAGATTTTTTTAAAGTTTTTTATTAGTGTTTTGTCCCTGTTTTTTGCCACCCTGGGTTCCGTTTGGGAGGACGGGCAGGATATAAATTTAATAATAGTAGCAGCAACAACAACAATATTTTTTTTATTTATTATTGCATTTATGTTCCACCTTTCCTCCAAGGAGCTCAAGGTGGCATTCATGTTTCTCCTCCCTCTCCATTGTATCCCCACAACAACCCTGTGAGGTAGGTTAGGCTGAGAGGCAGTGACTGCCCAAGGCCATGCCCACTGAGCTTCATGGCTGCGTTGGGATTCAAACCCTGCCTCTCCATGTCACAGTCCAACACTAACCACTTTGCCACGCTGGTTAAGCCACAACCTGGAGTGTCGAAACAGGTTTGCCTCTAACTCGCGGTCGGTATGTTGGGGTTCAGATCTCTTTCCCTTTCTTTTGACCTTGACCCCTCTTGTACATTTGTCTTCTCAGCTGTGGCGGGACGGTTGGTGCCATCTTCACGTGCCCCTTAGAAGTCATCAAGACGAGGCTCCAGTCTTCGAAACTGTCCTTCCGCACACTCTACTACCCTCAAGTCCATCTGGGCACAATCAGTGGTGAAGGGGTCGTCCGGCAGACGTCCGTCTCTCCGGGCCTCATCCGGCTTCTGAAGTGAGTATTGTTATGTAAATTTGTATAGATATGAGCCGAGATCGTCAACGGTCTGAGATGCGTGTGTGCCAGTGTGTGCATTTACCTAAATAGCAGGCATTGAGATCACTGAGACTTAAGACTTGGTAACATAAGAAAAGCTATTTAATTTATAGAATACGTAGTAGATTAGAAAGGTATACCTAGTTCTAACTAAGTTGGAGGCGCAACGCCCAGGTTTGGGAGTTGCCCTCGTGGCTCAGGAGGGAGAGAGCAGAGACAAATATGTCTCCTCTCTCTCAGACAGTTGAAGAAGAGAAGAAGGGAAGGGCCGAAGGAGATGGGGCAGATAAGCTTCCCTAAGCATATCAGTCTGCGATGGAAGGAAGTCAGTCCGAGCATCACAGGTCAAGGTAGTCAAGCCTAGCCATCTGGAGGACCCGAACTCTATCTCCCTTCTGGAACATAAACAAAAGGACAAAACAGGAGTTGCTCTTGCCCCACTTCCAACAAGTATAACGCCCTCGGGGGACTAGGCCAGGAGTGGGGGAAACCTTTGGCCCTCAAAATGTTGCTGAACTACAGCTCCCATCAGCCTCCAGCCAGCATAGTCAGGGGTTATGGGATTGTAGTTCAGCAACATCTGGGGGGATGGGGGGGGTGCAAAGATTTCTCACTTCTGCTCTAGCCTTTGTCTTGGACTTTTTGCCTGGAAACTCCCAGAGGAGAGAATTCACACATTCAAAATGGATATGTGAATATCCCAGACATTTTGGGGAAAATCATTCCTAGCTTTGTTACTGCACGCTCGCATACAGGCCTAGTGCCAGCGGGTGGCCAGGCTGGGCATCCGCGTTAGTATTGGGTCATGGAGCACGATGGTTGAATGGATTGTGGAGCAGGAGCCACCCTTCCAGACGACGTCTCCTGCCGGCATGGGCTGGCTGCACCACATCCCGCGTTGCTGCATTGCTACGCCAACCCACTTTGCTCTCTGTTCTCAAGACACTCTTAAACCATGCTGTCCGGATCTGTTTCAGTTAATCGTCTCGCTTTCCATCCCCCACCCCAACATAGATCCATTTTGGAAAAGGAGGGGCCACGGTCGCTGTTCCGCGGGCTGGGACCAAACCTGGTTGGAGTTGCACCATCGAGGTACGAAGTTTGAAAAGTCATTTTAAAAAAAACACACCTTTCAAACGTCTTTAACTATCTCAGGGAAGCTGTTCTAATGTCTTGCGTAGCTCCCCAAACAGGCGATAATCCGCGTGATAGGGCGCACGTTTTGCAAGGGCTTCTGGCACGTCTTAAAAATGGCATCCCAGAATGTGTGGCATTTTTCTCCTTTTTTAAAAAACACATTGGCAGGGCCTTAGTTGTCTCTAAACTCGTTGGGTAAGCTTGCATGCTTCTTTATTCTCTAATCTGGGGTAGTGATTTAATTGGAAATGCAAACTTCTCCCTTTTCATTGCAAAGGCTGATGGTTTAGTCCTGGCCAACCTGCCTCCCCCACTCTTTTTCTCCTTGACAACACTGCTGAGATCTTAACTGAAAGTTCCTTTTTTTTTTTAAGGCTTTCAGATGAGAATAGCATCCTTGTTCTAAAGCTGGAATGATTTGCAAAGGGCTTTCTCTCTCTCTTGGGGCCGGAACAAAGGAAGGGAAGCTATTCCTCTGCAGAAATCAAAGGCATATCTTCTCCTCCTTCCTTTCTCAAGCCCTAAGTCTGGCATCCGTTCATTGCATATCTCTGCCTATTGCATCTCACAGGGTAGTTGCGAAGAAAAAGGGGAGGGGGAAGAGGAACCATGTCGGTCACCTTGAGCTCCCTGGAGAAAAAGGGGGGTATAAATCAAATGCATAAAACTCTAGCTTATTTTCCATGATTTGTGTGTGATATCATTTGCTGGAAACCGCAAAATGTGCAGAGTGTGTACGCTTTTCGGCCTGTTAACAAGACTGATAAAGGAAAAAAGCACAACAGTGCAAGCTGTCCACAGGATCCAGCCAGCCCTGAACATTTCTACCTGTTGCTGCAAATTCTTTTCCCCAACCCACACGGTGCAAAGTCTCTGAAAGCTACAGCTGACTCGCTTTGTTTTTCTAAATCTGTCCCCATTGAAGCCTATTGGGCTTTTGGCATTCCCCAACCTAATACTCCCCAGTTTTTTTGGACTACAATTCCCATCAGCCTCAGCCAGCATATCTGATAGGAATTGTAGACCCAAGCATCTGGAGACAGGGCACCAGGTTGGGGAAAGCAGCGCGAGACCATGGAGCAAGTGGAAAGTATTTGAATAAAATGATCGTTCTGATGTTTCAGCTTACCTACTTTTGTTTGCCAATGTTTTTTTTCATTAAACAGATGTGACGTACATGGTTTTTTGCTTTGGTTTTTAATGGGTTTAAAAAGTAAGGGGTCAGTCGTTGCTTGGCAAGGACGCCCGCTCAGCCAACCTGAATTTACCCATTAATTCGTGATTAGAACTCAGAACTTTCCCCCTCTCGTCTCTCGTGCAGGGCGGTCTACTTCGCATGCTACTCAAAGGCCAAGGAGCAGTTCAATAACATCTTTGTGCCTAACAGCAACATCGTCCATGTCTGCTCAGCGGGCTCTGCAGGTTTGTAACCGCAACTCAACGTGATGGGTTTCTTCCCCCCACTGCCCCGAGTCAGAACCACTGGTCCATCAAGCTCAGTGTTGTCTACACTGACTGGCAGCAGCTCTGCACAGGGTTGCAGAGACAGGGAGCCTTACCCTGCCCTACCTGGAGATGCTGCCGGGGGTTGAACCAGGGACCTTCTGCATGCAAGACAGATGCTCTACCACTGAGCTTACAGCCCTTCCCCATTTTGCTAAATATGCATGTTAAAAGATAAACCTTATCAAGCAAAAAACCAGCTCCTCCCCACTTGTGGTTCCCAGCAACTGGCTTCCATCTTGTGAGAACACAGGCCTGCATCTGCACTATATCACTTAAAGCAGTATCATACCACTTTAAACAGGCATGGCTACCCCCAAAGCATCCTAAGAACTGTAGATGGTTAAGGGTGCTCAGAGTTGTTAGGAGGAGTTATTGGCTGAACCTTCAGGAAAAACTTCCTAACTGTTAAAGAGTGGCACGACAGTGGAACCAATGACCTAGGGAGGGCGATGGGCTCTCTATCACTAGCGGCATTCAAGAGGCAGCTGGACAGCCACCTGTCAGGGATGCTTTAAGCTAGATTCCTGCATTGAGTAGGGGGTTGGACTCGATGGCCCCTTGTAGGCCCCTTCCAACTCTACGATTCTATGACTTTATAATTCTGAGAGACTCCCTATTTCCCTCACAGAGCTACTGTTCCCAGAGTTCCCCAGGAAGAGGGATTGATTGTTGAACCACTTAACCAATGGCAGTTCCCAGGATTCTTTGGGGGGGAAACTATGATTGGTTAAAGTGATGTGATGCTGCTTTAAATGTATAGTGCAGGTGGGGGCCCGAGAGCGCAAAGGTGAGCGGTTGGGAACAAGGTGTACAGGACTGCTCAACTTCCTGCTCTCTTCCAAATAAGGGAGGTGCCTTCTGAGGCCAGCTCATCTGTGCGTGTTTGTTTTTTGGAACTGAATCAAAAAGCGGCCTTTCCCTAGGCACAGAGCAGCTGTGTTTTCTATCAGCTCTCCTGTTACACAAGCTGCTGTCCAGCTCAAGCCAGACAGGAGCTTCTGATAAACAATGGCTACATGAGCCGCTTACGTAACTTGGGGACATCATGCCTTTTGCAGAAAACTTTGTTGACAATGAGGATGCTGAACTTGTCAAGGATTATCAATACCACAGTCATTAACCAAAATGGAGACAATAGTCAAGAAATTAGAAGAAGGCTAAGACTGGGGAGGGCAGCTATGAGAGAACTAGAAAAGGTCCTCAAGTGCAAAGATGTATCACTGGACACTAAAGTCAGGATCATTCAGACCATGGTATTCCCGATTTCTATGTGTGGATGTGAAAGTTGGACAGTGAAAAAAGTGTATGAGAGAAATCCATTCATTTAAAATGTGGTGTTGGAAGAGAGTTTTGCAGATATCATGGACCATGAAAAAGACAAATAATTGGGTGTTAGAACAAATTAAACCAGAACTATAATTAGAAGCTAAAATGAGGAAACTGAGGTTATCATACTTTGGACACATAATGAGAAGACATGACTCGCTAGAAAAGACAATAAAGCTGGGAAAAACAGAAGGGAGTAGAAAGAGAGGAAGGCCAAACAAGAGATGGATTGATTCCATAAAGGAAGCTACAAACCTGAACTTACAAGATCTGAACAGGGTGGTTTATAACAAATCCTATTGGAGGTCGCTGATTCACAGGGTTGCCATAAGTCATAATTGACTTGAAGGCATATAACAACAACAACAAGGGATGCGGGTATGCATGCCCCTTAATTTAATTTGGCAGTTTTACCTGTTTAGTTTTTTTATATGTTCCTACTGGGGATGCAAATTGCAGTAGCTGATGCGAGTCTCTACATACCTGTTAGAGCTGCCTTTGCATGACAGCCAAAGGGCCACGGCTCAAAGGCAGAGCATCTGCTTTGCATGCAGAAGGTTCCGGGTTCAATCCCTGGCAACTCCAAATAGAACTTAGCAAAGATTTTTGTCTGAAATCCTGGAAAACTGTTGCCAGTCAGTGCAGACAGTACGGAGCTAGATGGGCCAGTGGTCTGACTCATGAAACCACGGGGTGGTGATTTGGTTTCCTCTGGACCATAATAAAAAAAAATTAGTTAGCTTGCAAAGGCAGCTGTGGTAGTTATTTATTTGCATCAGCCATTGCAATTTGTGTAGGAACCTGTAAAAACAGTTCCAGCTGATAGAATTGCCAAATTAAATTAAACATTATAAAATTAAAACTCGGAGCATGAATGTGGCCATTCTTTTAATGCAAAGGCAGCTGCTGGAATCTGGGTTTGGAGGTTTTATGCTGAGCCATGATACACATGAGCCAGGACCATAGCAAAGCGGTAGAGCGTCTGCCTTGCAAGCAGAAGGTCCCAGGTTCAATCCCCAGCATCTCCAGATGGGGCTGGGAGTGTCCCCTGCCTGAAACCCCAGAGAGTTGCTGCCAGTCAGTATGGGAGATTCTGAGCTAGTTAGATGGTCTGACTTTGTACAAGGCACCTTGCTATGTTCCTAACGCAGCGGTAAAGCCCTCCCCATTGCAGTGCAGAAAGTCCCAGGTTTAGTATGTGGCAGTAAGTAGACACAAAAGAAGGAAGCTTCATACAGGCAACTCCTGTTAGCTGTCCCTTGTGCCTCCCCCCCCCCGCGCCCTTTTCACTATGCCCCCAAATCACCCCTGTGATCGCCTTCCAGCAGTCAGTGGATGACTCAGCAGTGCCATCTAGAGTTCTCTCCTGGGTGGTACATGTGCATTCACCCAGAGACTGATTTTCTCTGAATTTTGCACTGAACGGACCTGAAACTTGAAGAAAAAAGGATAATAGGCTTTTTTAAATGAAGGACGAAGGATTTATATTTGTGTTTAGACTTGGGCTTTAATGCATGTGGACACACACAGATTGTGACATTTAGTTGAATAACTGGTCCTAGGCATAACTAATTTTAAGAAAAATCCTTTCAAGCAATTAATTGGGCATCAGAGATGAGAGAAAGAACATTCGCTTATTTTTAATACAAGGATTTGGTACCTGGCTCTGCAGGTTTTTTGTCTTATAAACATAGGAAACTGCCCTGTCCCGAGTCAGACCGCAGTTCCATCTAGCTCAGTATTGCCCACACTAACTGGCAGCAGCTCTCCAGGATTTCAGGCAGGCATTCTCAGCCCTACCTTACCCTATGCTGGAAATTGAACACAGAACCTTCTGGATGCAAAGCAAGATGCTCTATTGCTGAGCTGCGTTAAGAGGGGATCCCTTGCGAGCACACTAAAGATACTACTTCTAAGATGCCTACTTTGATCTACAATTTTGTTACGTGCGTCACTCAGAGCTCTTTGATTAAGCCATTTATAAAACTTTTAAAGTAAAATAAGGTGGCACCTCCTGCAAGGGGGATGCATGTATCTTAAAAACAATTATTATTTTTCCTTTTTACCCATATGCAAACTTCTGCTGGTTACAATTTCTTAACTAGAATGATGAACATATTCATTTTCTCTTTATTTATTGATGACAATTTTGTTTGTGCAAAGAAATCCACTGAGGAACAAAGAAAGTTTAACACACGCACACATGGTTGTACCATTGATTCATCTATTCCTGGGGTAGCCAACGTGGTGCCCTCCAGATGTTCCTGGACTCCACCTTGCCATCATCCCGAACCATTGGCTGTGCTGTCAGGAGCTGAAGTCCAACAATACCTGGAGGGCACAGGCTTCTCATTGCTGTTTTAATCAGCATTAATAAAAGCCAGAGCAGCCACTCGTGCAGAGACACAGCAGGGAGCCTCCTTTCTGGATGGTGTTTCCAACCCCCAGGAGCCTTTAGCCAAGGGATGGGGAACTGGCGGCCCTGCAGATAGTGCTGAGCTCCCACTGTCCCTGACCATTGGACCTGCTGGCTGGGGCTGATGGGAGTTGCAGTCCAGCAACATCTGGAGGGCCACCGGCTCCCTATCCCTGATTTGTTCCAATACCATCTACTCTGTCCGGCAGCAGTTCTTGGGCTGAGAGAGAGAGCTTTGCCTGTCACCTGTTCTGTTTTTAGCTGAGGTTGAACCTGGGACCTTCTGTACGCAAAACCAGCTGACCTGTTTCCTTTTTTTGGCCACCTCTTCCCTCCCTGATGTTTTGCAGCGTTTATCACGAATTCACTGATGAACCCCATATGGATGGTAAAAACCAGGATGCAGCTGGAAAGGAGGTAAGGCAGGGCCTGGCGAAACAGCACCGCGGCGAACAAAGATGTCTTTGCGCAGGATATTCTGGGATTCAGGAGTAGGTGCATCAGCGCTGTGGAACCTTTTTAACCCCCACCCCACCCTGAGGGCCGCATTCCCTTCAGGGCAACCTTCCGGGGGCCACATGCCAGAGGCGGGCAGTGTCAGAGGCGAAACTGGGCGGAGTGATGAATACAAATGTTGCCTCTGTACAGCAGGTTTGTTTCTGCACACACTCAGACACCCTTCTGCGTCCTCCATCCAGACAAGGAAGAGGCATCATCTGAGTTCAGGGACATGTTTCTAGTCAGGCAAAAACACTCTGGGTGTGAAGGCCAGCAAAGGGTGTGGCCAGGGAAGAGTGCTGGGGGTCCGACCCAGAGGCCAGGGGGGCACATTCGGACCCCAGACCTGAGGTTCCCCACACCTGACCAGGAGTTTAGAGACAGCTTTAACTTTGCTCCTCTCTGTGCACAGAAATCTAGCAAGTCAGGGAGAAATCGAGGTTCAATGTTCCTAATGCTCTTCTGTGTCAGAATTTATATATGGAGGAGCATTCAGACCTTTCTTAACTGGCATTTTACCAGCTTTCTGGATGGATGAAGCTGCTGCTGTTTGGATTTTCTGCCACAAGCACCTAAAAATTTTGGAATAAACTGAATACCATTTCTGTTTTGGGGTGGCTAGGGTGATAGATTCTGGGTTGTATCTAATGCTAGTTTTACTCAGAAGAGACCCATAGAACTGAATAGGTGTGGCTAACTTGGGTCCATTAATTTCAGTGGGTCTACTCTGAGTAGGACTTAAATGGATACAGACCACTGAGGTCACATATGCTGACTCGAATCGGGTGTTGATCCCTGCTCTCCTGTATTTTTGCCTTCTAGAGTCAGAGGTTCGAAGCAAATGAACACTTTACAGTGCGCCCAGTATGTTTACCGGATGGAAGGGGTTCGTGGCTTCTACAGAGGCCTGACCGCCTCCTACGCTGGCATCTCTGAGACCGTTATCTGCTTTGCGATCTACGAAAGCCTGAAGAAGCACATGAGCGACCTCCGGTTGGCCCCTTCTCCCGCAGGCGGGACGGAGCGGAACTCCACAAACTTCTTTGGACTGATGATTGCCGCTGCCATTTCTAAGGGCTGCGCGTCCTGCATCGCTTATCCACATGGTACGTGAGCCTCTCCCTTTGCTGGGCTGGTCTTCCAACCAGGCACTGGCCTAGGCTGAGACGTGCTTTAGTTCATCTTCCTGAGAATCTCCTGCTTATTTTTTTAAAAAATCAAGTTTCTAGCCCATATTGTTGTGGGATAAATTTGAAAAGTGGGTGGGTGATGCCTGCTGGTGTCTTGGGAGCTAGAGAGGTGGCTGCATAAGGTTAAGGGTGTTTGGCCTTGCCCCCTCTCTAGCAACGCCAAAATTATGTAAATATGGTTTGTTTTGTAATGCCTGTAAGAAGAAAGCTTATCATGAGTGCTGGATTTTTCCCCGATTGTGGAATCTACACAGCTCCGGCTCAAGTTTCCTGCTACAAGAAATTGCTCCAAAAAAAATTGCTCCCTCTAATCTCCTATAGTCTATACTGATTGATTCTTACCAGAAAATTTACAGATGTTGGGTTGTATCCTAGAGTAGACCCACTGAAATTAATGGGCCCAAGTTAGTCATTCTCATTGATTTTAATGGGTCTACTCTAAGTAGGGCTAACATTGGAGACAACCCTAAATGCAAAGGGGTATGTTAAAGGGGATCACTGTCAGACTGAAATGCATCTCTCCCAATGTTGAAACGGGGGAAACAATTAGGTACAAAACGATTCAGTATTTTTATTTATTTTTAACTTGCTCGGTCAGGAGCACTAAGCAGCCATCCTTGATTGATAAATGGGGTGCAGTGTACTTGGCAAACCAATTTCTGGGAAGGGGCAAAAACATAATTGTAGCAGACTCTCCTTAAACACTTAAATGGGAATCATGTTATTCTACTGATTTCGGAAGACATTAGGTTTGTTCTTCCCACATCTAATTTCTCATCTCTGAAGTTGGGTTCCCTCTCCCTTTCTAATGTTGCCATGGAAGCTGCACAGTTGGGTCTATGTTCTAACACTGACATGTTTGCCCTGAGCAGCTGAGTTCTGGTTTTGTGACCTAGAATCATACATTTGTAGAGTTGGAAGGGGCCTATAAGACCATGAGTCCAACCCCCTGCTCAATGCAGGAATCCAACTTAAAGCATACCCAACGGGTGGCTGTCCAGCTGCCTCTTGAAGGCGTCCCGTGATGGAGAGCCCACCACCTCCCTAGGTCATTGGTTCCATTGTCTTACTGCTCGAACAGGAAATTTTCCCTGATGTTCAACTGAAATCTGGCTTCCTGCGACTTGAGCCCATTATTCCCCGTCCTGCACTCTGGGACAATCGAGAAGAGATCCTGGCTCTCCTCTGTGTGGCAACCTTTCAAGTCCTTGAAGAGTGCTATCATATTTCCCCTCAGTCTTCATTACTCAGGGCTAAACATGCCCAGTTCTTTCAATCTCTCCTGATAGGGCTGTTTCCAGGCCCCTGATCATCCTCATTGCCCTCCTCTGAACCTGTTCCAGTTTGTCTGCATCCTTCTTAAAGTGTGGTGTCTGGAACTTCCTAAAAGCTACTATTTGGATGTTTTAGGTTATGCATGCTACCAAAGATTAACCTCTCTCTTTCCTTACCCCAGAGGTTGTACGGACAAGGCTTCGGGAGGAAGGCACCAAGTACAAGACATTTGTTCAGACAGCCCGGCTGGTATTTCAGGAGGAAGGCTACCTGGCCTTTTACCGAGGACTCTTTGCCCAGCTCATGAGGCAGATCCCAAACACGGCGATCGTCTTGTCCACCTATGAGTTAATAGTGTACCTGTTAGAAGACCAGTTTAAGTAGCAGACCAAGACTTGAATTAAAAAAAACACACTTAAGACAAAAAGGAAAAAACCTGGTAATTCCACAGGCCAGTTTTTTCATGAAGAGCCATTTCAAACAATGACACAGGACTGGAAAGAGAGCTGGGAAATGATGGAACATTTTGCTTGACATGTGCTCTTTTTTTAAAGGTTTTATTTTCTGCTCTTTTGTTTTTTCTTCTAGGTTAATGATTTATGAAAGGTGTTGATGTTTAATGTTAATAGTTTAATTATTACCTTTTTTAACTTAAAAGAGACGAGGTTCGGAAATTAAAATCGACAAACTAAATTAAAATCACACTATTTAATTTACATACATATCTTGGGTCACACGTAATTTCCTTTCTCTTCCGCACAAGATGAAGCGCAAAGTCAATGAACAGATGTAGCACATTTTGGAAGATAGTATTTGTTAAATCTCTCAAGAGAAGAGGCAGTTGCTTACTGGGAGAGCTTTTCTGGGATTGCACAAACAGAGAAACTGGTGCCTGGCATGATTTGACACAGTGAGAATCTTGTGTTTGCTTTTTTAAACAACAGTAGCAACTTTCCAAGTTTCTAGCCCTGACGATTCCTAAAGAAAGCTTTAAGCAGGGATAGAAATGGAACAAGCAGCTCAGAGTGGCATATATGTTTCTCCTCCCTCTCCATTTTACCCTCACAACAACCCTGTGAGGTAGGCTAGGCTGAGAGGCTGTGACTGGCTCAAGGTCATCCAGCATTTGAACCCTGGTCTCCCAGATCCCAGTGCAGCACTCTAATCACTATACCACATTTGCCCCTGCCCACAGCTGCCATGTCAACCCCTGGAAGATTAGCAATGAAGGAATACACCCCAGTACTATATGCCATGATAACTAGGAAAAATAAAGCAAAATATATAGAAAATGTGTGTAACCTTATGCACATTGTTGAATCCAGCATTCCCAGGTGCTAACCCTGCATCCAGTGTGCGTACCTTTAGCATAACACACTGATTAACCCAGGTGTCTCCAGCATATATGGTATCCCCCATTCCTAAAACTTAATGCCTCATTTAATGTTCAGAAACTGCATTCTAGGTGCTATACAGAACCTTTTAGTGCACAGACCCTGCCCAGAGGGTTTGTAGCAGGATTTCCCAAACATCTCAGAGCCAAGGCACAAGCTGTGTTGTAACCTCAAATGAAAATAGAAAATGTCCTTCAATTCTTGTTCTCAAAAAGGGTGTTTTTTGTTTTAAAAAGGGATGGGGAATCTGTGGCTCACCAGATGTGATATACTCCCATTTGGCCCTCCAGAAGTTGCTGCACAATTCCAATCAGCCAAAGCACAGCCAATGGCCAGGGATGATGGGAGTTGTAATCCAACAATACCCAGAAGATTGCCGTGTGTGCAAAATGCATTGGCTAGATTGCTCACTGGGGCAGGGTATCGACAACATGTCACTCCACTGCTGAATGAATTGCAATGGCTGCCCATTTGCTACCGGGCCAAGTTCAAGGTTCTAGTCTTGGTGTACAAAGCCCTATACAGCTTGGGACCAGGATACCTGAAAGACCGTCTTACCCTTATATACCCAGTCAATCACTGCGCTCTGCAGGTGAGGGCCTCCTGCAGATACCATCTTATCAGGAGGTTCGTTCTGCACAATATAGGAAACGGACCTTTAGTGTGGCGGCACCTACCCTGTGGAATTCCCTCCCTTAAATATTAGACAGGCGCCATCTGTTATCTTTTCGGCGCCTACTGAAGACTTTCCTCTTTCAACAAGACTTTTAAGTTGAGACCTATCCCAGTCTGCGTCTGTGTTGGAATTGCTTTTTAAGATGTTCTTAAACCTTTTAAAAAATGTTTTTAATCTCAAATGTTTTGAAAGCTTTTTTAAAGTAACTTTTTGAAGATGTTTTGTTTTAATGTTTTAAAGTTTGTTTTTATGATGTTTTAATGTTTTTGGTGCTTTTGTTTGCTGCCCTGGTCTCCTGCTGGGAGGAAGGGTGGGATATAAATCAAATAATAATAATAATAATAATATTCCGTTACTCAGAGCAGCCTTCCTTCAACCTGATGCCCTCTCGCTGTTTGACCTACAGCTCCCATCAGCCCCAGCCAGCAGTGAAGCACAGGGCTTAGACCAGTCATCGTCTGGGGCACATCTCCCAATTGAAAGATTGGGTGTGCAGCAGCATCTGCAGGTCCACACCTTCCCTATCCCATTGTAGCAGGGACAAAGCCTTCTGGACTGCTGCTCATTTTTGTGTGTGTGTGCAGAAATGCGCCAGAAGGCGTATCTTGGACCCAGGCTGTAAAATGTTAACTATAACTTGATAACACAAACCTTGAAGCCCATTTATTTATTTATCCCCCCCCCCCGCCATCATGTCCAGTCCGAGCCTTAATTTTTAGGCAAGGCAAACTTAATGGCAGATCCACACCATACTTTTAAAGCGCATGACTTGTCCCAAAGGAACATGACTTGTTCCTAGGGACCGTGGTTTCCCTTTAACAGAGGTACAATTCCCAGCAACCCTTAACAAACTACCATTCCCTTGCTTGATTCTTTGGGGAAAAGC
The DNA here is from genome assembly GCF_030035675.1 of Rhineura floridana. Taxonomy (NCBI): domain Eukaryota; kingdom Metazoa; phylum Chordata; class Lepidosauria; order Squamata; family Rhineuridae; genus Rhineura; species Rhineura floridana. Next base: position 21,233,212 of record NC_084497.1, on the reverse strand, counting down.
CATGTGCTTTAAATGTCCCTTGGATGTGCTTTAAATATAATGTGTGAGATTATATCCTTATATGATCTGTGTGTGTGTGTGTGTATATATATATATATATATATAATATGAAATTATGAATTTTGAAATGTGTTTTAATTCTTTTTAATATTGTGTTTTAGATTTTGTCACCCACCCTGGGACCAACTGGTGAAGCGTGGGCTATAAATAATAGTAATAATCTGTGGGATGCATCCCATGCTAATCCTTCTTAGAGTAGACCCACTACAGTGAATGGACATGGACAAGTTAGGCCTATTAATTTCAGTGGCTCTATATATGGTTGCATCCAATTAAGTCCTCAGAGAACATCCATTGAAATGAATAGGCCTAAGTTAGTCATGTCCATCCATTTCAATGGGTCTACTCTGAGTACGACTACCATGGGATACAACCATGGGTGGGCATGTGCTTATACATATATAGTGGGTATACACCCACAAATATGTTTATTTATTTATTAGATTTGTTAGGCGCCCATCTGGCAGAGGTTAATCTGCCACTCTGGGCGAGGTACAACAAAATACAATACAACCCATGTAAAAACAATTCAAAAAGCAAACAGTATAAAATTTAAAAACGGAATAAACCCCCACGGAACTACCCTCTGCCACCCTAACCCCCTTCCCAAGCCTGGTTAAACAGCCAGGTTTTCAAGGCCCGACGAAAGCATAACAAGGTGTATTAATACTGTACCGAGGTGCGTCTGGCAACTTCATCGTACAACTGTCAGCGAATGCTGAAGATGCACCTCTTTACCCTGGCCTTCGCCACCCGAGATATAAACTTTTAGTTGTTATGCGCCTTCAAGTCGATTTTGACTTATGGCGACTCTATGAATCAGGGACCTCCAATAGCATCTGTTATAAACGACCCTAGATCTTGTAAGCAGGTCTGTACCTTCCTGTATAGAATCAAGCCATCTCTTCTTTAGCCTTCCTCTTTTTCAGGTATTTTTAGGACCCGCTCTATTTTCTGTGATGTTGTTTAGGTTGTTTTCAATTATGTTTTAAAAGTGTTGTAACCCACCCTGGGACCTTTGGGTGACGAGTGGGTAATACATTCTAATAATAATAATGCCCGTGGAATTGGGAACTTTGCGCCCCCCCATAAAGCCGGGTCCTGATCTCTGCCCCTTTAACTACTGCTCACCCTATGGTGGAATAATAAAGGGGGTCGCAATTTCTCGTTTATCTGTTCACTCCCAGTGGCGTCCAAAACCGAGCGGCTCGTCCTGTCTGCGCTACGGCCTTCTTTATCAAAAGCGCCCCAAACGTCTGGGCAGCGCAGCGTGACAAACCTTAAAGGGTGCAGGCTGGCCAGTCTAAAATATCCGGCACGACGTCTGCTTTTCAACGGCTCCATCCGTGAGTCCCTTCTCAAGGACGGCTTCTCGTGCCTGACTGCTTCCGCCCGAGGGCTGATCCGTACACGCACACACGCCGTCTGGCACGACCGTGGCCTTTCACGCGGCTGCTCTTCCCTCGCCGCCACGAACGCCCCCACCGCCGCCCACCTTTCCCACCCACGAATCCCTCTCTATAAGTCGCCGGGACGGGGACGGCTCGTCAATCGGGACAGGACGAGGTGGTCGTGGGAACGGCTCCCGCGCGCGCGCTGCAGTCCGATCCGAAGACGGGAACTCCCGTTAGGTTTCCAAAGGGGCAACGCCACGCCCATCCGGCAGCCTTGCGGGCGGGTCTTACTCGGAAGTAAGCGCCATGCTGGGTCTGGCGGGCTCCCCTCCCGGGAAAGCTAGCAGAAGGACCGCAGCCTCGGCTTTCTTCTCTTCCCTTCCCAAGGTCTGGGGTCGGGCTTACCCGCGCTGCGGGCCGGCGACGGGCGGCGCAGGAGGAAAAGGGGCGGATCGGCGCCTCCTGGAAGAGGAGGAGCAGCAGCCGGAGAGGAAGGTCACGCCGCTTTAGAAAGAGGGAGGAGGAACAAGGAGAAGAGACAGGGAGGGGAAAAAAGGAGCCGCTCTAATTACCCGCCGCTCCTCCTGCTGCAAAACCTTCCTCCACGCGTCGCGTCTCGCTCTGATCTCCAGGCGGCTCTTTCTGCTTCAATGCAGGCGGCCGGAACGTTCGGAGCAGCTGACGGGAGAGGTGCGAGCGGCTGATTGGACACTCCGCGTTCTCAAAGGGCTGTTTGTTACTCGAACGTTCGAAAGGGCTCGCGGGGTTCCGAAGACGGCAGCCGAGCGGTCTAAGAGCGCGTCCTCAAAGGCGGGAACGCTTTCGCTTGGCGCCGGCCCTTGCCCTTCCACCCGACCTCGCACGCGGAGCAGACTCGCTTCTCCTCAGCCAGCCAGCCTCGCTTCTCTTTTTCCACGGCCGCCCGCCTTTTGCACGAGAAAGCCTGAGCAGCGGCCGTTGCGATTCCGTTCCCTCCTCCTCCTCGCCACCTTTTCCTCCTGCAGAACTAGCGGCCATGCAGGGAGTCGGCGCGCTGCTGGCCGGCTGCCCTACCGCCGGCCTGGCTGGGGGCCTGGGGGTGACGGTGTGCGCCGCCGCCGCCGGGGGAGTCCTGCTGTACAAAATCGCCCGGAGGTAAGGCGTGCAATTGCTTTGTGTAGATTCCGCCGACGTCGCGTGTTTCAGCTCTAATAATAATAAAACACTAAGGCTAGTTTCTTTTTTTAAAAGCCCCACCACGCGGATCATTGGAGCTTCCTCCACGAGGCGGGCATGTCTAGGATCCAGAGGCCCAGGCAAGCCAAACTGGGCGGGGGCGTCGCCGCCTTTGGACGGGGGACGAGCACGAAGGGCGTTTTTGAACCCTCCCCTTTGAGTTGTCTGGATCTTTTCCGCGGGGGTGTGTATGTGTGGTGCTTCCCCACACCCCCTTCTTTTGTGTCCTATTTTGAGGAAAAGAATATTTGTGGTGTATGGAGATTGTTGGGGGGAAGGCCCGCCCTCTGCCCTAGTCAGGAATCCCTTGCAGGAAGAGGATTATCGGGATCTTTATTAAAACGCGGCAGAGTGCTGTGGAGGTGGGTTGGCGTGTGCCGAGTCGGACCATATCTCAGCCGTGGTCCGCTGCATTCAATGTTCATGTTGATTTTAAAATCGGTTTAATTGCTGCTTTTATCGGAAGCCTGCAGACAGAAACTGTCTGGTTTTGTGTTTTTCCCCAAGACAGGCAGCAAGCCGCTCTGTGAGCTTTTTCGGCTGAACAGTGGAGTAAAGATACTTTTCTTTCTTACGTCTTGTGTTTTGCGTTACAGTTTGAATCCTGTGGGCGGGGTCCGCGGACCACCAGTGGCCCACAAGCTTTCTTCAAGGGGCCTGTGGCATACCTGTTTTAAAATACTCAGCTTGATTGTTAATTGCTTCTTTTATTGCTTATACTACATTTTATCGTATTGCAGTTTGGGTTTTACGGGAGCAAAGGGCCTGAGGTAAGATTCTAGACCACATGGTTCTCAATAAAAGGGCTGGTTTAAATAGGAAGCTGCCTTATACCGAGTTAGGCCACTGGGTCATCTAGCTTAATGTTTTCACTGAGTAGAAACTGTCCAGGGTTTTAGGCTGCCTTACTGGTCCTCTATATATTTCGTGGGCCTACATTTCCCAGTGGATTTGAACTGGTTTTGTGAATAGATATGCATGTAAAGGGGCAGTTTTGTATCTGAGAATGTGAGTCAGGACATCTTGACCATCACGCCCAAAATATGACCTTAAATAGTGCATTCTCTCAGCCACCTTCTTCTATCCCTCATTTGGGGAAAACAGCCGCTTAACTCAGGGGTGAGCAGAAAGTAGATCTGGATCCACCCATAGATCTCAGGATGATTTGTTACTGTATTATATCTCACTTTTCCTGCAAGGAGCTCAAGGTGGCTGGTGTGGTTGCCCCCTCCTTATTTTACCTTTGCAACAATCATGTGAGGCAGGCTAGGCTGAGAGACAGTGACTGGCTTAAGGTGGTCCAGTGAGTTTCACAGCTGAGCGGGTCATAATACTTCAGTAAGTATTTCCAGGGTGCTCTATATTTTAAAGAGAGAAAAATAAATCAATATTTATTTAGTGAAATTATAGCCTCCTTTCTGTCAGGGATCACCATATGTGCCTTGCAGTATTCATAAAATGCAATGGATCAATACCTTTGAAAAGCCATACGCCTAGACAAGTGGTACCCCAATTTCCCCACATACACACAGACCGCTTGAAAATTGCCAAGGGTCTTAGCAGACCACTTTATTGCTTTCTTTACTGCCTATATATTGTAAATCATGTTACAATTTAAATTCTGTAGGATCCTCACACAGTAAAACACAACATAAGAAATTAAAAGAAGCTTAAAAAATACAATTACAAATCAATATGAATACTTAATATGGTGGTTGCGCCATCTCCCACCTTCAGCCGCAGATTCACACGCGGGTCCACCTGAATGAACCAGGGGCCTGTGGACCGCTGTTTGGGAACCCCTGGCCTAGAATATAAATCTGTAACGTATGATTGAAAAAGCACAAAGAATAACAGGCATAAGAGCACCCTGGTTGCTGGATGAGGCCTGTGGTTGCTAGTCCGGCATGTACTGCTTCCAGTTCTGGTCTCCACACTTCAAGAAGGATGCAGACAAACTGGAACAGGTTCAGAGGAGGGCAACAAGGATGATTAGGGGACTGGAAACAAAGCCCTGTGAGGAGAGACTGAAAACTGGGCATGTTTAGCCTGGAGAAGAGGAGGTTGGGGGGAGATATGATAGCACTCTTCAAATACATGAAAGGTTGTCACACAGAGGAGGGCTGGGATCTCTTCTCAATCATCCCACAGTGCAGGACAGGAATAATGGGTTCAAGTTGCAGGAAGCCAGATTTTGACTGGACATCAGGAAAAACCTCCTAACTGTCAGAGCCGCATGACAATGGAACCAATTACCTAGAGAGGTAGTGGGCTGTCTGACACTGGAGGCATTCAAGAGGCAGCTGGACAGCCATCTGTCAGGAATGCTTTGGATTTCTGCATTGAGCAGGGGGTTGGACTTGACATTCCCTTTTTTGACATTCTGGGGTTTCCCCTCTTTTTTTCTTATTAGGTTGGACTTGATGGCCTTATAGGCCCCTGCCAACTCTGTTATTCTATGATTCTGTGTTCTGTCCGTGGCCAGCCAGATGCCCCAAATGGGAAGCCCTGTAGTGTTCATCCATCAGCAAGAATGAAAAGGTGGAATCCTACCCAACCAGATAGCGTGATGTGATATAAGAAAGTGTCCAATGTAGATTGGTAGCTGTTGCCTTTTTCGAAAGCCGCTTTAAGCTGCAGAGTTGTCAGCTCTCCACCCCCCTAAATTTTAACAGTGCCACTGGTGCGACCCAGCTCAGGTTGGGAGGGCAACTTCCCTTGGGGTTCTGCCCCACCGGTTTTAGACTTGTGTTGGGGAGGTGGTATGCTTCTGAAAACTAGTTTGCTGGAAGCTGCAGGAGGGGAGAATTTTTGTGGCACTTGGGTCCTGCTTTCAGGCCTCCCGTTGGCATGTGGTTGGCCACTGTGAGAGCAGGATGCTGGATGGTTGTATCGCTGTATGAGTTTCTGTTCTGGGCTTGCCTTTTTCCAGTTAGCAGGCACCCCAAAGCCAGCAGCACAGGAGATAGGCAGGATCCTTCTGAAGGCAGGTAACTCTTTCGCACCCTGAAGGTAAATTGTTTTGGGTGGTAAGATGGCAGCGTGGTTTCTAGTTTTCATTTGGAAGTAGCACATTCCTTTGAGGGAAAAGCATTCTCAAGCAAACTTTTTTAAAAAAAGTTTCATTTCTCTGTATGCAGAAGCAAGTTTCTGAAACCTTTCTTTGCTGTCGCGTGTTTCTGATGGGATAAAGTTCCCCTTGAGAACATTTTGGCTCAGTTTTTTTAATGTTACAAACTTGTATTGGGTCTATCCTATTTTAACTGTCATCGCTTCCCATGGGAGATGGAGGGAGGAAATCAAGAAGTAATAAAATAATAATTAATTTATCATGCTGGTTTTGCATAGTGCTGTTAAGCATTCAAGGTGCTTCATGGGCAGGGAATCCACATGTCAGTGATGGCTTTGTACAGTAGGCTGGATTCTACAGACACCTACCTACCTACAGACCTACCTACAGGCCTACCTCTCTACCCTCCATCTAGGCAAACGAGGCATGATCAACATTCAAGGATGCATTCTAGCCATGGAAAAAGATTTGGGGTGCAAAGAAGAGCCAGTCAGGGGATGTGGCCCGGGAGATTTTCAAGGGCCAGGTCAGGACAACTGGAGGGCTGCACTTGGCCCTCAGTTTTGAGGTTCCCTACCACTGACGTACATGATCCATTATTATCTTTATGACAACCCTGTAAGGCAGAATGGTGGTTAATATCTCCCTGCTGTGAGTTAAGGGGGAAAGTCATAACCTTACACAAGCTTGGCCAGTTTTATTTATTGATGTATGTCATTGATAGACTGCTTACTATCGAACAGATCTTGAAGCGGTTTACATTTTTAAAAAACCCAGGAATATACATATATAATTTCAAACCATTTTGCGGCACAGACAAGGTTTGAATGAGGTTCTCCCCTTGTCTACTCAAAAGGGAGGTCCGTTGAGTTCAGCAGAGTTTATTCACTCAGGTATGCAATACTTACCTAGAAGTCAAGTTCTGCTGAACTTAGTGGGTCTAGTTTTTTGCATAAGACAGAATAGAGATGTGAAGGTTCAGAAAAAAACTAGAAAAATTGGGAGAGGGAGGCACTTTTTTTAAAAAAAAAATCTTGGTAAACAAAAATAGGGGGAAACTGTTCTTTCTCCCTGAATTTTTCCATTTTTTTCTTCCAGTCCTTCACATTTGTAAACAAATATTGAATTGAGTTGTCTGCCTCATAGCCACCAACGCTGCCTCTTGGAGGGTTCAGCAGGAATTTAAAAAACTTCCAGCAAAGCATGGCTGCTTCTGTTTCTGGAATGAATGAATGGAACGGACTGCTGTCAAGTCACTCCCGACTTATGGCGACCCTACGAACAGGGTTTTCATGGTAAGCGGTATTCAGAGGGGGTTCACCATTGCCTCCCTCTGAGGCTGAGAGGCAGTGACTGGCCCAAGGTCACCCAGTGAGCTTCATGGCTGTGTGGGGATTTAAACCCTGGTCTCCCAGGTCGTAGTACGACACTCTAACCCCGCTACACCACACTGGCTATAGTTAGACATAAATGCCCAAGGTGTGCCTTAACGTTTCTGTTGTTTGATGAGGGAGAAAGGTTGGGTAAGACAGGCGAAAAAAATACAATTTTTTTTTTTAGAAATAAAAGCACATGGTGGATTTGTTTTCCTCTGCCCAGTTCATAAACTGCAAGCAGAGTAATAGGCCCAGCTGGTTCCATCTGATCATGTGTCTTGGTGGAATGTGAGGAATGCATTTTGTTTTTGGGGGGACACTCTACAGCAGCACTGACATCCCCAAAGGTCGTGACCTGACAACGCATGACCATAATTCTGGAAAGGGAACGTTTTAAAATGTGCACTGTTTTGTTTTTTTTGGCAAGCTTGTGGCTGCCATCTTGCTATATGGCGGTATGCCCCAAAGCTTTGATACCTGAAATGCACGCTCCCTTCCTCCTAAGAATAAATAAATAAACCTGGAATTGTGTTCCCAGGGCTGTGGAGTCGGTATGCCAAACCTCCGACTCCTCTATTTTTCTACTGTCCGGCTCCACCCAAAATTGCTTCTTGTCAATCAAAATTTATTTGGAAGTCGGAGTTGGTACATTTCTGCTGACTCCCACTCCACCCAAAATTGCTCCTGACTCCACGACTCCGTCTCCACAGCCCTGTGTGTTCCTCCTGTTTCTCACACCTGGAAAAAGCATTCTCTCTTTATGAATTCTATCTTGCTGGCCGGGTGCCCCTCGCCCCTTCTGCCTTTTCTTGATGAAAAACTGTGTGGTTTCTGTTTTAATTGTGTCTGCGGCTTGAGAGGGAACCAAGGATCTCTTGGGAGTCCTACAACCTGTGGCCCCAGACAGAGCAGGATCACAGATATGGTTGCAGGGAGGAGATTCATCGCTTCTTAGAAAGGAAAGAGGTGAGGGGAAATCTCCCCACCTCCCTCAGTTTGTCTGAAGGGAAGGCGTGATCCTTTTATCAAAGCTGTTTGCTCTTAATTTGAGGAAGCAGAAGGCACGAACCATCTGGAGGTTTGGGGCCAGTGCGGCAAATAAAGAGTGTTGGGGTTGATCCAGGGTTGAAACGCCTACTCAGGTATAATTATTGCTGTATCCTGTTTGGTGAGCTGGAAAAACCTGCCTCTGAGGCATCTTTCATGTGAAGTTCAGGAAGGCTAGCAGCATCTAGAGGCCATGGGTAGTCAAATGGGTGCACTCCATATACTTGATGGACGCCACCTCCATCAGCCCTGACCATTGGTTGTGCTGGCTAGGGCTGATGGGAGTTGGAGGCGAAGAGCATCTGGCGCATGTGAATATGGCTAGCTCGAGAGCAGGACCTGGGTGCACCAGCAGGCGCTGTCCCCACTTGCGATTCCTAGCAACTGGTATTTATAAAGGCATAGTGTCTCTGACGGTCGAGGTAAAAGCATACCATATATGACTAGTTGCCCCTATTGTTTGTTCTGTGGTTTTATGGTATTTATATTTGCGTTTTTAATGTGTTGTAAGTCGCTTGGAGACCTTTCAGGTAACAAGTGAGTAAAAAGCCTAATACAGTAGGGCCCCGCATTTTGGCGGCCCACTAATACGGCGGTTTTCAATTAGAGTAAGGCCCCACTCATACGGCACTTGTTCTGCTTTTACAACGAGCGGCAGGCGCCATTTTATTGATGGAATTCTGCTTTTTGGCGAATGTAGGAAAAATCCTGGTCCAGCATCCGAGATGCCTCTGGGAAGCCCACAGGCAGGGCATGAAGCCCACAACCCTCTCCTGCCTCTGTTACCTACCAGCTGGCATTCAGAAGCATACTGCCTGTGAACATGGAAACTCCATACATAGATCCCTTGTGTTGCCATTGATAGGCTCATCCCCCATGAAAGCTGAGGGGTTACCCGGCTGAATGTTCTTCAGTACAAAGACATTCCCTGCATTAAACTAGCATGTCGGGGAGGGCTCGGCTAAAGACCTTTTTCCTGACAGACTAGTCTTCTGCACGCAGGGAATAGCTTGCAGAAGGATTTACCCATTTGAATGCTCCCGCCTGCAGTATAGATTTTCGAATTGATGAACTCGTTTGCTTTTCATGAGAACTAGGCTGATGTTGAGAGGTTCGTGACATCATGTCATGACTTTTCAGCATTACCTACCTGCGCTAGAAAGTTTTGTGTGCAAGTGGCCTAGTGGAAATTTTGGTGGATTAGGAATTTTGGGCAAGACTGGGTCAAGATGATATTATTTATTAATTATTGTTACTTTTATATCCTGCCCTTCCTTCCAGGAGCCCAGGGCAGCAGACAGGCGATAAGATACTAAAAACATCTTAAAAACAAAACATATTTTAAAAAGCTTTTGAAACTTCTTAAAAATAGCAGTTCCAATGCAGATGCAGACTGGGATCAAGGTCTCTACTTAAAAGGCTTGTTGAAAGAGGAAGGTCTTCAGCAGATGCCAAAAAGATAACAGAGATGGTGCCTGTCTGATATTTAAGGGGAGGGAATTCCAGCGGGTAGGTGCCACCACACTAAAGGTCTGATTCCTTTGTTATACGGAATGGATCTCCTGATGAGATGGTATCTGCAGGAGGCCCTCACCTGCAGAGTGCACTGATTGACTCAGATCGTGAGATGATATTTCAGGTATTTATATACTGCTTAATGCCCAAATGGCTTCTAAGCAGTTTACAAAACATAAAAACGAATTGCACAGCTAACCTGTGATCATTGATCGAAGGACTGCAACATTTAGCCCTTAAATTTTTTTTTTTAAGATAAATAAAAGTTGGTTATTCTTACTGACTCTAAAAGGTGCCCTGATAAATTGATCAGCAGATTTTTAGAAAGTTAAAATGGCATTGAACATAACCTTAGAGGCATTCTGTGTCTGAGAAGGAGGAATGCCTCCTGTAAAACGATGCATGCTGCCACAAATGTGTGTGTCCTTGTAATTTAAGAAAGCATGCTTTGTCCTTTTCTCCTGTATGAGATTATGCTGGGTTGAGTAATGAGCTTTAGGTTTCCTTTAAGTGGGTGGCTGCCCCAGTTAGCATCCGGGGAGCGTGTCTGAAGGAAGGTACAAATCTTTCCCCTTGGCTTCCTTAATCTCCGTCCTTAACATTTTGCTTCGCACCCACCTGTCAGTTAAATTCCAAGAAAGAGGGTTTGCAGTGCCCAAGCAAGACAGTGAAGCCAGGCAGAAGCTGCACTCGGCTGGAGCATGCAACAGATGGATGTTCCAAGGCACCCCTCTGGCCCCTGGTTCGCATCAGCTGGGCCTTTGTCCTCTGTGATGCTCCCGACAGCTGTAGTTCAAAAGAGCCCTTGTGCATATCATGTGGAAACTGGCAGCTGTCTTGGGTGGGGTTGGAAGGCTCATTTTGTATGGGGAAATACCTGTAGAGAGGTCAGCTTTGCTCATGCAAGAACCAACTGGCTTTTGCATTACCCATCAAGATTTTTTTTTGGGGGGGGGGGGACATGGCTTGGCTGTTACACCCAAACACAAGGCATGCTCCCCTCCTCCTCAGAAGGGGAGTCAGGTAGTTTTCATCTCATGCCAGGTATTTGACAGTCAATGGGCCATCTTCCTTATCCTTGCATGCTCTTTTTAAGAGCAGTATGGCAGGCAGAGGTTCAATGCTCTCTACGTAGGGTTACCTTTGAAAACGATTCGGAAACTTCAGCTAGTGCAGAATGCTGCGGCCAGAGTTCTTACTGGGACGAGGAAATTCGACCACATAACACCTATTCTGGCCCAACTGCACTGGCTTCCAATATGTTTCCGGGCCAGATTCAAAGTGTTGGTCCTTACCTATAAAGCCCTTAACGGCACTGGACCGCAATATCTGATGGAACGCCTCTCTCGCTATATTCCTACCCGTTCACTCCGCTCGATGTCTAAGGCCCTTCTCCGGGTCCCAACCCATATAGAGGCCCGGAGAACAGTAACAAGATCTAGGGCCTTTTCGGTGGTGGCCCCCGAATTATGGAATGCCCTCCCAGATGAGATACGCCTGGCGCCTTCCCTGTCATCTTTCCGGCGCCAGGTAAAAACCCACCTCTTCACCCAGGCATTTTAATGTATTTTATGCTTTTAATCTTATTTATTTTATTTCTAGTTTTCTTTTACTTTGTTTATATAATGTTTTATATTGTCTGTGCAATACACACTTGCTATATTTTAAATATTGTGGTTTTATCATGTTATACACCGCCCTGGGAGCTGCTAGCTATAGGGCGGTTTAGAAATGCAACTAAATAAATAAATAAATAAATAAACAGGTAGTGTTCTCTATCCCTCTCTCCTTGCTGGTTGAACTGGGATGGCTTGTTCGCATGAGGCAAGTTGCCACTTCTGCCATTGCCATATAATAAATGAACGTAGTTCTTGTTGTTGGGTTTGTTTATGTATTTTTATATATATCCCACCCTTTCTCCCAGTAGGACCCCAGAGCAGCTTGTATTCAGTGCCAGTCTTGCGCAGAGTAGACCCATTGAAGCTAATGCACATGACTAACTGAGGTCCATTAATTTCAGTGGGTTTACTCTGAGAAGGGCTGAGTTGGAAGCCACCCATTATATTATTAAATAAATTTATTTACCAGTTTTTCATAATTACAAGTATATTAACAGATCACTGCATACCAAAAGTACAAGAAAAATATTTTAACAACCCTTGCCCCTTCCGAAAAAAAAATCTTAGGTAACCTGTGTGTCTAAAAAGGTATAGTATGGTATTCCCCTCAGGTCTATGAAGTATCTCGATTGGCATATTTCCTTTTGTCTGTTTTTCCTTTTCTAAAATTTTAATCATTATTATTAGTATTGTTATATACTGCTTTATGGCTAAATAGGCTTTTAAGTGGTTTACAAGTAAAGCGCGTGACCCAAATGTTAAAATATAAACCTATACTTAAAATGCAGTGTCTCCAAATCCCATTAAAATATAAATACTCCATAGTGAAAATACACAATAAAACAATCCCGTTAAAACAACATTGCAGTTAAAACAGGAAACTCTGATCGAAAGATCCAGGGAATCCCTGTGTAAATATCTCGTGGATGGCTTTAAAAGCGGATTAGACCAATTCAGAGAGGATAAGGCTTTCAGTGGCTACTAGCCACAATGGCTATGTTCTCCCTCCACTGTTGGAGGCAGTATGTCTCTGAATACCAGTTGCTGGGACTCGCAAATGGGGAGACTGCTGTTGCGCTCAGGTCCTGCTTATGGGCATCTCCCTGGCTGCTGCAAGAATAGGATGCTGGACTAGATGAGCCACTGGCCTCATCTAGCTTCAGGGCTATTTTTATGTTCTTAGGTGCATTAGGTGCACTGGAGGCCTTCAAGAGGCAGCTGGGCAGCCATCTGTTGGGAATGCTTTGATTTGGATTCCTGCATTGAGTAGGGGGTTGGACTTGATGGCCTTGTAGGCCCCTTCCAACTCTACTATTCTATGATTTCCAAAAGCATGTCCTTCAACTGTTCTTAAATTATTTTTTTTACAATAAAAGCCCCCAGCAGCTTCTCATCTGTTGGACAAGTGTTCATTCCAGTGCATGACAGGGAGTCCTTTTCAATGGAAGCTCTTTTTATCTCTTCACTTGCACTGCCCCCCCCATTTTCAAATAATGCCCCCAACTTGTCATAACTTAAGACAGCAGCTGATGAACAACTGGCCTTGTTGCTCTGCGCATTTATTGTTTATTACAGCTATCCTGTTAGCTCTGGCCTGGGGCAGTCAGTTCTTCCCTTTCCGAAAAATATTATTGGAAAATCCAGCCATGGGCCCCAAGCCCCCCTGGGTTCCATATCTCTGGCTTTTCACCCTCCTGCATCCCTGAATCTCCAGTATAAGCTACATCTGCATTATACATTTAAAGCAGTGTTATGCCACCTTAAACAGTCATGGCTTCCCTCTAAAGAATCCTGGGAACTGTAGTTTAAGGGTGCTGAGAATTGTTAGGAGACGCCTATTCCCCCTCGCAGAGCTACAGTTCCCAGAGTGGTTCAACAATCCTTCTTCCCAGGGAACTCTGGGAATTGTAGGTCTGTGAAGAGAAGAGGGGGGGTCTCCTCTAACAGTTCTCAGCACCCATAACAAACTACAATTCCCAGGATTCTTTTGGGGAGAGCTGTGATTGTTAAAATGGTATGTGTGCTTTGAATGTATGGTGCAGAAATGTGGGCTTAGAAACCCATATAAGACATGAATGGGGAACTTTAAGCCTCACCAGTTTTGCGTCACACCCTTCTTGTGTGGTTTGTCCAGCTGGAGCATGTCTTTGAACTCCAATAATACCTCTTGGCTAACCTTTCAGGGCCCATCATGAAGTATAGATTTTTGACCGTGTGCCTTTGTTTTGCCCCCTCCCCACAGGAAGAAGCCCACGCACACGACTGTGAATTGTTGGTTCTGCAATCAGGACACCGTGGTGCCGTACGGGAATCGGAACTGTTGGGATTGCCCCAACTGTGAGCAGTACAACGGCTTCCAAGAGGTATGTTTTGAGGCCGCTTTTCGTAAAACCTGAGGGCCAAGACGCTTCAAAACGGCAGCCGAGGGCCAGCGCTTCTCCCAAAGCAACGCGAGTTGCATCCAACTGAGGCTTGCCCAGAGTGCACCCATTGACATTAATGGACCTGTGTTGTCACGGCCATTGATTTCAATGGGTCTGCTTTGATGGGAGCACAGCCAAGGGATGAATAGAATATAACCAAGCCAAACTGCTCAGGAGAATTGAGATCAGTGGCTCGTAGCCTTTTTTCCTCACAGACCACTTGGAAGCTGCTGATGGTCTTGGTGGACACTTAATTATTTTTCTTCCAGTTGCAGCAATGGTAAGATGCTGTGCGGTTTTTAATAGCATTCTTATTGCTTTTTTCGGTTCTTACGCTGCATTTTCTTATATTGCAACTAGGGGCTCCACCCCTGTGCGCTTTGCACTCCAAACCCTCTTCCAGGTCATCAAGAGTGTGGATGTCGCCAAGCTTTTCCTGGGGAATGCTGATCCATTCACAGCTTGCCTGTTGCAGAGTAAACTTAAGCAACCCCGAGTGTTCCAGTTAGGCCTATATGAAAGATTGTGTTGAGGTTAAGTTAGGTGCAAAGCTATTGGGGTGGACCTTAACTGTTTAAGGAAGATACGGCATGACTTGGGCTGAACCAGATAGTCTCCAAGGGCATCTCTAGATGGGCAAGGATGTGTCGTTTGTGCTCCTGGGATGTTTTCTGGTGTCCCGCAGCATTGTTGCATCCGGACAAGGATTTCACGTTTCGTTGTGAAGTAAGGATAAAAGTCAGTGATAAGAGGCAGGAAATTTTCCTGGAAATTTTTCCAGTGCTTTGTTTTTCCACGGAAAACATTTCTGTTTTGCGCGTTCTTTAGTAGCAACGAGTGGATGCCAATTGCAAAATGCGTTACTAGGCAAGCAAAGGTCCGTTTCAAAATGTTTAGCGTTGTTTGTTGAGTCCAACTAAAAGAAATATGGGAAATTGGATCTCATTCTAGGACACTGGAAAAACTTTCCGGTTCAAAGTTTTCCCGAAAGCCCACATCCATGGAAAAAGTGGTCAAGCACGGTCATTTAAGGCACAAGGGCTGTATCTGGCTGAACTTCCTCAGAGTAGACTCATTGGCATTGACGTACCCTAGTTGTTGTTGTTGTTGTCATGTGCCTTAAAGTCGATTACGATTTATGGTGACCCTATGAATCAGCAACCTCCAAGAGCATCTGTCATGAACCACCCTGTTCAGATCTTGTAAGTTCAGGTCTGTGGCTTCCTTTATGGATTCAATCCATCTCTTGTTTGGCCTTCCTCTTTTTCTACTCCCTGCTGTTTTTCCCAGCATTATTGTCTTTTCTAGTGAAGCATGTCTTCTCATGATGTGTCCAAAGTATGATAACCTCAGTTTCACCATTTTAGCTTCTATTGACAGTTCTGGTTTAATTTGTTCAAACAACCAATTATTTGTCTTTTTCGCAGTCCATGGTATGTGCAAAGCTCTCCTCCAGCACCACATTTCAAATGACCCTAGTTAGTCATGTCCATTAATTTCAGTAGGTCTACTCTGAATATGCCTAGGAGCGTAACAAGCTGTCTTAGACTGAGTCAGACCATTGGTCTGTGTAGCTCAGTACTGTTTACACTGACTGGCAGTGACTCCAAAGTGGAGATGCTGGGGATTGAACCTGGAACATTCTGCATGCAAAGCAGGTGCTCTACCACAGAGCTGCAGCCCTCCTCCTAGTAATGTTGGATACATGCCTAAGAGTAGAAATGCCACCTTTATTGATTTTTTTTTCATTTTGCTTATGAATCCGTACTTATTAATAAGGCGTAATTTATCAGTAAGGACTAGTATACTGCTCCCAAGACAGGTGCAATATTTTCTTGCCTTTTTTAAGCACTGGATGAGACAGTTCAACAGAGGGAATGAATTCTTGTTTGTTGTGTCACTACTGCTGAGCAATGGTTCGTTGGTGTGTGTATTAATAAACCATTTTTAAAGGGAGGCCATCCTTTTAGCACCAGGTCAAAACGTAGCTTACTCCCCAGGCTTTTGACGGACGATGGTGATGATGATTTGCTGCCAAAGATTTCTCCTTTGTGTGTTTTTAAAAGGTTTTTTTCCTGTGTGTGTGATGAATTGTGTGTGTGTTTGTGTGAATGTGTTCATACTGATGATGATGATGATTAGGCGCTTTTTTCACAGAAGTCTGTCAAAATGACTTAGAGAAACAAATGTAAGAAAGTAGTTGAAAAACGAGAGTAAAAAATCCCCAGCCTGAAATGTGCAAAAGAGCAGATCTAATCCCACTAAAGCAAGGAGCAGAAGATACCTCCAAATTAAGGCCCTGGATGAATAAAGATGCTGTAAGTCAACTTGAAGGCAGTCCATTTCATTTTTCAAGGTGGATGCACTTGCTTATGCTTTTAAATATGCTGCCAGTGGCTTGGAGACCTTGTGAACCAAGTGACTAAGTCTAACTAATAACAGTCAGGCAGTTAGTGTGGGTGCGTGTGTGCGCATCTTACTTTGCTGCTGGTGAGCTGTGCTCATAAAGTGTGTGTGTTAATAAGCAGTTTTAAACTGCGTATTGAATCGTGGGTTCCCTTGAGTCACTGGATTGTTCTTCTGTCTTCAGGCCTTTATAAAAGATTCATTTCTGGGACCACAGGGGAAGAGACTTCAGGTGGGGTGATTTTTCCCTGGGCAGATACCTACCTGTACAGGTGTGGCAGGCAGTTATGACAGGTGACCACTCCCAGGCGTCTGGAAAGAGGGTGTTGGATCTGAGCGTGAGAGTAGGTTTAGAGGTGTTGGGGGGGGTGTGAATTGGAGCAGAGTGCAGAAATAACTGGTCTGTTAAGACTGGTAGTTGAAAGAATAAAGAAATTTATTTATTTATTAGATTTATATCCCGCCCTTCCTCCCAGTAGTATCTCAGGATGTATAGAGGATGTGAAGGATGTATCGAGTATAAAAAAGAAATGTAAGGCTTATTATGACAAAGAGGCAAAGTCGTACATGCTGAAGCAGCCATGCGGCTTCCACTCAGGAAGCCATTACTAACCGAGAACAAAAACAGGGAGGAAGGGGAGGAGCAAAGCCTGCAAAAGCAACGAACTCTTTAGAGGACGAATCGGCAGAGGGAAGAATAGATTGCCTTTCTATGCCCCCCCCCCCCGCTTCAGGTCACTTGTAATGTGGGTTGGTCCTTTACTCCCAGCACAAATGAACTGTATCCTTTACCCTTGTGCAGGCCAAGGTGCTGTGGGCTAGCGGGGAAGTGGGCAAGAGTAACAAATGCCTTCTCTTCTGATCCCTCTTTACAGAATGGAGATTACAACAAGCCGATCCCAGCTCAGTACATGGAGCATCTGAACCACGTGGTCTCTGGGGCCAGTGCCTTCTACGACCCCACCAAGCCCCAGCAGTGGGTGAGCAGCCAGGTCCTTCTCTGTAAGAAGTGCAACAACCACCAGACCCTGAAGATCAAGCAGCTGGCGTCCTTCACCCCCAGGAACGAGGTAGGAGCTGGTTTCAGGGTGGGGGAGCGGAGCTGGGGCTTCCAGTTGTTTTTTGTTTTTTTAAGCCCTAAACTGCGGGCAGGGAAGCTTGGGCAGTCTGGAAGTTAAATGTGGCCCTTCAGGCGTCTCTGTCCGGCCCTTGGAACTCTTCCTAGGCTACACTCCACGACTGGCCCAGCTCCATGCCCTCCTCGAGTGCCTTTGTGTGGCTGGAGCGTGTCCATGAACTGTGATAATGCCATTTGCTTGCTGGATGGGAGATGGAGGGTGTGTGTGTGTATGTATATATATGTATATATAAAATATATATATAAAAGCCTTTGACTGACTTTGTGTGGCTGGAACGTAGCCTGCTGTAAGCTAAGAGTCTCCTCTGGCCATGCCCACTACTGGGATATGCCCCCTGGAAGGCTGCCAGTGAAGGAGTGTGGCCCCTGGGCTGAAAAAAGTTCCCCATCCCCTTCTCCGAACAGCTTGGGACCCAGATACCTCAGAGAGCCCTTGTTTTCCCCACAGCCTGCTCGTGTTTAAGATCTTCTACGGGGGGCCCTTTCTGAGTGCTTTCTTTGACAAGGGAAGAGAGCCTTTTTTGTGGTGATGCCTTGTTTTTGGAATGCCCTTCCCATGGAGATGCACGTGCGCTGAGAGTAACTCCTTGGACAAAACCCGGTTTTGTCAGTGAATGCTTTTAAGCCTGCCTTTCCCCAGGGGATGCCCTCTAGACGTTTTTGGCCACAACTCCCACCAGCCCTGGCCAGCGTAGCCATGCTTCCCATCAGCGCCAGCATCTCACGGCTCTGCTGGCGGGGGCTGACGGGAGTGGTAGTCCAAAACATCTAGAGGGCGTCGCTTTGGAGGTAAAAGCTGGGTTAAGGTCTAAAAAGCAATGAGACCCTTTTCGTTTTCCTCTTAGCGTCAGGGCAAATGGCTAACTTCCTGGGTCAAAATCAAGCTGTGACCGCACACTCTCACCATGCATTTATTCCACTTTAAACTGCCCTGGCATCCCCCAAAGAATCCTAGGACGGGTGGTATGTGAAGGGTGCTGAGCATTGTTAGGAGACCCTTATTCTTCTCACAGAGCAGCCCTTCCCCGGACAATGAAGCAGCCTTATGCTGAGTCAGACCATCGGTCCATCTAGCTTAGTACTGTCTGCACTGACTAGCAGCAGCTCTCCAAGGTTTCAGGCAGGAGACATTCCCTGCCCTACCTGGAGATGCCGTTGGGGGTTGAACCCGGGACCGTCTGCACGCAAAGCAGACAGTCTGCCGCTGAGCTTACGGCCCTTGGCAGAAGGTTGCTTCCTCTGTTAATAAAACAAAACTAGCAGATGAAACTGAGCCAAGAGTTTTAAATGGCCTGAATGTATTTTTTTTTTCTTAAAAAAAAAGAAAGAAAGATTGGCAGGGAAGTTTTCGCCTGGCATGTGCTTTGCCTCTTAACAAGGTGGGAACAGAGGTGATGCTGATGCAAGAGTGTGAGCTGGTGCTCCATCGTTGCAGCGTGCAAAGCGTCTGCTCTCCCAGTGAAGCTTCCACTCCCTCTTTCGGGCAGGGTAAATACGACGAGGAGATTGAGGTCTACAAGCACCACCTGGAGCAGACCTACAAGCTGTGCCGCCCCTGTCAGGCCGCAGTGGAATACTACATCAAGTACCAGAACCGGCAGCTCCGCGCCCTCCTGCTGCGGCACCACTTCAGCCACCGGAAGACGGACAAGTCCTACATGCAGGTGGGGTGTCTGTGCGTGGCCCCGTTCCAGCCGGCCGCCCGTTTCCTTCCTGGAAGTGATGGTGGTGCACTTGGGGTGGGGGGGCTAAGGCATAACGTTTGGGCAGGAAGTGGCAGCTGCTCATGGGGGGGCATAGCGCGTGGGCAGGAAGTGGCAGCTGTGGGTAGGGCATCATGCTTTGGCGGGGTGCCGGAATAGCAAGTATTTTATTATTTGTTTATTTATTATTTAAAATATTTCTATCCCGCCCTTCTACGCTATAATAGGGCACTCAAGTAGCGATCCTAGCAGAGGGCAGGAACAGAGATGGAGGGATCTTAATTGTGTGTTTATTTGGATGTTGTTATCCTGCCCTTGATGCCAGTCCAGCAGCCCCCCCTCGCGCGTGTGTGCACTCTCTCACGCTCTCTTTGCCACCTGCAAGACAACTGGGCTTAGGGCTGCATGAAATTAGGCCTACGGCTGCAGGTTGCCAAACTTTGCACTACACCACGGTTTATAGTTATGCAGTACCCACTACACCGCGGGTTAGCATGACATGAAACCAAGGTCAATTTACTCCAGGTGTCTACCTAGAATGGAAGTGAGGGGTTTGCCTCAGACGTTCTCGAGAACCGGCTGGATCCCACACGCACAAAACTGTGCTCCCTTCCCTTGCAGTTGCAAAGACATCCAGGCCCTGCTCCGTCAGCTTGCAATTCTGAAGGTTCTCCTCTTCTTCTGCAGAGTTTTTATGCGGCGGCTTCATCCACCACCACCACCACGCCGATCCAAGTGATCGCCCTCCGGTTCCTGGCCTTCCTCAGCTGCGCCGTCCTCCTGGCAATAGCCTTGTATGGGACGGGCAACCCGTTCTCCCCTGAGCTTACAACCCCACCCGGTCCCGGGAGGAACGGCAGTGGCCCGAAGATGCCGGCAGCGCCACCGGGCAATGGCACACTACTGGAGGTCCTTGGCTGGCAGGAGGTGATCCGGTTGCTGCCGGAGCAAGTAGTGGAAGCACTGAGAGGCGCTTGGTCCTACGGGAAGAGCCACCAGATGGCCATGGTGGTCCTTGGGCTGCTGACGTGCTGCTTAGCCATGCTGTTGGCGGGACGGATTAGGTACGGGTATTTCTTGGGGAGTTCTTTTGGGGGGGGTTCCTTGTTAGCTTTTAAACGGAGGTGGGTAGAGGTGTAGCTCAGTGGCTGAGCATCTGCCTTGCATGCAGAAGGTCCCAGGTTCACTTTCCAATGGTATCTCCAGGTAGGGCTGGGAAAGACTCCTTCTCTGAAATTCTGGCGAGCCACTGCCAATCAGCGTAGAGAATACGTGTAAGGCGGTTTCCTGTGTTCCTTTGCCTTAAGGGAAGGGCCATAGTTCATGGGTACACCACATGCCTTTTGCATGCAAAAGGTCTCCAGTTCAATCCCCAGTGCTGGGAGAGAGACTCCTTGCCTGAAATCCCCAAGAACTGCTGCCAGCCTGTGTAGACACTATTAAGCTAAATGGGCCGCTGGTTTGACTCCTACTGCAGAAATGTAATTTCTGATTGGACGTCTGCAAATATAATGGATGTTGGCAGTGGAAAATTAGTACGGACAGAAAGAATATGTCACGGGCAAGCCCAGATTGTATGATTCAACAAGGCATTCTCGGCATTACACCTCCAACATCTGCCTTTATCGGACGGTGCCTTGTGCAAATATTTTGGAGACCAACTTGCTTGAAATACTCGTTTTTTGCTGAATCGCTCAATTTCAGATCCAGGGAAACATTCTTAACGTTTCTTTTGTACCTCTCACCCCAGGCTTCGCCGAATCGACGCCTTTGCCTCCACCCTGTGGCTCCTGGTGATGAGCTTCCACTTAGCCGAGAGCTACCTGCAGGCGGACACCCCCAGCTGGCTAGACACCGCCAAGTTCGGCACTACCTCGCTGTGCTGCCTGGTGGGCTTTGCGGCGGCTGTGGCCACCCGGAAGCCGACAGGCCAGCGGAGACCCCGGCCCCGAAGGTCAGAGCCAGAACAGTGACTCTGGGGTGGGGTGGGGACGCACATCCTCTGCAAAATCCAAGCCTTCAGATTTACTGCTGCTGGTGCTTCTTTTTCCTCTTCCTTCTGCTCTCCCCACCACCCCTTTGTAATTTTGTTTTAGGATGCTTTTCCTCCCAACACACGCACACGCTTCCTCTCCCCCTTCTTATGTGTTTACAAAACTGTGAAGATAATTCTTTCTCCCTCTGACCAGCTTCCTGTAGCACAATTGCGGACCTCCCTGGTTGCGGCAGGTTTTCCCTCGTCTTCCTTCCAAACCCCAAAGCCACATCTTCCAAAACAAATCATACTCTGTGAATTGCTCCGCTCTTTGTGAATTGCTCCATAGCACGTCATCTGACCGTCCTGCCTCTCCCCCCGCCCCCCCCCGCCCTGGAGTCAAGAGATTAAGTGGTGGTGGGGAAGCTCATTCCACTCTTTTCCTCTCTCCATTTTATGTTTTCTTTTGGGGTTTTTTTTTTGTGCTAGGCCTGTGTGTGGTTAGCCAGTCAGCTCCCACAACCCGTTGGTGCTGCAATCTTCCCCGTTGGTGCTGCAGACTAAACCAGTTCAGAACTGGTTTCGTTGTTTTGCCTTCCATTGGAAAAACCCCAAGAACTGTCCGCAACATGATTTTTTTTCTTCTATTCTGCCCCCCCCCCGAATGTTGAGAATTCGTAGTTCCCAATCCTTAGCCCATAAAACAGGACCATGCTTCCCAGGATTCCTTGGTTGGGAGCCATAATTGTTACAACTGGATCAAAACTGGTTTAACTGTATAGTGGAGACATGCTGTGGGCGTTAGCTCTGCCTTTGTTGGGGTGTGTGGTTTTGTATGTGTGTGTTTTGGAGTTTCTAATTTTTACACTGACGTGCGTAATTACCATCACATTTTTATAACAGCACTACAGAGTAAACAGCGGAGAGGGGTGGATGTAAACAGGATGCTTCTGCCCCGCCTTCCGTTCTCTTAATTGCCTGCCCTCTGTTAACAGCATGCTGCTGACTGTATCTTTTTAATTTCCAATGCAAAGGGAATAATCTGATGTGTGTAGCTTAATCAACGACAAAAATCAAACGGTCCTCTTAATTTTAATCTAAACTGCATTGTACTAATTTTTGCATTCTGTGTGCTTGCTTTTGCCTTTCTCTCAATCTTCATGGGAGGAGCACCGGAACTAGAACACACAGCTTTATACAAAGGAAGAGTCTAATCTTCTGCACGGGACTTTTGCTTAGTCTTGGAACAGAGAAAGCATCTGCTAAGGCACAGGGAGCCAGTACGTGGCACGCTGCTGCCTGGTCAGACTTCTGTTGACGCCAGTTTTGCACCTTTGGTACCCGTCAATTTGCACAAAGTTGGGATGCAAATTGAAATTCCTGTTTGTCAGTTCCCCTCCTGACTGGTCTTATGCAGCCACCATGAGCAAATCTGGCTTCCTGCAGGCATTGGCAAATGCTTGGAAAAAACTTTAAAAAAAACACGGCCGTCTAGGGAACCAACTCGAATCACTATGCCTGTGGCTCTTGACATCACCAAAGGCGGTGACATCACTGCCGCACTCTGATGCTGATTTTTGTAGGTAAAATGGTGCAAGGATGGTAACCTACTATAGGCCGAGTCAGCCAAAATATCTAGTTTCCTGTCTGTGATCGCTGGTTGTTTTTTTTCAAGGGGAAATATTCAGTTCAAAAAAACCATGAGCTGCCCAGGTTGGTCTTTGCTGTTCACTGGAAGCTCTGCTAGTCTGACTCCCAGCCTCTGCTGGAGCTGTGCTTGGCCTTGGTAGCTAGTGTGTAGTGTATGTATCTTTTAAAACAAAATCTTCCTTTAAATAGTATCATAGAATAGTAGAGTTCGAAGGGGCCATCAAGTCCAACCCCCTTTTCAGTGCAAGAATCCATGCATATGTACTTCATGTGGTGCTCACAATTGGAGGTGCTCCCAATGCCTCCCCCAATCCAAGAGACTGATAAGCCTCACATTGTATGGCTTCAGCACTGGGCACCCCCCATACCTTTTCTCTGGGACCCCATCGAAATAAAATCTTAGAAGTGTGAACACAGCACACGCATGATCAGCTGAACTGGAAGGAAAGCATATTCTTTTTTTTTTTTTAAAGAAAGGATTAGACCAGGGATCTGGGGACCAGAGCTTTATTGAAGTGGTCCACGGCAGGTCTGTGTATTTCAGTTATTTCTTGGATTGCGTGTTGTTACATTACAGTTTGAATTTTATGAAATATGATATATATGAGAAATACAAGAAGCCTTCCACCCTACCGATTCCAGTGAGCACCAAGTGCCACTGAGCATCTCTCATCAGAGCTGTAGTTTTCCCAGCCTGGGCAAACTGACACAGTTGGGTGCTTCTTGGGCAGCAGCCCTCATCCTGCATTTTGCGGGAGGTGCATGAGAAGGAGCCAGGCTGCTTTACACACACTCTTATATCTCTCTCCCCCCTCCCCTAGCCCTGCCTCCACTCCCATCTCCCGGAGCACCACAAATGTAGCATAAGGTCATCAAGTCATGGAGAGAAACCAGAATATTGGCAGTCCTGGTCTCTTCTTGGCAGGATATAATGAATAAAATTACTAAATAAATGCAGCTTGTTTTGGAAAAAGTGAAGAATTTGGAGTGAACTGGTCTCCCCCAGCTTTGATCAGTTTTATCCTTGCTGCTCTTGATTGAACCTTTGCATGTTCCTTTATCCTTTTTTCGTGTGAGTGTTGCTGTTACATTTTACTCTTTAACACATCATCCTCTCTCTCTCCCCACTTTCCAGTCATGTTCCCCCCCCCCCCGAAAAGAAAGATTTCTTTGTGTGTGCATGTGGCTCAACAGACTGGTTTGAGTGCTTTCCCTTGCTTTTTTGGGGGGGGGGGGAAACCACTTTAACTTTTATTTTTAAGTAGTTTGCCTTGCAAAAACAAAACGAAAAATTTGCCACGGCATGAAGGCTGGCAATTGAATCTAGTCTCATTAGCCAATGCGCACGCATGTAGCATAACCGGGATTATTTATTCTCTAGTATTATTATATCCACCGTGTATTTAACTGAAGCAAATAGACTTTTTTTTTAAAAGTTCCCTTTTTAGTTTTGTTTGTCGTCACAAAAATTGAAGGTAGGTGGTGGAACGAGGTGGTCGCATCAACCATTTTTCCTGCTGTGCGCGCTACATACAGCAAGGAAAACTATATAGCCCTTGCCGCCTCGCTCCCCTTGCTTCAGTGTGAAAACTCACAATTAAACCTGCCTTCGATGGAACAGTGTCCAGTTTTGAAGTGCATGCATGCGCGTGTGCGTATGTGAGAGAGAAGATCATTCTGTGCACTATGAAATTTGCTAGGATCTGTAACGGAATGGGGATCCCGAGTGTGTATGGGTTTCTTTCAGTAATTACATAGGAAGTTGCCTTATATAGAGTCGGACCGCTGGTCCATCTAGTTCAACATTGTCTACACTGATGGGCAGCAGCTCTCCAGAGTTTCAGTCAAGGGGTCTCTGCTAGCCCTACCTGGAGATGCCAGGAGTTGAACCTTCGACTTTCTGCACGCAAAGCAGATGCTGTACCGACTGAGCTATGGTCCTTTCCCAAACGACAGGTTCAGATTTGCCAGCCAATTGCAAACCATGGTTTTATCCTTTCTGAGTCGCACTAATCCAAAGTTAAGCTTCCTAGCCTGTGAGGGGTATCCCACAATCGTTTGCTTGGGTGAGGCGGCCTGAGGTGGGAAAGGGCACGCTAGCCACAAACTCTGTGATCAGGCAGGGAGGTCTAGTGCATTCCGTTTTTGCTGCTGTACCTGCTGCAACTTAACCTCAGCTGAGGAGCTCCAGTATCAGCTAAGCTATAGTGGAAAAGTAAAATGAGCGTTATGGGGTGGATCAAGTCAGCTAGGATGCTTCACACTCTTCCTTGGAGGGTTGTTGCAGGAAAGCAGCTGGAAAAAATACCCCTTCCTTGATGTATGCTGGCCATGTGGGTCTGAGCTGTCGCCCTGGGAGGTTCCACTTTCCTGGCCACTGCTGGGAAGGGTTGGAGGCCTCCAGTGCGATGGCCCTCAGTGAGACAGTGGCAGCGTTCAGACAATCCATATCTTAGCTTATTAAGCCGAGATATGCATAAGCTTTTTGCCCATGCACTTATCCCTTTTTGCCACAGAGCCACAAACTGAACCAGGAAGCCACAGTTTCCTGGGGGTTTTTGCCCCTTCCCAACCAGGAAACTGTGGTTGCTTCAGGATAAGCCAGCATACTTAAGCCATGGCTTGAAGCTGGGTTTTGTATCATATCAATAACTATTACTTCCTTGATAATTTTAATGTATTATTACTTTTGTAGACCACGTAGAGCTTTTATTGCAGTCAAGCACCACACAAATTTTGTTAAATAAATGAAACTTCTTGGCTTGTTTCAGAGATGCGTAGCGATCCCATCCAGATGGATTTAGATCAGTTGTGGGGAACCTTTGGCCCTCCAGATGCCGCCGAACTATAGCTCCCATCGGTCCCCAGCCAGCATGCTCAATGGTCAGGGGTGATGGGAGTCATGGTCCCAAGAAAACCTCCAGGGCCGAAGGCTCCCCACGCCTGACTTGGAGGCTTCCTAGCTGACTGGTGGCTTGCGCAAAGGGAGGAATGGAGGGGCGTGGCGTGGCGTGGCACCCGTTGGAGATGTGAGTTGGCCATGACTCTGAGGCAGGGGAGCAGTGTGTTTCTGCATGCAATACACACATGCATAACCTGTACTTCCACAGAGGTAGGTGTGTGTGTGTGTGTGTGTGTTTTGGGGTAGGGGAGGAGATAAACTCACAAGCTGTCTAGAGTTTCCAGACCTTGATCAGGCATTGTAGGGGAGGGGTGAGTTTTTTTCATCCCTTTCCCCAGACCAGTTAAGATTTGTGAACACCTAGCAGATACTTCAGCACTGTACACTGTCCCCTGAGCAACTCGATGTATCTTTATTTATTATCACCATTAAGCTTTTTTTAAAAAAAAAAATCTCGTATTTTATGTAGCGTAACTTTGCCTGATTGTCAAGTAACACTCTTATCATTGTTGTAAACACTAAAGCTGCCACGTTTTGAAAATAAAGGGCTCCTTAGCCGTACCTCTTTTCAGAAAGCGTTTTTGACTCTACAGCCTTCTGTTTGCTTGTTTGTTTACTTTCACTGTTCCAACCTTTGCCATCTGTGCCCTTCTGCGTTCCAGAGGAAGTATGCTTTTTAAGAGTCTTTTCCAAGTTTTGCTGGCAAATGCTGTTGCAGGTCGGGCAACTTGCTTTGAGCACCAACTGGGAAATCGTCGCCAAAATAAAATCTTGAACCTCTCCGCGCCATGAGGGCTAGTAGCTTGTCCTGAAGCTCTCGGGATTCTAAAAGGATCCCTATGAACTAGAAGCCTGAGAGCTCCTGCAATCTCTCAAAGGCTGTCAAAACCTCATTTTTTTTCTATGTTCTTTCAGACAAAAATTTAGCATCTGCAATACAAATGATTTGGCTTTTTATTTTTTATCTTTAAGCAATGTGCTTTAATTTGCTCCTTAAATAATATAGGTACTCTACATTGTTTGTGCCCAGAAATAACCTTCCTCCCTCAATCCAAAAAGCTCAGCGCCAGTCCAGTGGTGCAGGCAACCCAAGCAATCGCTTGGAGGTGGCAATATATTTTTTGGGGTGCAAGAGGTTGACCACAGGTCCATCTGCCCCAGTACACCCTACTCAGCTCGGCAGCTGATCTTCCACGGTCTTGTGCAAAGGGGCCTCTTTTCGTCCTGCCATCCCGCATCCTTTTTAGCTGAAGACACCAGGGATCATACTTTTTGTTTATTAATAATTTTATTGAAATATAATAAACAGAACAAAAAGAGAAACCGAACAAACATTAAACAGAAACAACAACCCTAGCCTGGGATCACTGAGGATAAATAGATATGTAAAAGAATAACAAGCATTATTGACTCAATACATTGAGATAAAGAATAAGGTAACTATAAATACACTGTATAAAATTACAATTCAATATTTGTGAGTTGGTTAGCAAAAGAAAAATTATGAAAGAAAAAAAAAGGAAATATCCTTTTACTTTAAGAAAACCAAAAGGATTTAGCTGTAGATGGGAGATGGTCATGTAAACCATGTTTATTTGTGTAATCAATCAATAACCATCAAGTGGCAACTTATGCATCTGAGCCAAGGATCGTAGTTGAGTCCTTCTGGAGGCAAAGCTGGTGCTGTACCACTGAGCCATGGGCCCAATAAATAAAAATACCAAGATGAAAATTAAGAGCCCGCTTTTATATCAGGGATGGGGAACTGGATCTGACAGCTGGGCCGCCCACCTGTCCGTCAGTTGATGTCACAATGCCGTCAGGTGACCCCTCTCTTTTTTTTGCCTGCAGTTTGAAATTGAACCTTGTAGGCAAATGTGTGTCCTGCAAGGTCTTGTGAAATCCTTTGCCAATGCTGCCGATCAGAGGTGCCTGGGAACCCTTTTCTCAGCTGAGTCAGGTCCTTCTACTGGACACGCCTGACAACCTATAAGACCACAGGTAGATGTGGTTTAGCCGAAATGGCTTTGTGCGCTAAGGGGGAGGTGGGGTTCTTCATTCTGTCCAACTATTGGCCCTGCTAGCCCAATGCTGTCTGTTTAGTCTGACGATAGCTGACTGGTATCTTTGGCAGAGACCTCCCTCCATCACCTGCTCCCTGAGAGATCCATTTTCCTGGCGATGAGTTCTGGGACCTTCTGCGCACGAAAGCATGTCCTCTGCCGCTGCGTGACGCCCTCTCTCGGGTCACTTCAAAATGTGCTTTGGGCATTCCTTGCCTCTCATTTCACCCACCTTGAGCTTCCCTTATCAAGCGCCTCTTCCCAAGCTTATAGATGCCAGGCAAGGGCTAACCTAATGGCCACGCTTTCCATGTTTTTAAATGTTGGCATGCCACCTGCTCTGCCACAAGCATGGCATCCGAAGCCGCCTACACACAGCATGTTCAACAAAAGGAGGGCTGTGCTGCTGTTGCAAGCCTTTTGCCTACCTGGTGCCCTCCTGATATTTTGGATGCCACCACCGCGCGGGAGTTAGAATCCAAAACGTCTGGAGGGTGCCGGGTTGGCAAAGACTGTTCTGCTGTGACTCAGGGTGAAGCCTGGGAAAAAGAAGCTGGCCTTGCAGAGTTTGCAAGGTCTAAATCTTGCAAAAGTGTGTGGTGGTGTGTGTGCAAGATTGGCTCCCGGTCCTTCCAACCAAAACTCGCATTCTCTCTCTCCAGCCTAATATTTGTGGCTGGCTATGGTGGCCATTCAAGTAGAGATTGGTACCATTGCTTACAAGCGCTTCACATTTGCCCCCTTCAGAAACATGCAGTATGTATTTGGGATTCAAGGGCCTACAGAATCTTGATGCTGGCATATGTTTTTTTGCAAATCTATCAGGGCCCAAAGTAAAGGTCTGTATGCTTATATATAGAGACTCAGTGTGGTGTATTGGTTAAGGTGTTGGACTATGACCTGGGAGACCAGGGTTCGAATCCCCACGTAGCCATGAAGCTCACTGGGTGACCTTGGGCCAGTCACTGCCTCTCAGCCTCATGAAAACGCTATTCAGAGGGTCGCCGTAAGTCGGAATCGACTTGAAGGCAGTACATTTACATTTTGTGCTTATATATGCTTCGTACATGATTCCATACTGTCTCCTGTGCAATCCCAACATCTGCCACGTCCAAAAAGTGATGGCTATACCACGCTTCGTTTTCCACACCTCGAGTCCGTAAGGGTTGCCAGTTTCTGTGTTCTTTCTGAAGGGGGAAAAATTCTTTTCTTCTTGCCATAAAAGTTTACCTTGTGTGTCCAGCTGCAAAAGTCTGCGGGCTGCTTTCTGTGTTACAAAGCATGTAACTGGCAGGATTTCCTCAGCCAATGGCGATGAGGCATGCAGATGAACCTGGATGACTGGCCTATCGGTGATGCCGGAATTGGAATGCAAAGCCTCCCGTTGGCAGTCGTAAGAGTCTTGCAAATGGCCCTTAGGGAAAGGGGGGGGGACAATCTCCTTGCAATTATATAGCGTTAGTTAAAAATGCAAGAGGCAGATTTTATCTAAGGCCCTAATAAGATTGGACTGCCACCATCTGCATTAGTACTGATGTCGACGAAGCACAAACGTGGCAGCCCAATTCTCGATGTAGGTTTACTAGGAAGCCAATCCCATCAAGTTTACTTTGACTTACTCCCAGGTAAATGGGCATTTGATTGCGCTTGTTAATCTTACTCAGTGTCCTTGTTTATTTGCAGAGATGCATCCCATCTGCAACTGCTTACATGAAGTCACGTGCTTTCCATTTGCAAAAACATCCCTTAATATTTCTTTTTTTAAAAAAAGATCATTTCCGTTTGAGTGGTGTTTTTAAAAATGTTAATTTCAGGTTTAATGAAGTTACTTAAGTCCTCCTTGGCATACCTTCTTTTGACATGAAGCCATTCTGGTGAGATTTACTTCCTGGTTTAGTGTTCACCACATTTATATTCTGCATTTCCTCCCAAGAGCTCAAGACCGTATAAATGGTTCTCCCCCCCCACTCATCCCCATTTGGTCCTCCCAACAACCCTCTGAGATAGGGTTAGGCTAAGAGAATGCGACTCGGCCACATGAGCCTCATTGCTGAGTGAAGCTTTGCTGGTTTAGGCTTCAACAAGCAGCAGAAGTTCTAGCCAAAAATCTTTTTCTCTGGAGGACCAAAGTTTTTTACATCCGAGACCTTTTGTTCATTATCCTCTTTCAGCTTTGGGAAATATGAATAGGTTTTAGCAGGTTTTTAACTGCTGCTATGTCTCTGTGTCTCTCTTTCTATAACTAATAATTAGTGCCCCGGCTTGCTGCCTTTCCTCTTCCCTCTGGGTCCCTTTTCCTTTTGTGTCGTTTTGGGATCTTTTTCAGCTGAAGAGCAAATAAAAATGCCCAATTGTCATCATCGCTTTGCCTTGTAACCAGTGAATCATTTCAATAACTTAAGAATACTTTCAATATTGCCAAAACCTTATTTAATGCTTTTTTTAAAAGGTAAAAATCAAGGAAGTGCAATAGAGCTTGCAAACATACACTACAGATAATTTCTTCAGCCGGAAAGGCCGTCTTAAAACATTCTGTTCTTCCTGTTATTATTGCACTGGGGTATAATTTTAGTTGATCTATGAACCAGTTAGGTAATTTTAGACCCCGGACTTAATGATCGTATTGGGGGGGGGGCTTTAAACAATCATGTGCTACTTCATTTGTGAAACGCACAACATTTTTCGTCCCCTGCTGTCACTCCATGCTTGAGAACTGTTTCTACGTTCGTCTTGATAACATTACAGTAAAAATGTTTTGCTAATCCTAATTGAAGAAGGTGTTTGAGTTTTGGCATATATAGTTTTGGCAGAGTGCAGAAATAAGACTGGTAGTTGAAAGAATAAAATAACGTAAGGTTTGTTACTGCAAAGAGTAAGCAGCCATGTGGCCTGCACTCAGGGAGCCATCCCTAATTGAGAACAAAGACAGGAAGTGAAGGGAGAAAGGGGAGGAGCAAAATCTGTGAAAGGAACCAACGCTTTGGAGGAAGAATTAGCAGGGGGAAGACTAGATTGCCTTTCTGTCTATTGCCCCCCACTGGTTCAGTTAATTTGTGACATGTTGGTGCTCTGATCCCAACAAAAAGAAATGCTCCTGAGCATGTGCAGTGTTGCATTTTAAACTTGCTTAAATCCATTGCACCATCGTGACTACAGGAACAAAGCAGAATTTGCTTCTACTGACCTGATGCTAAAAGACGCTGACTGGGGAATAAGCATTGTTTTGTGCCAGGAAAGGATAATAGATGTTTAAAATGAAATGAGCCATCTGTAACCATGTACATCACCCTTTGATTATAACAGGGGTAGCCAATTGATGCTGACCAGGTGATTTGGACTTCATGCTCCCATCATCTCCAGGCAGAATGGCCAATGGTCAGGAATGATGGGAGTTGAGGAGTCATGCAATATCTAGAGGTCACCACGTCAGTTTCCCCTGGACTATAAATTATTATTATTAGAGAAAGGAATGGTGCCGTGACCAGCATCAACCCTGTTGGGCCCTGTCATCTCCATGTCAGCGCAGGTGCTGATGAATCATAGAATCACAGAATTGTAGAGCTGGAAGGGGCCTATAAGGCCATCCAGTCCAACCCCATGCATGGTCTGTTTGCTATTGCACCTGTCATCTGCCACTGCAAACTGTCTCAGCTTTTCAGAGAGAGGTTGGATATAATGTGTAATTAAATAATGGGAACATAGGGAAGCTGCCTTATACCGTGTCAGACCATTGGTCAGTCTAGCTCAGTATTGTCTACACTGACTGGCAGCAGCTCTCTGGGATTTCAGATGGGACATTCTCAGCGCTACCCGGAGATGGCGGCGATTGAACTTGGGGCCTTCTGCATGCAAAGGAGATGGCTCTACCACTGAGGTATGGCCCTAATACAACACTTCAGAACCAAAATAGGTCTGCTTGGCTTTTAAGCACACCCTTAATTTTCACCCTGTGCTTTTTTGAAGCTTTACTCCTGCAGATTTTAACTGTTGTTGATCTACCAAGCTAAAGCTGCTGATGTTACGGCGCACAGGGATGGCTGGAATTGTCTGCAATATTTGTAGCGGTATTTAAAGCTGACTTTTTTTTTAAACAGCTTTGGAGGATAAAAGCCGGCCTCTGCACATGGAAAGGGGTGTGGGTTGTCATGTTTAGCTGCGCTTGATGGATACAGTCAAGTCACTGTGACTTGTCCCTGCCATTTGGTTTAATTTGGGGTTGGGGGGGTGGAATCTAGGATAAGCAGCAAGATCCATGAGGATTTTGGGCACAGTGACAGGAGTTGGGTGTAATTATTTCAGGGGATTTGGCTGGATGAATGATTTGAGACCACCGAGGAAAAGGTAGGTGACATTTTCAGTATCTGCATTGACCCTTTCCAAATTACATAGCTTGTTTCCTGTGGCTGCGTGGGTCTAGGAACATAAGTAAATAAATAAATAAATAGGGAAGTTCCTTACACAGACTATCTAGCTGAATATTGTCGACACGGATTGGCAGCGGTATCCCAGGGTTTTCAGGCAGGAGATGCCGGGGTTGAAGCTGGGACCTTCTGCATGCAAAGTAGGTGCCCTACCACTGAGCTAGGCCCCTTCGCTTCAGACATAGGAAGCTGCCTTATGACATGTCAGACCATTGGGCCATGTAGCTCAGTATTGTTGACACACAGGCTGGCAGCAGCTCTCCAGCGTTTCAGGCAGGAGTCTTTACCAAGACATGTTTGCCAGGGACTGAATTTCAGACTCTTTGCATGCAAAAAATGTGCATTTAACACTGAGCTACAGCCTTACAGAGAGGCAGCAGGGCGCTTTTGTAGACTGCCCTGTGTAGAAATTGGGAATGGGATCTTTGCATTGGCTGCCAAGATGTTAACAGGCGATGGGCACGCATGCCAGAACGCCTCCTTGGTGTGGTTTTAGTGAATTTCACCCCTACCTGGTGCAACTCTTCCTTCCCTGCTCCCCCTTCTCTCTGTCTCTGCTTCAGCCAGTCTAGCTAGTCTGCCTCAGCTGCTCTTAATCCTACGTCTCCTCTTGAAACCAGTAGCGAAGGTTGTCCCTTCCAATCTGATGTCCTGTAAGGAGCAGCCAGCGTACACCTTTTTTTGTCTCCAGCGCTGGATTGCAATACCTGTTTTTCCAGTTATTTCACCTCTTCTGATCAGGGTGCAAGTAGGAGGACGCAGAGGCTGTAGAAGGAAGACCCCCTTTTCTGGCCTTGTGGATCTGGCCCCACCCATGTGGACCAGCTTCGACAGGTGGGCAGAGCAACCCACCTGTCAATCATGTGATACCAGGCGATTGACAGGACAGCCAGCTGGTTGTCAGGCTCCTGGGAACTGCAGCACCAAGTGGTTTGCATTGAAACCACTTGCTGAAAGAGAGCGTTTGGTGCTATTGGACCAAGGTGTGCTTCTCCCTCCCCAACCGTCAGCTGCATGTGAATCACTGATGAAATTGCCCCCGCTTTCCAAAAGGTTCATTGCTGCCCTGAATATTATGGTTATAATTGAAGGGCAGGGGTATGGACCTGCTGAAATAAATAAGGGATAAAAAGCAAAATGCTCAATGAGAACTAGAAGCTTGTGTGTGTGTTTGTGTGCATTTTAATCATTTTATCGTTAACAAATTCTTTGTTAAGGCATCTAATAAATCCCAGTTTGTACTGGAGAAAACGTGCAATGCATTCTTCTCTTTTAAAAAATGTGGGATGGATGTTTTTGAGTCTTCTAGAGTAGAACCTGGCAGCTTTTGTATAGGCGTTTTTGGTGGGTGGACAGCGCTGACTTTTAGACTTCTTATTTTCCTAATCTCCGGCTGTTACCAGATCTTACAGTGAACGGGGGACGGGTCTTAACGGGGGCACAGAGTGTTCATGGTGCAACCTCCATTTATCTGGCTCAGGTAAATATCCCTAGGGTTTGGTTTTTCGTTTGCTTGTTTAAAGAGAATTCCTCAATACCAGCATTGGGATCTTTAACAACCATTTTTGTAAGTGTATATGATCTGATGCAGCTAAAGGCCTGAGCTGCGAACCGGGAGATCTCCAGTTAGAATTAAAGAGGTGATCTTGGGCAAGCCATTAATCAGTTCACCATCTGTAAATGGATACATTGCCAACCTACCTTC
Source organism: Rhineura floridana (assembly GCF_030035675.1). Taxonomy (NCBI): domain Eukaryota; kingdom Metazoa; phylum Chordata; class Lepidosauria; order Squamata; family Rhineuridae; genus Rhineura; species Rhineura floridana. The sequence goes on along the minus strand of NC_084497.1, from coordinate 21,199,530 downwards.
CAGGGTTGTCGTTATCTTTTATGCGAGTTCTCTAATGACTTTTTGAAAACCCTCTAAAGCGGGGGAGGGGTAAACTGCACCCCTCCAGTTGGACTGCCAGCTCGCCCCAGCCAATGGTGAGGAGAATGATGGGAGTTGTAGTCTGGCAACATATGGAGGGGCCACAGTTTCCCCATCCTTGGACTAAAGCCGCCTTGAAGTGGAAGCACCACACAGAAAGGAGGCTCCCAGCTATGTCTCTGCCTGAGCTGCCCTTCTGGCTTTAATTGCTTTAAAGAACTACAGTGCAGTGAAAGCTTGTTATAACGCTGCTCACTGTAGCGCAGATTCAGATACACTGCCGGTATAACGATATCCCAACTAAAATTCTGTATACAAAATCTTTCAAATGGACTGCCTTCAAGTCGATCCCGACTTATGAATAGGGTTTTCATGGTAAGTGGTATTCAGAGGGGGTTTACCATTGCCTTCCTCTGAGGCTGAGAGGCAGTCACTGGCCCGAGGTCACCCAGTGAGCTTCATGGCTGTGTGGGGATTCATGGTCTCCCAGGTTGTAGTCCAACACTCTAACCACTACACCACACTGCCTCTCATTCTGTATACATTAAACAACTTTCTATTATAATATAGAACTCCTATAAAGCGGGTGCATCCTTTGTCTCCTGAGCCCTGCGTTATAATGAGCTTTCATTGTAATTAGGGTCCATATCATGGAGTCTCCAGTGTAGGGGTTGTTGCCAGTGCTGCTCCCACTCAGAGTACATCCACTGAGGTTAATGTATGCAATTAACTTGGGTTCATCAATTTTAGTGAGTCTACGCTGAGTATACCTTCATTAAATACAATCCAAGTTCTTTAAAATGCTGTCTCTGGGGTTCCCAAGGTGGTCCATGGCTTGTTTGTGGTTGAAGAGAGGAGACAGCACACCCATCATGTTAAATATTCATATTGATTTTTAATTACATTTTCATTCCTGCTTTTATTTCTTCCGACTGCATTGTACTGTAATTTGAATTGTGAATTCTAAGGTATTCAAACTGAAACAATACAGAAGGAATAAAAGTACGATTCAAAATCATACAGCATCTAGCACAGTGCAGTAAAATCGCTACAACAGGCACAAAAATGGTTAAGCGGTCTGCCAAGGCCATCAGCAATTTTCAAGTGGGCCATGGGGGGAAAAAAGTTTGGGAACCACAAGGCTAATTATACACTGAAATGGTGATGGAATTCCATTTTGTGATACCCCTCCGGTGTGCTAAACTGCTCCATGAAAATGGTTTGGAGGGGGCAGAGCCTACATTGGAGAATTTTGCCCCCAAGTGAATTAACTTAGATGTAGACTAGAACTCATGGATATCCAATGAAGCTCAATCTTGGAAGATTCGGGACAGGCAAAAGAAAGGACTTCCTCACACAGGGCATAGGTAAACTATGGAATTCCCTCCCACAAGAAGCAGTGATGACCACCAACTTGGATGGCTTTAAAAGACGATCAGACAAATTCATGCAGGAAAAGGCTATCAACCCTGATAACTATGTTCTACCTTCACTGTCAGAGTAAGGATGCTTCTGAATATCAGTGGTTGGAAACCTCAGGAGGGGAGAGTGCTCTTGTGGTCAGGTCCTGCTTGTGGGTTTCCCATTGAGGCATCTGGTTGGCCACTGTGAGAACAGGATGCTGGACTAGGTGGGCCACTGGCCTGATCCAACAGCCAGGCTCTTCTCACATTCTTATGAACCGTCTTGGGTCTCTCGTCTACAGGTACCTCTCTGGGGATTCTTTCTCTGTGTTCCCGTACAGTGCTGAGATTGGCTTCCCGTTGCCCCCTGTCTCTCCATCCGTCTTCATTCCGACCCCTCCCAGCATGCTCCAGCTGACCAGCCAGACGTTCTTCCGCTCCCCTCGCCGAACCTCTTCCTCCTCTCTCCCTGGACGGCTAAACCGGGCTCTCTCGTTGGGCACCATTCCTTCTCTGGCCAGAACCGGTAAGACCGCTGACGATGGCGATAGCCGCCGTCAAAACATTTGCGACGGGGCTTCGCTTAGAAGAGGCTGCTGATTCGTTCTCTGTTTGCCACGTGTGGTGAACAGAATCCCCCAACCTGACGCCCTCCAGACCTTTTGGACTACAAGTCCCATCAGCCCTAGATGGCGCAAGCAGGCCCCGGGAACATCAGCCCGTCTCTGCCGCTGCTGTCTCCACCCAGCGACTGCTCTTTAGAGGTATACTGCCTCTGAACATGGAGGTTCCGTTTAGCTATCGGCTGGTGTCACTGTGCTGATTAATGTGAAGTGGGGTTAGTCAGCAGATTGTGCATAAGAAGGATGGCTGAAAGGGACCGCTTGCCAAGTGATAACCTACTAAGGGGGTCATGTTGACACCTGTTAAGGCAGCTATATCTGTATATCCCTGCCCAAGTTCCAGATGCAGAAGTGTGGCAAAAGATGTCGTTTTAATGCTTGGTGCGACAAAACATGACATGCACATCTGGTAAAAAAAAATTCACTGAGTTGAGAAAGGCAGGGGCGAGGAACCATAGGCCCCAAATGTGGCCTTCTGAGTCTTTGGATCTGGTTCTCCCCATGCCATCCACCCTCATGGACTCTGTATTGCACCCTCCTTAAGGGGATTGATAAGTAGAGGCTGAACAGGGAATGTCAGAGGCTACGAAACAGGAGATGAGCCAAACTTTTCAGAACTGGTGACTTAATGGGTTCCTTTTTGTGGCTGTTGTATTGAACTCTCTTAACTCCCAGTTTGGCACCATCTATATTCTCACAATCTATATTCTCTCAAAAAAATTTTTTATTCACTACTGCCCTGTGAGGTAGGCCTCCTTGGAGAAAATAAGACAGGGTTTTTTTTAAAAAGAAAACAAGGGTTGCCAGTTCCCCATTTGCAATATAAAGCCCCCATCTGGAAGCACCCAAATTCATGGAGGGGTGAAAACTCTGTGGAAAGTTAGGACAGCTAAATGGAACCTTCATTTTCAGATGCAATCTACCTCAGTACCAGAAAATAGGGAGACAGAACAGCAAGGAGATGATGATTTGCCTTCATACCCTGATTTTGGGCTTTCTGGCCATGTAGGAAATGGGATTCTAGATTTAGATGGGCTCTTGATCCTGTCTGTCACGGACGGCTCTTATATTTGTAAAGGTGAAAGTGGGGGAAGCGGGGTCCAATTTGCATGCAGAAAGCCATTCCCCAGCATCCCAAGGTAAGGCTGGGAAGGACCCAGTGTGAAATCCCAGAGAACTGCTGCCAATCAGTACCGACAATACTGAGCAAGGTAGACCATTGAACTGGCTCTGTATAACACACTGAACTTGTGAAGGATTATCAATACCTTGGCACATTCATTAACCAAAATGGAGACAATAGTCAAGAAATTAGAAGAAGGTTAGGACTGGGGAGGGCAGCTATGAGAGAACTAGTAAAGGTCCTCAAATGCAAAGATGTATAACTGAACACCAAAGTCAGGATCATTCAGACCATGGTATTCCCGATCTCTATGTATGGATGTGAAAGTTGGACAGTGAAAAAAGCAGATAAGAGAAAAATCAATTCCTTTGAAATGTGGTTTTGGAGGAGAGCTTTGAGCATACCATGGACTGTGAAAAAGACAAATAATTGGGTGTTAGAACAAATTAAACCAGAACTATCACTAGAAGCTAAAATGATGAAACTGAGGTCATCATACTTTGGACACATCATGAGAAGACCTGATTCACTAGAAAAGACAATAATGCTGGGAAAAACAGAAGGGAGTAGAAAAAGAGGAAGGCCAAACAAGATGGATCGATTCCATAAAGGAAGCCACAGACCTGAACTTACAAGATCTGAACAGGGTGGTTCATGACAGATGCTATTGGAGGTCGCTGATTTCTAAGGTCGCCATAAGTCATAATTGACTTGAAAGGATATAACAGTGTTCCTGAGATCAAGATAAAGTTTTTGGGTTTTTTTAGTGGACGATATAATTCACAAGACAGCCTGAAGCACCATGACTTCTTAGAAATGTATTATTTGGTGATGTATCTTTTGCTTAGCACTCTCTTACATAGTTGTCATTGTTGAAGGTTTATCTAATTTTATTTTATTTTATTATTTTGAGATTCTGGTTATCTGTTCAGCGGAAGCCGTCCCCTGTCCCAGACCTCTCATTGCAAGGAGTCTCCTACACCAGGTGAGAGAGCGCAAACATTCGAGTACTTCTGACCACAGGGAGGTTCAAAAATGACCTTGCGGGGGGGAGCAATCGAGCAAGTCATTTCTTCATCAACATCAGTGAGACAAATGTCCTAACATAGCTTTTCCCTTGATGTGCTAGTTTTATAATGCAGGGAGTGTATGCTTTCCTTGCTTGCTCTCTCTTTTTCTGTGTGTTTCTTTTGTTTTGAATAAAGATGGAGTGACATTCAAAAATGCAGTCCACAGACATCCCTTCCCGCGGTACTGGTGCGATTCAGAGAAGACTGTATCATGTGACTGTGAAAATGTATAGCTTGACTCTTTATAAACCAGGGGTGCTCAACATGGTGCAATTCAGATGCAGTGGGACTGCACTCCCATAATCCCTGTTTGTTTGGTCATTCTATCTTGTAGGACTGCAACTCCCATCATTCCAATATTTGGATGGCACCATATTGGCTACCTCTGCTTTAAACAGCTATTTTTTGGGGGGGACTGCACTTTTATTTACTTTTATTTTATTTTACAAAATTGTATGTACACGTATGTGTGTGTGCATTTGTTTCCTGTTTGTGTTGCTAGGATGTATTTGTGAATTTGCATTGTGATTACTTGTTTTTGTGTGTGTGAATTGCCTAGAGTACTCTTTGGGATCGGTATCTATTTGGACAAATACGTAAAAAGGGATTTGTTACACTTTCACATCCTGTTGGGTGGCTGATCAATTCGATCTCTTTCACCTGTTTTAATTAATGCCGCAGCTTCGGGAGTTCCCAGACCTTTCGCTGGGTCCCAACATATCATGTTGCTTCAGAAACGGCTGTGGAATACAGTGTCAGTACAGATTGCTCTAGCCCATGATAGCCAAAGGCAGACATCCATATTCAAACGCATCTTACCTTGGAAACGAGGGACTGGCTTCCCAGGGGAATCTGGCTGGCCATTGATGGCATCAGGGCATCAGAATTGACAAAGTTCAAGAACAGCACACTACCACATTTCATACTGGGAGTATTATGAGCCGTGTGTGTGTGTCTGTGTGTAAGAGAGAGGGGAATATAGAAGAAGTTTGGTTCATCTAATAATTAAGCATAAGTACAAACTTTCTTTATATTATAGTTCACGGTTTATTTATTGTTCTTTTGTCTTTTAATTTTTTTTACTCTTATACTTTTGTAAAGTTTACATTTTGTATGTTTTGTATATTTAGTATTGTACATGCTTTACATAATTTCTTAAATCCTGCCTGTTGAAAAAGAAAAAAGGAATTAAAAAAATTAGATTGCCGACCAAATTTACATATTTATAAAAAAATATATTGAAGGATGCTCACCAAACAAATGCATTGGAAAATGGTGTTTGCTAATTATTGGCATGTAAAATTCCAAGACAATGTATGGTTTAAAGAGCATAATGTAACTTATTAGGTGCCATGGTATCCTTCTGGGGAGACTGGCTGAGTTGGGAGTGGGAGGTACTGCATTGCGGTGGTTCCACTCCTACTTGGCAGGTCGCCTCCAGAAGGTGGTGCTTGGGGAACATTGCTCGGCACCCTGGACTCTCCTGTATGGAGTTCAGCAGGGGTCAGTTCTGTCCCCCATGCTGTTCAACATCTACATGAAACCGTTGGGTGCAGTCATCCGGAGCTTTGGAGTGCGTTGCCATCAGTATGCCGATGACACGCAGCTCTATTTCTCCTTTTCATCTTCTTCAGGTGAGGCTGTCAATATGCTGAACCGGTGCCTGGCTGCGACAATGGACTGGATGAGGGCCAATAAACTGAGGCTCAATCCAGACAAGACTGAGATGCTGCTAGAGGGTGGTTCTTCTGACCGGATGGTGGATGTCCAACCTGTCCTGGATGGGGTTGCACTCCCCCTGAAGGAGCAGGTTCGTAGCTTGGGGGTTCTCCTAGAATAATCTCTGTCACTTGAGGCTCAGGTAGCCTCAGTGGCACGGAGTGCCTTCTACCAACTTTGGTTGGTGGCCCAACTACGTCCCTATCTGGACAGGGATAACCTGGCTTCAGTTGTCCATGCTCAGGTAACCTCTAAATTAGATTACTGCAATGCACTCTACGTGGGGCTGCCTTTGAAGACGGTTCGGAAACTGCAGCTTGTGCAAAATGCAGCGGCCAGATTGGTAACAGGGACCAGATGATCCGAACATATAAAACCAATTCTGGCCCACTTGCACTGGCTGCCTGTATGTTTCCGAGCTCGATTCAAGGTGCTGGTTTTGATCTATAGAGCCTTACACGGCTTGGGACCCACAATACCTGATGGAACGCCTCTCCTGATACGAACCCACCCGTACACTACGTTCAAGATCGAAGTCCCTCCTCTGGGTGCCTACTCCAAGGGAAGCTTGGAGAATGGCAACAAGGGAGAGGGCCTTCTCAGTGGTGGCCCCCAAATTATGGAAAGATTTCTTTGACGAGGTGTGCCTGGCGCCAACACTGTTATCTTTTCGGTGCCAGGTCAAGACTTTCCTCTTCTCCCAGGCATTTTAGCATGTGTTTTATATTGTTTTAAATTTTTAAATTGTGTTTTAAATAGTTTTTTAAACAAATTGTATTTGTTTTTAGTTACTGTAAACTGCCCAGAGAGCTTCGGCTATGGGGTGGTATACAAGTATAATAAATAAATAAATAAATTGACCTTGTCTGTATGGATGCATGATATTGTAAAGTTGGATACAGTATAGATGAAATATTTTATTTCTTTAGTAAAGATTATGTTTTGCATTTTTTTTTAAAAGAAAAGTAAATGCAAAAAGAGGAAAGTGCATCTGAAAAGGTTGGAGAGTGGGGGAAGTATTTGCCTGGATTCTGTGAGAGTCAAACACTCTTTTAATTACTTGCCGTTGGCAATCTCCAAGTCAGCCTAAACCACTTAACATTAAAAAAAAGTGGTGCGCAATGTAAATAAAAATGTAACATTAAATCATTAAATACTTCTTTAAAAAACATAAATGCAGCTTGCAGAGGTGCAAAGATGCAAATATAACAATGCCAAGTTGAGAAAGGTGGGGGGAAAGTTTTGAGTGCTTTGAAGGAATTTCTAGAGTGGTAATATTGATACCTTTTGAACAGATGGTACAAAAGAAAGATACAATAATCCTGAACTGTATCAATATTTCCAAGAAAGGCAGGCCATAATTGCTTGCTTGCACTTGTGACCTGTCTGTGGCACGTCTGACACTGTCTGGATGCCCGTGACCTCTGCACTAAGACTACTCCCCAGGAATATTGCTTTGTATCTAACTGCCAAAGGGCCCAAAGCACAGATCTGCACTGCAAACCTGCACTGGCTCTGTATCTCTTTTGCTAGCTCACTTTTAGCTCACATGTGCACCCCCAAGATTCTGAGCGTTGCAGTTTAAGTGTGAAGAGTTCCATAGGGAAAGACCCTGGCTTAATTGCAGAGTATCTGCTTTGTATGCAGAATGTCCCTGGTTCAATCTCTGGGGTCTCCAGGCGGAGCTGGGAGGGGCTCCTGCCTGAAACCCTGGAGAGCCGCAACCAGTCAGTGTGTAGACCAGGGGTTCCCAAACTGTTTTCCCCCGTGGATCACTGGGAAATTGCAGAAGGTCTTGGCGGGCCGCTTAATTATTTTCCTGCCTTTTGTAGCCGTTGCGGCAATGTGCTCTGCCTAGATGCCGTATGATTTTTGCTTCGCATTTTTATTGCCGCTTTTATTTCTTACGCATTATATTTTCGCTCTGTAAAACACCAGCTACTGAGATCTCAGAGGAAGAGCAGGATGCTAATGTGATACATGAAAAATTGCCACATGGTCCAAAATATCTGGAGGGCACCATTTTGGCAAATACTGGTTTTGATAAGACATCACAGGTTTGGATCCCTCTGAGTGCCTTGGAAGGAAGGAAAGCAGCAAAGACTGTGAATAAATCACAACTCCCATCACTAGGAATATTAATATGAATGCGTAAGATTTCTTATTTTAGCAGGACATGTAACCCCCTACTCAACAAAAAAATATTGGAATATCTGTGTAAATTCATTGGGTATTGGAACCAGAAAATCTAATGGTTGTATCCAGTGTTAGTCTCACTATGAGTAGACCCATTGAAATGAATGCACTTGACTAACATAGGTTTATCAATTTCACTGGGTCTTCTCTTAGTAGGATTTAGTTGGAGGCAACCCCAATACCAGAATGTTGGGAAAGAGGTGTTAGAGTTTTTATAACAAAATGAAAAGATACGGTGGTTTTATAATATTAACCATAACATTTAGATACTCAATATTATACAAGGTTCAGACTTAAGGGAATCCTCTCTGTTATTAAAGGCTTATGTTACTAAAATAGTTTATAAGTTGTTTTCCGCTCTCTTGCAAATAATTGCTTTCTGCTGTCTTTTATACCTTGATTTTAAATTATTATAGATTATTTTATTCTTAATACTTTCGTTGTAACTGCTCAGGGAGTAATTATTAACGAGCGGCTATCTAGAATTATTTTTTATATATGTGTAATTTTTAAAAATATTGGGTTTTATCCAATGGCAGTCCTACTCAGAACAGGCCCATTGAAGTTAATGGCCGTGGCTAGAGATGTAAAATTTCCGGAAATGTTGAAGCCATGGAAAAAACCTGGGTTTTTTTTCAATTTTTTTCCAGAAAAAAATGGAAATTTTCAGAAAAATTGAAAAAATGCAATATTAGCACTTTTTACCGATTGAAAGTCACTTTGTTACTTCAGGAACATAAAATGTAATTATGTACAAGTTGATTTGGCATAAAATTATCACATTTGGTATATTAGAAGTACATTTTATTCAAACAATTATTACAGATTGAATTTACTTTTTTAAATGTTGACTTTTTATTTATTTATTGTACTTATATACCGCCCCGTAGCCGAAGCTCTCTTTTGATAACAAATAGGTGTACAAGATCCTGAACTGTAAGGAACCTCTTTCGTTTTGCCAGCTTATGAGGAGCAGGCGAAAAACAATTAAAAAGAAAGACAGAAGAAACCATCAACATTAACAACAACAAAAATTATGTCTCCGCTAGTCCTCCACAGTGTCAAGCAGACACAAAGCATCCATTCCCATTAAAAGAACTGAGAAAAAACGGGGGTGGAGGGGAGAACAAGATTCAATGAAACATTTTATTCATCATGCTAAAATAAAACATTCCATAATCCAGTTTTTCTTCATTTTTTTCCCAATTTTTCAGAAAAACCCCAAAAACAGCTTTGGGAAAAAGCAGGAAAAAATGTTTTTTTCTGAATTTTTCCAGTTTTTCTCTGGGCCTTCACATCTCTAGCCATGGCTAACTCGGGTCCATAAATTTCACTGGGCCTTCTCTGAGTAGGACGTAATTTCTAGGAGTTGCATTCAACTAAATTGATCATGTATGTTAATTTAAGTGGATCTACTCTGAGTGGGACTGCCACTGGATCCAACCCATGATAAACAAAATCCCATTTCCTGACTTTTTGAAAGCACTGAATTGCTCTTCCTCTCTTTCCCCGTTGCCTGCCTCCATTTCCCCCCAGAATATTTCTCCCTCCTCTCAGGGAGCTGCGTCTCCTCCCCTGTGCCATCAACGGCACCATCTGTGGCCGGCTCAGTGGCATCCAGTTCTGGCTCCCTGCGTTACCGCCGGCCCCTGATCAGCCCCGCACGGCTCAACCTGAAAGGCCAGCGGCTGATGCTCTTCTCGGCCCAGAGCAAGGCCCAGCAGGGTGAAGATCTCGCCCACTCGGAAAACAACATTTTTGCCTCGGACCTGCCTGCCTTCTCGAAAAGGAACCTCAGTGAGCGGGGGCTGCATGGTACGTTCCTGTTGGGGTGGTGGTGGTGGCGGGGCTTGAATCTCCTGTTCCAAGCTTTGGTTTTATCCGAGTGGAGGCTCCAGGGACTGTGTCTGTATTGTAGACCTGAGTGATCCCATCAGGCATGGATAGGATCAAAAGTGTGCAATGTTGGCTGGCAGCGTGAAGCTTCTGGACTGGCTGGGACTGATTATACATTTGAGGAAATTGGCCTTCTATCTCAGCCATGGGCCTGTCACACATCGGCTTCCAGTTGAAGGCCTTTGGGAAGGGTTGTAGCTCAGGGGCAGAGCACCTGCCTTGCATGCAGAAGGTCCCAGATTCAATCCCCGGCATCTCTAGGTAGGGCTGCCAAAGACTCCCCATCTGAAACTCTGGAAAGCTGCTGCCAGTCGGTGTAGATCACTGTTCTTTAACGTGGGTCCTTCGACTACAACTCCCACCAATCCAAGCCAATTTAGCCAGTGGCCAAGGATGATGGGAGTTGTAGTCCAACAACAACGGAGGGCCCAAGGGGTCTGACTCAGTAGAAGGCAGCTTCCTGTGACCCAAGAACATGTGTCTGAAAAAACTGCTCCTAGGCCTGGATTCAAATATTGCTAGCCACAACCCTTTTTTTACCTGCCTCTGATGGTCCCGGCTTGTGTGCTGTAGCGCCGGGATGGGGAACATCTGTGACCCTCCAGATGTTGTTGGAGTCTAACTCCCATGAGCCCTAGCCAGCATGGCCAATGGTCAGGGATGATGGGAGTGCCAACAACATTTGGAGGGCTGTGGGTTAGTCGCCCTTGATCTCAACCACATTGTGCCACACAGTTCAAGCAACAAATATTATGTTCCTATGCAGGTCATGTGTAAAACTGTCTTGGTATCAGCAGACAGGGAAAGGAGGGCCAAGATCCACACCCCTGCACCTTTCCCCATCCCATAGGAGAAAGGCAACAGCAGAAGTAGCCCTCCAGATGTTGCTGGAGGACAGCTGCCATCGTTCATGACTGTTGGCCACACTGGCTGGGACCGATGGGGAGCTGGAGTCCAGCAGAGTCTGGAGAGCCACAGTTCTTCCCCTTCCCCCTTGCTTGGAGGATAGGTCTATGTTGTACCTCCATTGTTGGAGGCAGTATACCTTTGAATGCCGGTTACTGGGAATTGCAAATGAAGAGAGTTGCTCTTGTGCTCAGTTCCTGCTTGTGGGTTTCCCGCTGGGGCTTTGGGTTGTCCACTGTGAGAAGAGGATGCTGGACTAGAGTGACCCCTTGGGCCTGATCCAGCAGGCTCTTCTTATGAGGAGAGAATGAAAGAACTGGGCATGTTTGGCCCGAAGAGAAGACTGAGGGGAGATATGATAGCACTCTTCAAGTACATGAAAGGTTGTCACATAGAGGAGGGCCGGGATCTCTTCTCGATTGTCCCAGAGTGCATGACATGGAATAATGGGCTCAAGTTGCAGGAAGCCAGGAAAAACTTCCTAACTGTTAGAGCCATACAACAATGGAATCAATTACCTAGAGAGGTAGTGGGCTCTCCGACACTTGAGGCATTCAAGAGGCAGCTGGACAGCCATCTGTCAGGAATGCTTTGATTTGGATTCCTGCATTGAGCAGGGGGTTGGACTCGATGGCCTTATAGGCCCCTTCCAACTCTACTATTCTATGATATTTCCTCCTGGGAGGTGGTTTTGATAAGGCAGGCAGATAATTTTTTAAAAAGAAAGCATAGCAAAAGGCCTAGGTGCTGGAAAAAGCATGTTTTGTGCAAACCTTTGTCTCTTTTGCCCTTATGCCCATTAAGATATGAGAGCTGTTGCCGAAGCAGGAAGCATCTGCAGTGCTGGCTCCGTCAAGAAAGTAGACAACTCTTCACACTCCTCGAGCTGTGTGGTGGACACCACGACAAAAGGGGAGGAGCCAACGGGATGGAGGGGTGAGTGCGTGTCCGCCCACATGCGCAGGCATAGTGTGAGGGTGCTTGTGAGGATGTTGTGGAGTGGCCGTCACTCAGTCGTCGAGCACCTGCTTTGCAAGTGGAAAGCCAACAGGTTCAATCCCAGCGTTTTGAGGTAGGGCTGGGAAAGACTCCCATTTTAAAAGTACAGAGAGCTACTGCAAGTCAGTGTTGTGCAAAATTGTTTTTCTGTATGTAATGGTTTTCAGTTTTATATATATATATATATATACACACAAACCCACAGACAGTGCAATTGTTTTATCATGTTTTCATTGTATTGCAAAATCGCTTTGAGATACTTCATAAGAAACAATTCATAAATGAAATTTAATAATAATTGATTATAGATTATACTGAGCTTAGATGCACTGAATTGTCTGACTCAATATAAAAAGCAGCTTCTGTCTTAAGGTTTGGGCCATAGCTCAGTGGTAGAGCATCTGCCTTGCCTGCAGAAGGTCCAAGGTTCAATACCCAGCATCTCCAGGTAGGGCTGGGAATGTTCAGTCTGTCTGAAACCCTGGACAGCCGCTGCCAGTCAGTGTAGATAGTATTGAGCTAGATGGACCAATGGTCTGAGTCACAATAAGGCAGCTGTGCTATTCAGTGCTGATGGGAGTTGTAGTCCAAAACATCTGGAGGGCACCAGGCTGGGGAACGCAAACTGGTTCATGCTGCTCATTCTATATTCTTACCTTTCCCCCTCTTCTGTCTCTTATTCTTTCTTTCTTTCTTGGTTGTCCATAAAGGCCGTTTTGGTAACTCCACAATCCGAGGCCTCCTTGCCATTAGCCTGACTGTCAACGCCATCTTCACGTCGGCCTACCTCTACCAAAATTTGCGCTGAGCCATGCTGCCCCTTTGGGACTTTCTCGAGAGTGTTGGCGTGATCCTGGCATGAAGGGGACCCAACCAACTTCAACTCTGTCTTGTCTGACACAGGCTTTTTAGTTACCATTTCTTCCCTTTCAACCGGCTGCCACTGTGTCCTGTAAGAGGCCTCCAACCTCTTGCTTACCATCTTGTAAGCAAAACACTTTTTTCTAAAAGGGAATGTCCGTGACCAGTTGTGGGCGACGATCTGGATATTTCAGTCAACGTCGGATTTCTCCAACTACTTTGCCCCTTTCTCTGTACAGAACTGGTTTATTGGGGAGAACTCAAAATATTGACTGCCGTTTTTGCAGGGGACTGGTTTGATGAGGTGCCCGTGGCCACCAGCTCTTGTCCTCCCCTTACTGATGACAAAGTGTTAACGTTGCTGAATTCTTGTTCACAAAAGGACCGGCAGACATGCGGCCTTTGTTTCCGGTAGTTCCACTGTGTTTTGTTGCTTTGCCAGCCTCGTTTGCCCTAACGAAACTTTCTCCCAGTGTCCCTCTCTCAAGTGAGAGAGAGGAAGGGTGGCCACATTAACTTGGTTGCTCCGTGGTGTTCCCTTTCACCCTGGATTTCCACTTACCAGCGGGCTCCACTTTTCAGTGCTGGCATAATATCTGTTGCACCTCTTTGCGATGTTTTGTGGATTGATGGATTGTGATCTCTTTTTAGAAAAATCATCATCATCCAGTATCGCAGTTCCATTTTTGCTTCGCCAAGAGGCACCACTACTACTGTAACAAGACATTCTGATGTCACTGAGATGCACTGTGGCTCTTGATAGCCAGTGTGTTGGCTTGATCCGGGTACTTTTTTTTTAAATTATTTTTGAGAAATTTGCTCTCAATATGCTGTACTAGAAATGTTGAACTGGGGGGCGGGGGGTCAGTGGCTTCACTGTGCAGAAACTGGTTATTGTATACTGCTTCAGAGGTCTCTCTGCATCTGGAACATCTGTGGCATGGGAATATCTTAGTGCAAAACTCATCTTAGCTAGCCAAAATCTGAACTAGGTCAGCTAAAGAAATCCTGCCATGTGTTGCAAAGCTAAAAAAAATAAATGGTGCTTGCTAAAGCAACCAACCTATATTTAGACTGTATCAATACAGACTGTAGGTGGAAGGGCTTACATGACTGTACTTATGGGGCACTAATAAATAAATCCCTGCACATAGAAAGCTAGCACATCAGGGAGAAGGCACTTCCTTGCTGACACTTTAGTTTTCTATGTGCAGTTTTTTTTTAATGAAAATTAATTGAGCTCATTCATGTACACTACCACCTTCAGTCTGTTTCTGAGAACCAGATCATAGGTGCTATGTCCAAAAAAATTACAGCTCTCCTAAAAAGTAATTCCAAAGTATCTCAATATTAACAGGTGTCCAGTTCTACCTGAGAGTGGCTTGAAACCATGCATTGGGGGGGGGCATCCAGCATCACCAGTTAACTTTGAGAGAAACTTGAGTCTTAATTTCTGCCAAGAAATTGCTCTTCCTTTCTCAGGCTGTCTCCAAAAGTTAAACTCCGCTGTTGCAGAGGAGAGTGCCCATTGCTAAACAGTTCACTATTTTTTTTCTTCCTCAATAACCCACCTAAATATTTTTTTTGGGGGGGGGGGGAGGGATTCAAATAAAGTGTTTCAGGCCCGAGGTGTACTTTCTGTGCTGGGCCTGGTTAGGTGCTGTGAGTGAAATTACGGCTGATGATTTTAGACTTAAGTCTTTCTCCTTCCTTGCCAATAGTGACAAGAGAGAGCCATGTAGGCCCGCACTATGCCCACAAGGCCTCAAGCCTAAGCCAGCCACGCAGCAGGGGAAGGAAGTTCTTCAGATTGAGATGATGAGAGGGCGGCCATCTTTTTAACGTGTTTGCTATCCTGAGATTGGCCAGCTAGCCTGCTGTGGTTGCTAGGCAACCGTCATGTGTTCTCAGAACCATTAACGACCTGCCATTTTGTCTGCTCAGGTAGAGAAGTGCAGTGACAGAATTCTAACATGTCTTAATCATGGTGTGCTTCAACATAGCTCAAAAATCCTCTCTCCCTCCCCCCCCCCGCTAGCCCGTCACTTACATCCACTAGGACAACCTTCCCCAAACCTGGTGCCTTCCAGATGTTTTGGACTACAACTCCCATAATCTCTGACCACTGGCCATGCAAGCTGAGGCTGATGGGAGTTGTAGTCCAAAATATCAGGGAAGGCTGCACTAAGTACACGGCCCCAGTCTTTTAAATTCCTTTCATTCTTTCCCTTTAAGTCACAGTGCACCCACATAAAATGTGGCAAAGGTGTCTTGAAAGTGCCACGCTTAATTAATTTCCGCCTTAATGCGGTTGATGAAGTGCTTCATGTCTTTCTATTCCTGGTTTTTTTTCTCACTCTTAACAAAAGAAATACTGGGGTGTGGAAGAAATACTTGATGATGCCAATTTTTTTTTCCCTGTTGGGGGCAACCCCCGCCTTAAACCCTTCATTGTATCTGCTATGAGGGCTGATTTCCTCACTTGAATACAGCAAAGCCACCTGAGTTTCGAAACATGGTTAGTAAACTGAAAATCTGTGCATAAACGGCCAGTTTTCCATGGGAGCAAAGGGGGGAGAATAATCCTTTTCCATGGCCAAGAATACATTCTAAAACGCATGTATGGTATTCAGTATAGATGGCCCAAGGGTGAGGGGATTGGCCATTAACACTATTCTGAGGTGGTTACAGGCACGTGGTGATGGGTCTATACAATAGAACACATCCTAGGAGCAGTTGTCAAGAGCCTCATGAGGACTAGTTCCCTGGCGAATGTACAAGCAACTGCCTTCAGGAGTTAACTCTTATTATGAAATACACTGTGTTCCTGACAGGCTTGAATTTTGGGGGGTTGGGTGGGGATTTGGTGGGTGGGAGCCTATGACAGAAGAAAAATGGCAGAGTCCTGGGTTTGTTTTTTTCCCTTCACTGAGAAAAGTTGTACATTTTGTACTTACGACTGTGGGCTTTTGGGCTGGGGGTGGGGAGAGGGGAGTAACCCTGTACAGTTTGGTTAGAAATTTGTGTTTTTAGTTTGGGGGTTTGGATGCAAAGGTGTTTTTTTTTCCTTTTCTTCCTCTCTATCCTCCAGGAGGTGTTTGAGAGATTATTTTTCATTATAAAAATAAGAATAAAAGCAAAATTTAATCTTGAGTGTCTTGTTCCATCGCCTTCTTAACTGGGGAGAAGCAGTTGTGCAAAAAAACCACAAAATCCATCCAGTTTCAAACCCATTTAACCCCTGATCAGCTTGCAAATAGCACAGATCAAAGCGGGCTTCCCCCTGCTTTTCCTAGCTTGCACATGTAAGAACATAAGAAGAGCCTGCTGGATCAGGCCAGTGGCCCATCTAGTCCAGCATCCTGTTCTCACAGTGGCCAACCAGGTGCCTGGGGGAAGCCCACAAGCAGGACCCGAGTGCAAGAACACTCTCCCCTCCTGAGGCTTCTGGCAACTGGTTTTCTGACTAGGGTGGCAGAGCACAGCCATCACGGCTAGTAGCCATTGATAGCCCTGTCCTCCATGAATTTGTCTAATCTTCTTTTAAAGCCGTCCAAGCTGGTGGCCATTACTGCATCTTGTGGGAGCAAATTCCATAGTTTAACTATGCGCTGAGTAAAGAAGTACTTCCTTTTGTCTGTCCTGAATCTTCCAACATTCAGCTTCTTTGAATGCCCACGAGTTCTAGTATTATGAGAGAGGGAGAAGAACTTTTCTCTATCCACTTTCTCAATGCCATGCATAATTTTATACACTTCTATCATGTCTCCTCTGACCCGTCTTTTCTCTAAACTAAAAAGCCCCAAATGCTGCAACCTTTCCTCCTAAGGGAGTCGCTCCATCCCCTTGATCATTCTGGTTGCCCTCTTCTGAACCTTTTCCAACTCTATAATATCTTTTTTGAGATGAGGCGACCAGAAATGTACACAGTATTCCAAATGTGGCCGCACCATAGATTTATACAACAGCATGATGATATCGGCTGTTTTATTTTCAATACCTTTCCTAATTATCGCTAGCATGGAATTTGCCTTTTTCACAGCTGCCGCACACTGGGTCGACATTTTCATCGTGCTGTCCACTACAACCCCGAGGTCTCTCTCCTGGTCGGTCACCGCCAGTTCAGACCCCATGAGCGTATATGTGAAATTCAGATTGTTTGCTCCAATATGCATAATTTTACACTTGTTTATATTGAATTGCATTTGCCATTTTTCCGCCCATTCACTCAGTTTGGAGAGGTCTTTTTGGAGCTCTTCGCAATCCCTTTTTGTTTTAACAACCCTGAACAATTTAGTGTCATCAGCAAACTTGGCCACTTCACTGCTCACTCCTAATTCTAGGTCATTAATGAACAAGTTGAAAAGTACAGGTCCCAATACCGATCCTTGAGGGACTCCACTTTCTACAGCCCTCCATTGGGAGAACTGTCCATTTATTCCTACTCTCTGCTTTCTGCTTCTTAACCAATTCCTTATCCACAAGAGGACCTCTCCTCTTATTCCATGACTGCTAAGCTTCCTCAGAAGTCTTTGGTGAGGTACCTTGTCAAACGCTTTGTGAAAGTCTAAGTACACTATGTCCACTGGATCACCTCTATCTATATGCTTGTTGACACTCTCAAAGAATTCTAATAGGTTACTGAGACAGGACTTTCCCTTGCAGAAGCCATGCTGGCTCTGCTTCAGCAAGGCTTGTTCTTCTATGTGCTTAGTTAATCTAGCTTTAATCATACTTTCTACCAGTTTTCCAGGGACAGAAGTTAAGCTAACTGGCCTGTAATTTCCGGGATCCCCTCTGGATCCCTTTTTGAATATTGGCGTTACATTTGCCACTTTCCAGTCCTCAGGCATGGAGGAGGACCCGAGGGACAAGTTACATATTTTAGTTAGCAGATCAGCAATTTCACATTTGAGTTCTTTGCAGGGGAACGTTATTCTATCCCTTCAAGTGTCTCATGGCTGACATTTTGGGCTCACAAGAACCCCTGTGAGGCAGGTTAGAATAAGGGGGGGATTTGAAACCAGGCCTCTCTTGTCCAAGACTAACGCCTGATGCACTGCCTTGCAGGTTTGAGGTAAGCAAAAGGAAGGATGGTAGTGAGCGAGGAACGAGCTACAAAGATCAGTAAGTTACTTTACGGAGACCCTTTTCTTTATTCTAGCCTAGTGCTTGGACCTAGAAGCTATATAACTTCAAACTTTAAGGGCAGTTCACATGAAAGGTTGCTTGCACATTAAAAAAAATCCTTGCCCATAGATAAATAGCATGTCAAGGAGCAGCTGTCTACATGTTTAAGCTAGGAAAGTTATGTGAACCTTGTTTTCTACGTGCAAGGAGCTTTTCAAGGCCTACTTGGGGGTGTTAAACTGTGTCCAGACTGTGCCACCAAGATGGCAGCAGCTGGGGGCTTCCTTGACAAATGTTTATGCACAGATCAAAGCGACAGTTCACGTACATTTCCTAGCTTAGATGTGTAGGCAGAGGGATAGACTTTTTGTCCCCTCTTTCAAGTAGCTTATGGTTGCCATTTTGTCCACACAACAACCCTCTCTTCACATAAAGCTAAACCGCCGTTAACTTTAACCATATTTACAGCTGAGATGTCTAGCAGACTATCACTTAAACCTAGCTGTGTTATGTCACAGAACAGAGAATAGGGCTCTCAGTGGCTACTAGCCACGATGGCTATGCTCTGCCTCCTTAGCTGGAGGCAGCATGCTTCCAAATACCAGTTGCTGGAAATTGCAGGAGGGGAGAGTGCTCTTGCACTCAGGTCCTGTTTGCTGGCTTCCTATAGCGGCATCTGGTTGGCCACTGTGAGAACAGGCTTCTGGACTGGATGGGCCACTGGCCTGATCTAGCTGGCTTTTCTTATGTCAGAATAATTAAAAGCCCCAATGAGAGCAGTCAAGGCTTAAATTTTTTGGAACTCTTCACTCCTCGCTCTGCAATTTTTGGGCCATGATATCTCCTTAACCACTGTTAAGGAAGAGGTCTTGGTTCACACATAATGCTAAGCTTTGGTTATTATTAACAAAGGTTTATAAACCAACTTACAAACTGTGGTTAATGAGCGATCTTTAACCATAGTTAATAAACCACAATTAAGCTGTGGGCTGGATTCACTTGTTAACACTAAACCATGGTTTAGCATTATATCAAACCAGACCATAGAATACTAACCTCTGAGCAAGGAGCCTTCTTCCTGACATGCTATATTTTTTCTGTGTTGGGGGGGGTGCCTTTTTTTTTTAATAGAGGGGCATTCAGTTATGGGACCCCCACCTGCAGCCTGAAATGGTATAGTCCAGGCACAGGTTTACCACTTCCAGCTCTGTTCTTGGTATAGACGTAATCCTTCTGCCAAGCAGCACATTGGTCTTACTGGGTATCTGTCGGGGTGACGAAAGCAAGCAAGCTTTGCAGGATCCAGCTTCAACCTCCATTTGCGCAAGTGTACAAGTTCTTCTGCTTCTTGGGTGGTCTGGTTGTGTCAAGCCTACTTTGTCTTGCTGGCTGCCACTAGTGAGAATTTCTTCCTTGTTTCGTAAGGTGTGTTGGGGGTTCGATTGCCCAAGCTCTTTTGATCATCCTTGGCAGGTAAGCTGATGTCATTTTATTGTTGTTGCACTCGCCTCTCCCATTGCGTAGGTTTTTTCTTAAGTGGTTGAAAGGGTAAAAGGGAATCTGAGGAGTTGGAACACAGGAACCTACCTTAGGTCAGGCTGTCCCTCTAGGCCAGTACTGTCTGCTCGGACTGGCAGCAGCTTTCCAGGGTCTTAGGCACCAAAGTCTTCACCTGTGATCTGAGATATCTTTTTAACTGGAGATGAATTGGGACACTGTGCATGAACAGAGCATAGAAACATAGGAAAAGGTCTTATGTCAGGCCAGACCATTGGTCCATCTGGCTCAATAATGCCCACACTGACTGGCAGGGTTTCAGACCGGGGTCCTTCCCAGGTGTACCTGGAGAAGCTGGGGATTGAACCTAGGACCTTGTACTGAGCTACAGCCCTTGTATTCAGGCTTCCCCAAGCTGTAGAAAATCCAGGACAGCAGCATTAACTATTATTCATAGAAAAGCAAGTGCACAGAACTGCTAGAGTGGATGGAGCAACCTGTGCCTGGGCTTCAACTCCCATCAGCCCCAACCAGCATGGCTGGTCAGGGATGATGGGAAATGGAGTTCAGCAACATCTGGAGTGCCACCAGTTCCACATCCTTGGATTTAAAGGCCCCTGGGAGCACCGTTCAGAAAGGAGGTTCCCTGCAGCATCTCTGGCTTTTATTGATTAAAACGGACAGGGAAGCTATGGCCCTCCTGATGTTGCTGGACCCCAACTCCCATCAGCCCCAGCCAGCGGTCAGGGATGATGATGGGAGTTGGAGTCCAGCAACAGTCCAGCTGTTGGTATCCTTTGGAGGAGAGGAGAAGGGAGCCAGCTGTGAGTCAGCCTCGTGAGAGAAGTCCCCTGAACTGTCAGGCTGCTGAGGCTCCCCGGTGATCAGCAAGATCAGCACCTGGCGCTCTAGTGTCTGTTTGCTTTTCTTAAACTTTGTACTTGAGTATTTAACTCTAGAAAAAAATTTTACGTATTGAGAACCAAGAGCTCAATGCAGCTACGTAGAGTCCTTGTTCCCCCCAGTCACTGGGTCTGTTAGGTCTTTCTTCAAAAGTTGTGATGCCCTACCTAAGATGGTTATTTATTCCCAAACATAGGAGGGCATTTTCTTTGACCCAGTTTAATGTCTCTTCCCATCCAAACTTTTTGATGGCAGATAACAAACAAAAAAAGCCATTTGATATCAGATGCTGCCCCTGTAATTATGACAGAATTTGAGTCTATTCTACATGTAGTTATTACCAAGGGGCTAGAAAAGACCAGATACCCAGCCCTCTCCTCTGACTCCCTTTTGACTATTTTACTTGAGGGCTCAGATAAGTTAATCACCGAACCAGTGGCGAAATGTCTGAACCTGGCTATTCTGACCAGACCACTTATGATTAAAATCAATAATCAGACTCATTGAGATGTATTTTTACAATCTGGGTATGCTGCCTTTTCTTAGAATTTCATGTATCTGTTGACTGTAAATAAAGATATATTTTGTAATAAGGAATTTATTTTGTTTGTTAAATTGTTGTTTGTCCTATTTCTCTCCCCAACCCCAGTGATTTTGTATTTTGATGTTTTGAATGTTTGTTGTAAGACGCTTTGGACACAGCAGCCTGTGGAAAGGCAGCATATAAATAAAATCAGTCTGTTAATCAACCCCTGGAGGGCTACAGCTTCCCTATTCGGGGGGGTACAATCTCAGCAACAGCTCACAGCATTCCTATCTTTGTAAAGCTCCTCCAGAAATGTGCCTAGGAGAAAACTGTTCTGTTCAGCTCTCCTTAACCCCATACTCAGGATGGGCAAACCTGTAGTAGAGCTTCCTCCCACCTCTCCGTGGCTCTAATTACCCTCTTACTTAACACCACTTTGCTAGTAACCAAATCTTGCCGATGGTTGGAGAGAGGCTTTTGTGTGCAACCTCTCCAGGCTTTGTATACAACCTCTCCAGATCCTTTGCCAACAATAAAGCTGTAGTGTGACCAATGTACATTATTCAGCTTAAGTGTGCATCATGCGTTGTTTGTTTTGCATAATTTAGCCTATAACTTTTTAAACCTCCTAACTTTGCTCGGCATTGGGGGCGAGGGACTTGTACAGCCTTCTGATTGGAGATTCAGTGGGCATTTGCTCAGATATAAGTCATAATGTGGAAACCATAAGGGCTAGAAACTTGGGATGGTTGTTTCTGTTGTCATTTGTAATACCCAAATTTAAAAGCAGAGGTTCTCAGAGCTCCCTTCTGCAGTACCACATTATTTAGGGAGGCAGAGAGAGCAATTCCTGGTGATCTCTATTGGCCATGCTGGCTGGGAATGATGGAAGTTGGGGTCCAACCATATCTGTAAGGCTGAGGGTCCCCGTCCCTGCTTTAAATAGTTTAAGGCCAGAAAGGAGCCTTACAGTGCAACCCTATGCAAGTCTACTCACAAACTGGAAATCCCACTGAATTCAGTGGGGCTTCTAGGTAAAGATTTCAGCCTTGATTTTTATTTATTTATTTATGACTTACAGCCCGCTAAATGGTCCCAAGACAGGTTAGAAAACTATCACGCACACACAGAGAGAAAAACAAAATACAGGTTACATTAAAATAATAATAAACCATAAAGCAACAATGATAAAGGAGCTGAACAGCAGTGCACAGGCTTGTAGCCAGAGGGAAGTTAATCTACTCAAACAAAGGTCTGGTGTAAAAACAAAGAAAAATATCTGACTCTATTATTAACATTTATTACCTGCCTTTCACCCAAAGGTCCCAAGGCGGGTTACAACAATTTAAAAATACACCATGAAGAACGATGAAAAACAACAAAATCACAAAATAGGGTGGGTCTGGAAAATACACATCTCATGTCAAAGGCCACTGATGGCAAAGGGGAGATCATTACACAAATGAAGCCACCACCGAGAAGGCCTTCTCATGCTACCCCTAGAACCACACTGGTTGACAACGCTTTCCCTGCTGATCTTAACATCCAGGCGGGCTGATGTGAGAGGAGGCGTTCCTTCAGACAGGAACACAGGAAGTTGCTTTATACCAAGGTGGGTCTACCTAGCGTAATACCGTCAGCCCTGACTGGCAGCAGCTCTCCAGGGGCTTCAGATAATGGTCTCCCAGTCCCACCTGGAGATAGAACCTGGGGCCTTATGCATGCAAAGCCAATGCTCTGCCACTGACCTACTGTCCTTCCCAAAGTTTAGGGCTTTGTCTATCAGTGTTGGAAATGGGCTGCCTTCAAGTTGATCCCGACTTACGGCGACCTTATGAATAGGGTTTTAACGGTAAGCAGTATTCAGAGGGGGTTTGCCATTGCCTCCCTCTGAGGCTAGTCCTCCCCAGCTGGCCAGGGCCTGCTCAGCTTGCCGCAGCTGCACAAGCCAGCCCCTTCATAGAATCATAGAATAGTAGAGTTGGAAGGGGCCTATAAGGCCATCAAGTCCAACCCCCTTCCTTGTCCGCAACTGCCAGCTGGGGGGCAACTGGGCTCCTTGGTACTATGCAGCTTGCCCACGTGTTAATGGACTCCAAATGGATAAGTACATTGCAATATTAAAGCTATCTTTCTGCAGAATGCTTTGGTGGAGTTTGCAGGGTGGAGATCCCTGCTCCCTACCAAGTTAGGTCAGCGGTAGCCCTCTGGATGTTGCACTCCCACTGCCAGCTGGCTCAGCCAATAGTCGGGAATTATGGGAGCTGTAGTCCAGCAAGATCTGGTGGACCACAAGCTCCCCACCGTTGCCCTATCTGGTGTTTAGGAAATTTGAGGAGCACTTTAAGAAAGCTTGGTCTTGTACATTGTTTTTCTTTACTTTTGTTAAATTTGGCTTTTAATTAATTTTATGGCTGTATTTGACCCTGTTAAGTCACTTTGAGACTTCTTTATTTTTTGTATGAATTAGTAAACAAATACAATTATAACAGCAGCGTGGAAGGAAAATTTTCCAGTCAATTTATTGTGCTCCAAAGGACAGAGTTTATTGAGAGAGACATAGACCAATGATCATTGGGAGAGAGGTTATCAAGAACTTTCTCTGCCCAAAATATGCCAAGCAGAGCTTTATAAAGGGATTACACATCACACATATGTCATAGTCAAAAGCATACATTAATTTCCATACATGGTAAAATCATACACCTTCAGAGCAGTCCCTCATCACATTTTAGTTCCTGCCTACCCATGTGCCAACAAGGAAAAATACCTATCACAAGCATGATCTGATGTCCTCATTTTAACCAAGCATCTTTAAAGAGCAGGCTTCCTATGTTGCGAAATCTTTCGCAACTTACCTTTTTCTCTACCTCTTGACTGCATTCTTAAGTTTCATTTTTAGGCAAGCTGAAATAATTACTTTATTATGAGGCTTTCCATGCAGCATAGCTGAAGCTAAGTGAGGCCCGTCAGACTCAAACTCCCAGGAACTCTCCTTGTAAATCCTTCCACAGCAGTAATAACAAAGGGACCAAAGTCTGCATACGCTGTGCAGCCGGTTTGTGGCATTTTGCATGTTTCATGAATGCCCAGTAAATGGGAGCTGGTTAAAAAGTAGAGGAAGAAAAAGCACTCTGCATGTGCTCTAGGGCCCTCTTGGTTCTTTTTTTTTTTTTTTTTGGCATGCCTCAGGATGGAAGGAGACCCTGGGACAGAAAGTGTGGTTTATGGGTACGAGTAACTTAGGGCCATTCATTTCGAAGAGTCTACTGTGACAAGAAGTTAATTTGAACCCGAAGGTTAGGTTCTATCCAACTAAGTTCTGTTCTTGATATCTAAAGGGGGGGGAGAAGGGGTACACATTCCTTTGCTTTGTTTGTTTTGACTGGCCGCGATATTTGATTACTTTAAGCATGGTACATATTTTGGTGACCTTCCTTTGAACCCCAGACATCGGGAGGTCATCGAGGCGGCGGGAGAGCATAAAAGGCGCTGGTCCGGAGCTGGACGCGCGAGGTCGTCGTGCCAGTTTTGGCGGAACGCAGCCGGGAGAAGTTTTCCTGCGCATAGCCAAAATCTGGAAGCTAAAAAGAAGAGAGGAAAAAATCAACCAAATCTCCCAGGAATTTATCCGATGATAAGAAGTTGTGGAGAAGCGAGGACCTCTACAAGGATCCATTAAATCCCAGGACGATTAAAAATAGATCCTTTTTTTTTTAACGTCAGTTTAAGGAAAAAGCGCCAACATCCTGACTCTGCGTCCAAAAAGGATTTTTCTTTTTAATCCATTCTAGTTCTTTGTCGATTCATTTTGACATTCCTTTGTGGGAAAGTTTTAAAGATCTGTTCCACTACTACCTCAACACACCCAAAAGCGTTTTCGAAACTCCGGGGTTGGTTTGTTTCACACCCCCTGAAACTTGAGGGGAAATTTTGGAAAAAAGAATTGCGCACACGGAGGTCGCTTTGGTGAGGTAAGAGAGGCGCGCGGGGGTCTAGGGAAGGGGAGGAGCGGGGGCCCACCTAGGGCTGGCGGATCGAGGCCAACCGGGAAAGTTGAGGTAAAAGACCCCGATCCACCACCACCACCCCTCCTATTCCTCCTCTTCTGTAGGTGGACAAGCCCCATGGAGGAAGGTGAGAGCGGCGGAGCCGTCAAGGCCACCTTGGAGGTAGCGAAGGACCAGAGCGCCGACGGCAAGGGCGACCCGGCCGCCGCGCCCCCTCTCCTCCAAAAGCCCCCCTACTCCTACGTCGCCCTCATCACCCTGGCTCTCCGAGACAGCCCCGAGCAGCGCTTGCCCCTCAGCGGCATTTACCACTACATCTCCCAGCGCTTCCCTTACTACCAGCTGAGCCAAAAGGGCTGGCAGAACAGCATCCGCCACAACCTCAGCCTCAACGAGTGTTTCGTCAAGGTGCCCCGCCAGGGAGCCGAGCGCAGGGGCAACGACTGGGTCCTGGATCCGGCCTTTGAGGGCATGTTCGAGGGGGGCAACTACAGGCGACGGAGGCTCATCCGGAGGCGCTCGCCGGATCTTTCCCTTGTGTCTGCCCCGCCGGCTTTAGCTTGTTTCACCTGCCCTGAGACACCTGCGCCTTATTTCTTCCCTTACCATCCTTACAGTGAGAGGCCGCCGCCGCCTCCTGCCTGTCTTTTGGCCGGCTCCGGTGTGGGGCAGCCCCCCCACCCTTACACGATGAGCAACGGCAGTCCTCCAGGTGTGGGGCCGGTCACCGGCTACGGACCCTACCCCAAATTCCTGCTTCCCGGCGGGGCGGCGCAGCAGCCTTTGAGTTCCGTTGCCGGAGGATCCGTCGGTTCTTTCCAGCCGCCGCCGGACCTGCCCCGTTTCCACTGCTGGAATTGGTAGGAAAGATCCTGTGTCCGGATGGACCTTTGATGCTCTCCACTCGCCTCGCCTTTAAAACAGAAAAGAGAGACAAACCGGAGTGGCGACTCGCGGGCAACCTCGGTTTTGTTGTGTCTCAACGTTCTAGTCCTGCGTGAGAAAAGTAGCCGCTACTTGTTATTCTCGGTGTTCGGGGAGGAGGGGGAAGGACGTTGCTGGGGTTGGTGTGCAGGCTATCGAAAGCGATGTGGCTTGATTATGCCAAGTCCTAGGTGCCAACGTATCTATACTAGGTCTGCTCTTGTGCCTTCTAACCACAGCTTTTCCGGCAGGCATCATTTAGGTGGTGTGATCAAACTTCGGTCTATGTAGCGGGGGGGGGAAATACCTAATGATTTCTGCAGGTGAATCTTTTGTTGAAAGCAAAGGACTAGGTATCTGTGGTCAGCTGGCAACTTTTCCTCCTGTTTGCCCCAGCCAATAGGTTATTCGTTGGATTCTGAGGGAGAGTGGGAGGGATTACTAAAGGCATACTGTTGCCAACTTTTCAACCCATCCCTGCTGCTGTGGTTCAAAGCGTGGCCTGATCTGCAGGAATTAGCAGGTGGCTGATGTTTTATATCTACTCTTTGCACAGCCCTACTTGTCAGATCCTGACAATCAGGCTGCTGTTTGAGGCAGAGCAATGGGGGCTGGTTTAAAAGTTGGCAACCCTAGTCCAAAAGAGATTAAAATTCCCCATGTCCTGTTGAAATGAACAGAATTTATGTCTTGAATTTTTTTTTTTACACAGCTTCCTGACAGACAGGTGCACCTTTGCCCCCTGGAGAGATGCTGTCAGGAGTTTCATCTGTTGAATTTCAGCCAGTATGTTGCTGGTACAAGCACAGGGTCAAAAAAGGCGGGCAGAGAGAGGTGACAACCATAACTAATGCTAAATATATTTACTTGGAAGTAAGTTCAATTTAGCTGAGTGGGACTTACTTCCTGAGTAAATGTGCACTGATGATTCACTTAGACATGGGTCAGCTCTATTGTAGTCGACAGTAATGTGTTTCCTGGTGAAATGTTGCATTTAAAATGGGTGTTAGGAGTTACTCAGTGATCCAGTCCTAAGCACCACACACTTCGACTAAATTGTGATGTTCAGCTCTGGAAGGAAAGAAGGATCTTGCTTTTTCGTCTTTAATTGGCAGTTATGTAACACATTAAACGTGGGAATTAGATGTTGTAAAAAGCAGTCTGCCATATACATTGACAAAACTATATATGTATTTATATGCATTTAACTGGAGGAGAAATCTTGAAATTCTTGCCAGAATACTTTTCAAAGAGGATACTTGAGATTTAAAACAACTCCAGGGCAGTCTTCTTGACTTTAAAAAAGTGTTTGAATGTTTAGAATCTTTGTGTTTTTTTAAAAAAGGTTTTTAAAAAGTTTCTCTCTGTTAAAATGTGTTGTTTTTTGTCATCTGTGGAGAGAATATTGAATATCTGGATCCTTGGGGAGTAGAAAGTCTTGTTCCCTCTTGCAATGTTGGAAAGTGAAGGATGGTGATTGAAGAACTGATTTTTCAAGTTTGGTCCAGTCTGAGAATCTCAAGGAACTGGTGGCTGATTGCTTTTGACATAATTGCCAACTTCTCATGCTGCCTCCTGCTCCTCTGCCTTTAACAGAAGGGCAATCTGCAGACATTGTCATGGGATCACACTAGTCTCTGTCTGATTAAAAATGCCCACTTGCTGATTTCTGCATCTCAGATTGTTAAAACCATTGGAACTGGATGGCAATATGTGTCTGGAAAGGTGGCAGTCTTATGTTGGAAATATGTGACATTTTGATTTATTAATTTTTTTAAAAATGGAGGCAGACTTCTTCGTTGCTGTTTATTGTGCTTGAAGATTCTAGCCAATGTTGTTATTTTCTGACTCAAATTATTTGACAGAATAATAACTGTTTACAATGATGTTGTTGACTTTGAGAGGGAATGATAATAAATTATATTTTTGAAATTCTACCTTTAAAAAACCCCTTTATATAATAATGCTTTTTTTACAGACTCAAATCCGGAACATCCAGTGATTTGTTACAGGTGTGAGAATACAAAGCTGCATGGAGTATGGGGTTGCCAACTGAGAGGGGAAACAGACTGGCATACTCCCATGCCTTTAACAGCATCTATTGATTTGGGAAAATCAGCTGGTGAAAGCTTTTCACAGCATGGAGATGAGTAGTACTGAATAACAATATCTACTCATCAAACCATGGCTAAAGGTACAGGAGCATAGGCTGGTAAACAAAAGTTGGCAACCATAACAGAACTTCAGCACCCAGAAAAGTTTCTCCATTCATTCAGTGGAAGTGAATAGGGACCTGTAGCACATATTTGCAGAAGATCCCTGCTTGAGACTTGAATATTCGCAGGTCTCTGGCTGAGGACAGTGGCTCATGTAAGAAAGCTTCACTGAGATCATGGAGCTTATTTCAGGTCATGTATTTGGGACTGGAGAAGCAGCCTTGGGGGGAGGGGACTTAGACCTTTAATTTGTTTAATATATTGGGGAAGGGGTGCTTTAAGTTTCACCTGTAAGGCAAACATATTTTTTATGTACAGACTTGACACCAGATGTACGGATTTAATGTGCAAATTTAATCATGGAGGGTTAGACAGGTTGTTTTATGCCCCTTCCTATATTTTAACCTATATTTCAAATGCAACAGGGATGTCTATCCCCCTCCCAGTCTAAAACAAACTAAATATAACTTTTGCTGGGAAGAATTGAGTATTTGTAGCATTGGATGTCTGAATGCACCTTCTTTTGTAAGTTTGTTGGCTGGTCACCCTGGAATTGTTACTTCATCTTTTTGATGGTTACTGGGCAATAAACTTATTAAAGGGGGATTGCATGCTATAAAATAAAGAGGTGGGCACCCTTTTTCCTGTCGGAGGCCACATTCCCTTAGGAGTGATCATTTGAGGGCCACATGCCAGCAGTGGGTGGAGCCAGAGTCAAGAGTGTTCTGGATTAGCCAATCTGGAATGAGTTCACTGTTAGTATAGTATTAACGTTCAGGTTTCTGTTTGGGATTTATGATGCATTGAATTCTTTTGGTCTCTGCATAGTTTAATTTTATGTACTCTGCTTAGAAATGCCAATGACTGAGCAGTATATATAACTGCCTTAAATAAAAAAATTAACCAGGGGAGGGGAACCTGTGATTTTCCAGATGGTGTTGGACTTACAACTGCCATCTCACCCCTTTTAAAAAATTATTACTGTTTAAATTTGCAAATTTAACACAGGAAAGGGGGGAAATAACAATGAACTAAATAAAAATATTGAAGGTACAGAAAGAAAAACATAAAATATGAATTCTACAAATAATAAACCACCATCCGTTTATGCTGCAAATACAATAACCATCAGTGCATGCATCTTGAGTTAAGCATATAAATTAATATAAGCTCTCCAGATGCAATTTCCTTGAAACTGATGTCTTTTTCCAATGTAGCGATGAGGTCCTCAGTCCATTGTGAAACAGACTGTGGGTGCTTATCCTTCCAGACAACTCCCATAATCCCTGATCACTGGCCATGCTGGCAAGGGCTGATGGGAGTTGGAGTCTCAAAAACAGCTGGAGAACCACAGGTTCTCCATCCCTGGAATACAAGGCCTCCTCCCCATTCATAGGGAAGCCCGCAACTGTAAGGTGGAGAGAACTTTACACAAAATACAGTCCAGAGTTTTCAGTTTACCTTCTGTCGCCAGCAGGTGGCACCAATGAACAAGTAAGGGTTGGAATCCTAAATCAAAGCCGCTCTCATGTGTCTGGTGTACATGCACGGATGCAGTATTTAAAGAACATCCAAAGCACATGTAAAGCACAGGACTTCCTCCTCCCCAAAGAATCATGGGAACTGCAGTTTGTTGAGGGTGCTGGGGATGTGTAGCTCTGTGTGAGGCAAACTGCAGTCCCCAGGATTATTTGGGGGAAGTCGCGTGCTTTAAATGTGTGTTCAATGGGCTTTAAATGTATGGTGTGGATCTGCCCTTGGAGACTTTAGGTTAAATCCACACCATAGCACATTTAAAGCACATGGGACTGTAATTTGTTAAATGTGCTGCGAGTCACACTTCTGTGAGGGGCAAACGACAGTTCCTAGGATTCTTTGGGGGAAGTCATGCACTTCAAATGCATGGTGTGGGTGCCACTTAGTCTAATCCAGCAAGACACAACTTAGTTGGTATTTCCATGGCAACATGGCACTCCTCCCCCTGCACTGAGTGGGGATTTGAACCCTGGTTTCTCAGGTCCTAGTCCAACACTAACTGCTACATCACCACTGGCCCTCTTTAAATGTGCACTGCATGGGTTTTAAATGTAGGGTGTGGATCTCTTGTTTGTCGGGGTGGAGAGATGTACATGTGAAAGCCAGCATAATAGTCACATCTGTTCCCACACTCACCACTGGCAAGCGGCCCCTGGAAGCCTACCGAATGCTGCCCTTGAGCTGAAAAAGGTTTCCCTGCCCCTACTGTAAGTGAATAATAGGCAATCAAAGTTCTGATGTTAAGGGAGAGGGTGGGTACCAGGGTACCCCCCCCCCATGCAGAAGCTTATAAATCTCTATGTCTTCCCTTTAAGGGCAGCCTTGACAGACCAGACTAGCCCTGTATCCTGTTTCCAGCAGCGGACAGCTAGATGCACTTGTTTTTAAATGCTTTTGTTTCAAACTGGTTTTAATGATACTTTTAACTTGTCATAAGCCATCCAGAGCAGCGGTTCCCCAACATGTTTTCTGCAATGGTGCACTTGAAAATTGCAGAGTGGACCGCTTCATGATTTTCTCCCTGTGGTAGCTGTGTTGGATTGTTTCTGTGTTTTTAATTTGCTTCCGTTTCCTATTTCTTTTTCTTTTTTTAATTTATTGCCAGTGTAGTTAGACTAGGACCTGGGAGACCAGGGTTCAAATCCCTGCTCAGCTGCAAAGCTCACTGTGGGTGACCTAGGGCCAGTCACTGTCTCTCAGCCGTAACCTACCTCACAGGGTTGTTGTGGGGATAAAATCAATAGGGGAAGAATCATGTTTGTGTGCCGCCTTAAGCTTCTTGGAGGAAAGGTGAGATATAAATGTAATTATATATATATATATATATATATATATATATATATAATAACATACAATATAAGAAACAGAAGAAGGAATAAAAATATAACTAAAAGCCAATATGAATATCGAATGTGATGGATATGCTGTCTCCCATTAACAACCACAAATCCAGACATTCCACGGACCACAGTGTGGGAACCCCTGATCTAGAGAACCTGTTGAAGGGCAGGGTATAAATTAAAAAAATATAAAAATAAATACTGTTTTAGAAGGCTGTAGTTCCTCACCTGTGCTCAGGAACCAGGGGGGTCCCAGGTTTAACACCTGCCATTTCTGGATGGCCCCTGGACTGTCCCATCTGAAATTGCTGCAGTCAGTGCAGCTAATCTTGAACACGATGGCCCAACCGTCTGACTTGATGTAAGGCAGAGGTTCCTGTCTTGTTATGCACGTTGTTCTTCCTCCCTCATCCTCACAAAAACCTTGTAAGGTAGGTCAAGCGGAGAGGATGTGATTGGCCCACGGTCACCCAATGACTGGGACCCTGTTCCTAGTCTGGCACTAACCACTGTGCCACACTTCCTCTCTACTATTGCTAATGCCTGTGCAACATTTAAACCAGGCATCCCCCTGAAAAGTAAAAACAAGGCCCTTGGATTTACTCGGAGACAAGCACCAGAAAATATGGGCTGCTCTTCATAAAATAGGAGAATGCACACACAATGATATTATTTTTTAAAAAGGGGGGTGCCCCTCCAGCCAGGGCTCTTTGGCTGGACAGGCCAAAATCCAATCAGTGCAGCTTTCCTTATGGATCAGTGGGACAGGCTTTACCAAGTGAACTTCTGCCTGTCCCAACGGCATTATGCATATGCCAGAGAGGAAAATTAAAAGGTATAAAATGAGATGGATATTTTTACAACCTACCCTATTTTTGTTTTTGCCAGTTGTTTGGATATTCTTTTTAAGGATGCATTTTAAATTGTTGCAACCCGCCCTGAGACCTCAGGGCCAGTGTGGTTTGGTGGTTAGAGTGTCTGACTTGGACCTGAAAGACCAGGGTTCAAATCCCCACTCAGCCATGAATCTCACTGGGTGATCTTGGGCCAGTCGCTGCCTCTCAGCCCTAACCTACCTCACAGGGTTGTTGTGAGGATAAAATTGAGGAGGGGGGGAGAACCATGTTTGTATGTCGCCTTGAGCTGATTGGAGGAAAGGTGGGATATAAATGCAATAAATAAATAAGGGTGAAATGTGGGTAATAAACTAATAATAATCTAAGAGGAAAATAACAAGCCTTGGCTAATCAGATGCAAAAGGGGACTTGTGTGCACGCGTGCACAGTCCTGTAATTTTACTGCTAATGTAGAAGAGAGAATCTTCAGAGGTGCAAATTCTCCTGTAGATCTGTTGAAAGGGACATAGATTTTCTTTTGCAACTGATCAGCCTGCAAAGTGGGAGGGTGGGCAGAGGGGGAGGGCTGAGAGTGCCACATTATCTCCTCCTTACTTCCTCTCATTGCTTGTTGATTTGGAGAGAGCTGTCAAAGTAAAAAAATAAAATAAAACCAAAAGGGAGTTAGACAAGGGGGGGGGGGAGAGAGAAAAATAGCCTCCCCCCTTCAATATTACCGCAAGCCTCTCTCGGGTAGAAAAAAACTATCAGCGCTGCTGGGAAACTGTTGGCCAGAGAAACCCCAAAGAGGGGAAAACCAGCAGCTTGGGAGGAAATAGCTGCTTGCAGCCAGCACAAAATGGGGTTTCAGGGTTTTGTTCTGAGTTTTTGGTGAGATAAACAAAGGCAAAGCAGCCTTCTCAGGGCCTCTGAGGTCAGGGCTGAGTTGTGCCTAGCGTGCTCCCTCCCCCTGATTATGCTATGCTGTTTATCAGCCAGCAATCACAACACCCTGAGAATCTCAGCCATTTTTTAAATTAAAAAAAGAAAAACAAACTATACACACATACACAGGTTGCTAGTCCTCAAGGCTGAAAATGCACAGGTGCCATGGAGAAAGAACATAAATAGACCAGGAGCCCCCAACCCTTTTGGAGACACATTTGGAAATCTAATGAATGTTTCTTTAATCCACGGGGTCCAGCTTCCTTTGGAACCTGGGTGGGGCATCTCAGGCCTGGGTGCCAAATGTGGCGCCCCTCTCTTGGGCCTATGACACCCTCAGCAGGTCACAGCCCTTTGCCCAGGACATGCCCCTCAACAGCCCTCCTCATGTGCTTTTACACGACTGCCCTTGAATTCTGATAATGCCTCTTCCTTTTCTGGACAGAGGTATGTGTGTGTGTGAAACAATCAAACAAAACCAACCCCAGTCCCTCTGATATTTGCATGGCTGTAATATACTCTGCTGCAGAAGGTCCCAAGCTTTTTCCTGCCTGAAAATTGCTGGGGGCATTTCATTTGTGACTTTTTATATCCCACCTTTTCTCTAAAGAGCTCAAGGTGGCGCACAAACAGGTTCTCTCTGTTTGTTCTCACAACAATCCAGTGAGGTAGGTTAGGCTGAGAGACAGTGAATGGCCCAAGTCACGCCCAGCAAGCTTCATGGCCAAGTGGGGATTTGAACCCAGGTCTCCCAGGTCATAGTCCAAAGCTTTAACCACATTGTCACACTGGCTCTCACTTCATGATTTTTCTGCCCATTGTAGCAATTAAAATCAATGTGAATGTCCAACGCAGACATGCCGTGGGCCACATGAATGAAGCTCACAGACCACATTTTGGGGACCCCTGTACAAAAGAGCAGCAGCATTTGCTCCCCCTACTTTTGCCCCAGGCCCAGCCCACCAGGCCTATAGCCAACCTAAACATTCCGGGAAGGCACCAAAAAGGGGGAGTTTATCTGATCTGTGGGCCTTGTAAAGACAAAACTGTAAGCTGTGTTTTATTTTTGCAACCCTACTGCAACTTACATACATTCAAACATTTCCACTAAGCAACTTCAACAATGATTACTCTCCTGGCTGCCAGTTAACAAAAAAAGGTAAAAAAAAATCAAGATTAACCCACTAGTAAAAAATCAAGAACAAGATACAAGAGGAGTATTCTTATAGTTTATAACAAATGTTTTATTTTTGTCTTCAGTGCTGTAAAATGTATTGCAAGTTAATCTGAATCCAATGCGCTAGTAATTACCTTATATTATGACTTAAAAGAACAAGATCAGGTTTGTGTTCATGCAGCAATGACAATTGCTATGGGTCTTAAACTGATGTTAAATGAAAAAGCAGCTTTCAGTTGCTCCATTGCTGCTTGGAATTGTCAATTGTCAACCAAAAGAAAGGAAATGCAGGTCCCTGTTTTCTGAGCTCATCTGCAAATTGCACCAATGATCAGCCTTTCTTTTATACAGGATTTTTGTGGACCCAAGTTCCGATTGAAGTTTTCTACCTTTTTACTGTTGGTTGAGTTGTGTTTCAATATTTCAATTGTTGTTGTTGTTATGTGCCTTCAGGTCGATTACTACTTATTTATTTATTTATTTTATTATTTCAATTTATATACCGCCCTTAGCGAAATAGCTCTCAGGGCGGTGAACAAACAAAATAAAATACAATATATCATAATAAAAATACAAAAACATATACAAACAAACAACGAAAAGCACAGCAAAAACAAAATAAATACTACAAAAATTAAAATACAGATTAAAAGATTAAAAAAGTTAAGAAGATTAAAATGCCTGGGAGCATAAAAAGGTCTTTACCTGGCACCGAAAAGATGGAAGTGTAGGCGCCAGGCGTACCTCTTCGGGGAGGCTGTTCCACAACTCAGGGGCCACCACAGAAAAGGCCCTAGATCTCGTAACTACCCTCCGGGCTTCCCGATGGGTTGGTACCCGGAGGAGGGTCTTAGATTCTGAATGAAGTGAACGGGTAGGTTCATAGCGAGAGAGGCGTTCCACAAGGTATTGAGGTCCCACGCCGTGTAAGGCTTTATAGGTCAAAACCAGCACCTTGAATCTCGCCCGGAAGCAAATAGGAAGCCAGTGCAGACGCGCCAGGACAGGTGTTATATGCGAAGACCGACTGGTCCTCGTCAATAATCTGGCAGCTGCGTTCTGCACCAGCTGAAGCTTCCGAACTGTCTTCAAGGGCAGCCCTACGTAGAGCGCATTACAGTAATCCAATCTTGAAGTTACCAGAGCGTGGACAACGGAGGCGAGGTCGTCCCTGTCCAGATAGGGGCGTAGTTGGGCTACCAGACGAAGATGGTAAAACGCATTCCGTGCCACCGAGGCCACTTGGGCCTCGAGAGACAAGGAAGAGTTGAGAAGAACCCCCAAACTACGTACCTGTTCTTTCAGGGGGAGTGTAACCCCATCCAGAACAGGGTAAGCATCCACCATCTGAGCAGGGAAGGCGTTCACCAACAATGTCTCGGTCTTGTCTGGATTGAGTCTCAGTTTATTAGCTCTCATCCAGTCCATTATCGCGGTCAGGCAACAGTTCAGCACATCAACAGACTCACCTGAGGAAGATGAAAAGGAGAAATAGAACTGCGTGTCATCAGCGTACTGATGGCAACGCACTCCAAAACTCCTGATGACCGCACCCAGCGGCTGCATGTAGATGTTGAAAAGCATGGGGGACAAGACCGATCCCTGGGGGACTCCACAATGGAGAGTCCATGGTGTCGAGTGATGTTCCCCAAGCACTACCTTCTGGTGACGATCCGCGAAGTAGGAGCGGAACCACTGCCAAGCAGTGCCCCCGACACCCAACTCCGCGAGTCTCCCCAGAAGGATACCATGGTCGATGGTATCAAACGCCGCTGAGAGATCAAGGAGAATCAACAGAGTCACACTCCCCCTGTCCCTCTCCCGACAAAGATCATCATACAGGGCGACCAAGGCTGTTTCGGTGCCAAAACCGGGCCTGAAACCGGATTGAAACGGATCTAGATAATCGGTTTCATCCAAGAGCGCCTGGAGTTGGCTGGCAACCACCCGCTCCAAAACCTTGCCCAAAAAAGGGACATTCGCCACCGGTCTATAGTTATTCAGATTATCTGGGTCCAAGGAGGGTTTCTTTAAAAGAGGTCTCACTACTGCCTCCTTGAGGCTACCAGGGACTACTCCCTCCCTCAAGGAGGCGTTAACCACTTCCTTGGCCCAACTGGTGGTCCCAGCCCTGCTAGCTTTCACTTATGGCGACCCTATGAATCAGCGACCTCCAAGAGCATCTGTCATGAACCACCCTGCTCAGATCTTGTAAGTTCAGGTCTGTGGCTTTCTTGATGGAATCAATCCATCTCTTGTTTGGCCTTCCTCTTTCTCTACTCCCTTCTGTTTTTCCCAGCATTATTGTCTTTTCTAGTGAATCAGGTCTTCTCATGATGTGTCCAAAGTATGATAACCTCAGTTTCATCATTTTAGCTTCTAGTGACAGTTCTGGTTTAATTTCAATAGTGGATTCGAATTGTCCTCATTCCCATACTGGGGCAAATGTTGGCAAGCTGCTACCAGAACAGTCTCTCTCCTTCAATCACAATGGTCAATAACGCTGTTATAAAGCCTTCGGAACTCCAGTTCATTATCGCTCCTTCCTTCAAAATTAATACCATCGCCATCAACAATATTGCCAGAAAACTTTTGTGGGAGTTTACGAATTGGTTTTGGTGGTGCTTCACGGTCAACAGATTCAGATGCTTTCTTGGCTGTTTCAGAGGTGTTGTTGACAACAGTACCATTTTGCATTTCTTGTAACTGCTTCTCAGCACAGTCGATAAATTTCAATTCTGCCTTGATATCCTGACGCTTCTGATGTGATGTTACAGGTTTGACGTATTCCAGCACCTTTAGTGTTAATTTCAGTACACAAAGAAAGGCTTCTGATCTGATTGAGCAATCCAGTAGCTTCCATTTTTAGATGACCAAATTTTTCACGAGGGCAAGATTCACTGATAAATTTGAGTGTGGAAATAATGAGTTTTTATCTGAATGTATAATCATAACTGAACCCAAGTGTCCTGTCCATCGCTGAACCAACAGGTGTTTAAAATATTTTCCTTTATAAATCAGAGTTTCTGACAGGAAGTTTTCTACGAATAACATAAAATGTCTCTTCTAACTGAGTACACCAGCCACTTCTGCGATTTAAGCCAGGAATACTGGAACCTCCGTGAACTTGTCAAGGATTATCAATACCTTGGCACAGTCATGACCAAAATGGAGACAACAGTCAAGAAATCAGAAGGTGGCTAGGACTGGGGAGGGCAGCTATGAGAGAACTAGAAAAGGTCCTCAAATGCAAAGATGTATCACTGAACACTAAAGTTAGGATCATTCAGACCATGGTATTCCCGATCTCTATGTATGGATGTGAAAGTTGGACAGTGAAAAAAGCAGATAAGAGAAAAATCAGCTCACCTGAAATGCGGTGTTGGAGGAGAGCTTTGCGGATACCATGGACTTGCAAAAAAGACAAATAATTGGGTGTTAGAACAAATGAAACCAGAACTATCACTAGAAGCTAAAATGATGAAACTGAGGTTATACTTTGGACACATCATGAGAAGACATGATTCATTAGAAAAGACAATAATGCTGGGAAAAACAGAAGGGAGTAGAAAAAGAGGAAGGCCAAACAAGAGATGGATTGATTCCATAAAGGAAGCCACAGACCTGAACTTACAAGATCTGAACAGGGTGGTTCATGACAGATGCTCCTGGAGGTCGCTGATTCATAGGGTCGCCATAAGTCGTAATCGACTTGGAGGCACATAACAACAGCAACAACTGTGTATGGCCAGACTTTGTAGACCCTGGATTTGATGAAACATGAGGCTCTGTGGGTTTAGAGTCACCAAAGTCTGTTGGTATGGTTATAAGGATAGGCTGTTGCTCAGTGATAGAGCATCTGCTTTGCATGCAGAAGTTCCCAAGTTCAGTCCCCACTCTGGTCCAGCAAGACATCAAAATATTCCCTGCCTAGCCAAGAGTTTAAAATAATAATAATACCGGGACCACCATTTGCTTAATAGGCAAGCCTTTTTGCTGCTGTAGTTAGACCACATTCATGCCCTACATTTTATTCTATGATTGTACCACTTTAAAGAGTCATAAATGTAAATGTACTGCCTTCAAGTCGATTCCGAATTATGGCGACCCTCTGAATAGGGTTTTCATGAGGCTGAGAGGCAGTGACTGGCCCAAGGTCACCCAGGGAGCTTCATGGCTATGTGGGGATTCGAACTCTGGTCTCCCAGGCCGTAGTCCAACACCTTAACCACTACACCACACTGGCTCTCTAAAGAGTCATGGCTTCCCCCAAAGAATCCTGGGAAGTGTTGTTTACGAAGGGCACTGAGAGACATCTATTCGCCTCACAGAGCTCCAGTTCCCTGGGAAGAGGGCCTGACAGTTAAACCACTTGGAGAATTG
Organism: Rhineura floridana; assembly: GCF_030035675.1. Lineage (NCBI taxonomy): Eukaryota > Metazoa > Chordata > Lepidosauria > Squamata > Rhineuridae > Rhineura > Rhineura floridana. Next base: position 21,161,251 of record NC_084497.1, on the reverse strand, counting down.
AAGCTCTGTGAGGAGAACGGGGGTCTCCCAACAACTCTCAGCGCTCTTCAGAAACTACACTTCCCAGGATTCTTTGGGAGAAGCTATGACTGTTGAATGCGGAACATTAGTGGAATAAATGTATGGTGTGTGAATGTGGCCTTAATCAATCCCTTCCTTGGCCTACCAAGCAGAGACTCCCGAATCCCACCTCCCTGCTGCAATGATTGCCCTTGAATTAACATAGCCATAGAGTGAGTGAGTGTTTGCAATCTCATTGGTCACCTGGGAAAATTCTGCCTGCCTTTGAGTCCCTGATTGGTGGATTTGGATGCATAAGAACAAATTGACCAGGCCTGTCAATCTTCCCTCCATTTTAATCTCTGCCTCCTGGCACTTGTCAAATGGTTTTTCATGGCAGGCAGATTCCTCCAAAGCACCACTCCAAAATAATAACATTTGTACCTTTAAGAGGAAAAAAAGCTTTCCTGTTGGTTTTCTAAAATGTCTGTAATACATTTAATTATTTGTTTGTAAAAAAAAGAGGAAATTTATTTATTTATTTATTATATTTATATCCCTCCCTTCCTCCCAGGAGGAGCCCATGGCAGCAAACAACAGCATTAAAAACACTCTAAAACCTCATAAAAACAGGCTTCAAAATATATTACATTCTTAAAAACGTATTAAAACAAAACAATCTTTAAAAACATATATTTTTAAAAAGCTTTAAAAGGTTTTTTAAAAAAAGCTTTAGAATATATATTAAAAGCAATTCCAACACAGGCACAAATTGGGAGAGGAAATATAGGGAGGGCACTGTTTGCATATGGCCCCTGGAAAGCTGCAGTTGAGGGGATGTGGCCCTCAGAAAAAAAAGATTTCCCACACTTGCCTTGGAAGGATCCCAGCAGCCAGGAGGCTCACGGTTCCACAGTTGGCTGCCAAAGTCAGGTCATGACAAGGATAGCCATGTTATTTTTACCATCTGAGGAAGAAAAATCCCACAACTACCTCCCGCTGGTGGAAAAAAAAATACAGTAATAATGAACTAAAAAGAGTTTTTCTGAAAACCTGGGTAATCAGGAAACTAACAGTATACACTTAAGTCTATCGCTGATAATACAGTTGCCTATTCAGGGGATGCCTTGATTTAACGTTTTTGCTAAATGCTCTGATTTTAGATTATAACCTATTTTAATTTTGTAAGTGATCAAATTCCCTGTTAATTTTATTTAAGTACTCAGATTTCTCATTTTATATGTTATATCTGTTGTAAATAGCTCTATGTTTTAACTCTATTGATCCTTTCGTTTTGCAGCGGCCTCTGGCAGGAATGATACTAAACAACAATCAAGTCTATTCTGAAGTCAAGTCTGGCTGAGTTCAGTGAAGCTTACTCTCAGGTAAGTAGGACTGCAACTGAAACTTGTAATCAGGAGCCCCCCCCCCATAAAGTACTAGCAGCTTCGTACCTACATTGCTTGGGAATTCTAAGAAACCCAAAAAATCTGTGCAGTTTTCAGTTAAAGTCAGTGCAGTTTTGAACAGTTTAGTCCACCATCTTGATTCAAAATGGCGTCCAATTTTATCCAAACACAGATAAAACCCTACTCCTTGTCTCAAGAACCATAATGCAAAATTTGATTAACATCAGTGCAGCTTTGAAGGTTCAGTCCGCCATCTTGATTCAACATGGCGTCTGATTGTGTCCAAATACAGATGAAAACCTGCTCCTTGATCTCGGGGAACCATGATCATACAAAATTTGGTTGTGATATCTTAAGAGGTGTCCGAATGCATATCGAACAACATGCCAAAATACATAGTAAATTTGACTGGGACTTTTATAGGAACGTAGCAACTCCGACTGTGCCAAATGTGTGCAAGAGAAAACACAATTATATCCATTGATTTCAACTAATCTACTCTGTGTAGAACAAACACTGGATACAATCCTCTGCTTTTAAGTTGGCAATAGCAATGGCACCTGAAGCAACTGAGCTTAAAATGACTTGGCTAGTCTCTTTGAACTTCTGGTAATTTGATAAGAAGGTTGCTCAATGTTAATGCTTCCATCTGTTGGGAAGTCCAACATATTAGCAAAGCTAGTGTGTGTGTTTACATTCCTTCTTTTTTTATTTCCTGAGTAAACTTTTTATATATATAGTTACCTGTTTTGCCTTATTCCAAAGCTCTGACTTTTCACATCACCACTGGTATTATAGGATTGTATCCAATGCTAGTCCTACTCAGAGTAGACCCACTGAAGTTAATGGATATGATTAACAGGCTCACTGAGTTCAGTGGGTCTACTCTGAATACTTAGTTGGATTCAACGTATAATTTTTAGGACTACAGAGGTAAGTTTAATAAACTCCCCTATATTAAATAAGAAAGCTTTGCTCTACACTCCTATGCACTAGGGGTTTAACTCCAGGGTTTATTTTTGAGTCAACTGCTTTGAGGTTTTATTACAATCAAGCATTATGTCAATTTTGTTAAATACCTTTTATATTTTATGGGTTTGGGTCCTGCTTTCTATTTTATTGATTATTGCTATCTTATTTTGTTTTATGACTTACTGTAAATTGATCTGAAAACTTTTAATTGAAGGGCAATGTAGAAATGTTTAAAACGAATCAATACATTTATTTTGATTTATGGTGTGTGTATGCCATTTTCCCGCCAAGTATGAAGTCCTCAGGGCAACCTATAAATAACATCATAACCATGAAAATAGAAATATAAACACATAAAATCCTAGTAAAACAGCAACCTATAGAATTTCAAGAGCAATCAGCCATCATTGGGATTAGTTGATTAATCTACCCATTGAAATTATAATTGCTAATAATTGTTGCACAGATACTTATTCAGAAGTTAGTCCCGTTATACTCACTAAGCTGGGAGTAGATCGCCACTGAACTCAATAGAATTTATATCTTAGTAGACATTCCTAGGACAGAATTGTCTTGCATTTAAGGCTCTGCAAACTACATCTTGGTTGCAAAAAGAAAAAACCCCTCAGAATTTCTGTGGAAACGTGAAAAAGACATTTAGGGTAAGCAGCGGGAAAAGATCGAAGAGTAAAATGAGTCACCCTCCTGAAGGAAGCTGAAGTTCTCTGCAAATATAAAAAAAATGTGTTAGATTGCAGGGAAAAAAATTAAGTTGCCAAGCAATTTTTTCCTCTCCTAAACCAAAGAGGTGGTTGTTTTTAATCTGTGCAAACTGGCAACAGCCTTAAAATCTTGTTTTAAAAACAAAACCCAAGGTAAGGATTCCATTACTCCCCTGAGCAGTGCATTTCCCCAGCTCTTTCTCAAGTTGAGGAATATTTTCTTCTGTGATTCCTGACATAATCCTGTGCGTTTTTACTCAGCAGTTGTGCCTTCAAGAGGGCCTGCAGCTTGGATGGGCTGCTCCTGCTATTAGCTCTGCCTGCTGTTGCTCCTGGTTTTGACTCGTGCCTGCACCTCCAGTCCCAAAGGCCACCGGCCATCCCTGCCACTGAGATAGAGACGTGTTTTGGTAAGGGAAAGTTGTTCCAACTCATCCTACCACACCAAATCTGTGTCTAATTTTACATTTTGAAAAATCATTTGAATCCATGCATGTGATTATAATGTTTCCCCAAATGGCAATTTGGTTTGTTCCTTTCTGGTTGAGCTGCTGGAAGCATAGCGTAGGAAGATGCTGTATACTGAGTCAGACCAATTGGTCCGTCTAGCTGAATAATGTAGCACCTCTCCAGGGTTTCAGACAGGCATCTCTCCCAGCCCTACCTGGAGGTGCCGGAGATTGAACGTGGGACCTCCTAGCATTGAAAGCAGGCGCTCTACCAACCAGACACATCTGATGAAGCCCATGAAAGCTTACGTGTTTTATTTACTATTACATGTATATCCCACCTTCCCACCAAGGAGCTCAAGGTGGCTCTCCTCCCTCTCCATTTTATCTTCACAACAACCCTGCAAGGTAGGTTAGGCTGAGAGATGGTGACTGGCCCAAGGTCACTCAGTGACATAGGAAGCTGCCTGATGCTGAGTTGTAGCTGTTGTTGTTGTTGATTACGATCATCATCATCACCCAAAGGTTCCAGGGTGGGTTACAACAATTTTAAAATATGACAGTAAAATCAATTTAAAAACAACCTAAAATGTATGGAGTGATCTTTTTGACGAGGTGTGCCTGGCGCCAACACTGTTATCTTTTTGGCGCCAGGTCAAGACTTTCCTCTTCTCCCAGGCATCTTAGCATGTGTTTTTAAATTGCTTTTTAAAAATGTGTTTTTAAATCTGTGTATTTGTTTTTAATTGTTGTAACCCCCCCCCCCCGGTGAGCTTCGGCTATGGGGCGGTATACAAATGCAATAAATAAATAAATAAAATCCCCAAATAGGGTAGGTCCTAAAAATACACGTCTCAGGTGTCAAAGGCCAGGGTAAAGAGGTGCGAGGGTAAAGAGTTAGACCTTTGTCCCATCTAGCTCTGTATTGTCTACACTGACTGGCAGCATCTCTCCAGGGTTTTAGCCAGGGACGCTTTCCCAGCTCTACCTGGCGATGGTGGGGATTGACCCTGGGATCTCCTGCTGGCACAGCAGGCACGCTGCCATTAGACAGCAATACAGAATTGGGTTTGGGTATCCCGATAAACAACTGATACCAAAGTGAATAAAATAAATAAAAGTTTCCCAACTTTAATCTTGAACAATTAGTCTATATATGTATAAAACGATGCAGGGAAAATACCAAGAAACAAAATCAGATGTCTAAAAGCAAATATATCATAATGTCAACTACTGACCTAGGCTTATAGGGCCTTTTGCAAATTCTCTCACAGGTCAGCCAACAAAACTATATAAGCAGGAATGATTGGGCAAACTACATGATAAATCCAGATCCGTCAAAGGATATAAATATATTCTCAGGAATAGATAGGTCATTATATTATGCTTTGTTACAACAGCAAACTGCGCAAGCAGTGACACAACTGAGTCATATATTGTATGTATATCGACCACTGAAGAAGACCCATTTAGGGTAGAAACACATTTGGTCCACTAAGTATTTGTACACCACATTTGGTTTGTCACAACATTGTTGGCTACATTAGTTGACGTTATGCTATACAGTAGGGCCCCGCTTTACAGCGTTCCGCTAATACAGCGGTTGTGAATTGTAGAAAGGCCCCGTTTTACAGCGCTTTTTCCGCTTTTATGGCGTTTTTTTCCTGCCGGGCGCCATATAAGTCAATGGGATCCACTTTACAGTGGTTTTCACTTTACAGTGCGGGTCCGGAACGTAACCCACTGTATGAGCAGGGCCCTACTGTATTATTTATTTATTTATTTATTTTTAAAACTTATATACCGCCCGACTAGCAATAGCTCTCTGGGCGGTGAACATAGATACAATAAAATACAATATAATACAAAAACATCAGTCTAAAATCAAATTTCACAATCTAAAAACAGCAAAGGCTAAAATCAAATTACAAACATTACAATCATTAACAAAAAATTAAAATGCCTCGGAATAGAGAAAGGTTTTAACCTGGCGCCGAAAGGATGATAGTGTCGGCGCCAGGCGAACCTCCTCGGGGAGACTATTCCATAGTTCGGGGGCCACCACTGAGAAGGCCATTGATCTTGTCACTGCCCTCCGGGCCTCCCTATGAGTCGGGACCAGGAGGAGGGCCTTCATAGCAGACCGTAGTGTACGAGCCGGTTCATAGCGGGAGAGGCGTTCCGACAGATATCGAGGTCCCGCACCGTATAAGGCTTTATAGGTTAATACCAACACTTTGAATTTGGCCTGGAAGCGTATTGGAAGCCAGTGCAAGCGGGCCAAAACAGGTGTTATATGGTCAGACCGCTTCGTTCTTGTGAGCAGTCTGGCCGCCGCATTTTGCACCAGCTGTAGCTTCCGAACCGTCTTCAGAGGTAGCCCTACGTAGAGCGCATTACAGTAATCCAAACGTGAGGTTACCAGAGCATGTACTACTGATGTAAAATCCTCCTTACTCAGGTAGGGACGTAGCTGGGCTACCAATCGAAGTTGGTAGAACGCATTCCGTGCCACCGAGGCTACATGAGCCTCAAGTTTAGCTTTTAGACATTTGATTTTATTTGTTGGTATTTTCCCTGCATTGTTTGTTTTCTATATATAGAGACTAATTGTTCGAAATTAAACTTGGGCCATTTTTACTTATTTATTTTATTCACTTTGGTATCAGTTGTTTATATCTGGATACCAAACCCAAGTCTGTATTGCTCTCTAACTGCTCTGCCGTTAGAGCCACAGCCCTTTTCCAGGCATTACAACAAGCAGACTTTGTTCTTAACAATTATATGATGGTGTAGTCTGCCTTCCACTTCTGTCAGGTCAGTCAGGGCCTAGGAAAAGGCACTACAATTGTAGCTGGCAAATGGAAGGGAATCTCAGAAGCCTCACCATTGAAAAATTCTTGCTCTGTATTTAACTCCCTCACTGGGGATGAAAGTTGCAGCTAATATCTTGGCAAGGAAGGATATCAGCCTCATTCTTACAGGCATAGAGTGGTAGATTCCTATAAAGCGGTAGCTTAATAATCTTTCATTTAATTTTTTCCCCACTGTACTATTACAACCACAGAGCAATATTATCCCAATCTGCGTCTGCATTGGAATTGTTTTTAAAGATGTTTTTAGTATTTTATCATTTGTTTTCTGCTGCCCTGGGCTCCTTCTAGCTTGAAGGGTGGGATATAAATCTCATAATAAATAAAACAACATTCGCTCCACAACTTAAATGGTTCGCAAGCAGGGATCAGAACCTTTGATGTTTCCTATACCGTAGGGCCCCGCTTTACGGCGCTTCGCTAATGCGGCGGTCTCAATTAGACACAATTAGACTAAAGCCCTACTCATATGGTTTTCGGGCGTCGCACACCATTCTATTCAATGAGTTCCGCTTTTCAGCGGGGGTCCGAAATGTAACCTGCCATATGAATGGGGCCCTACTGTAGTATAGCAGAAGTGTCTGTAGCCATATTTATGAAAACCTTCCAAATAAATTGACCCAAGTTACTAGTCCACAAGAACCTGCTCCTATATTATTCTTTTGGGCACCCTGACAGTTGGGAGGGAAAGGAGAAAGACCCCTGGTGCATAAAAACTGCTCTGGTCACCCGGTGTCAGGTCTTAAAACTGCAGGTGCAGCTAACAAGAATTGGATACAGATCTTATTTTAATCCTTGGTTTGGTGGGTTGTTAAATGCACTGCGAATTGTTTACTATTTGCATGGATTTGCATGCAGTTTTCACTGGTTTTAACTCATTTGCTTTTTGTTATAATAAGATGTAAGCTTGCTGTGTGGGTCCTAGGGCTGAGTGTACAGGATGAAAAATTTAAGAAGAGAGCCCCCCCCCAGTCCCGTTCTGCAAGCATGACGTGCACGTGACTGGGGTCTTTCACAGGCTGTTGACTCAAAGCAGGAGTTGCAGATGGTTCTGAAAACAGCTGTCCAGCGATGGCAGGCAACAGTCTCCAAAGACCGAAGCGGTCTTCCTGTTTGCCTTGTAGTTTGCAATTAAGAGGCAGCCTTTAAAAACATTTTCCTTTGTCGCTTGTGCCCATTAGAGGTTTGAAAAGATGAGGAACGGATGTGCCTTCTAAGTTGCCTAATTGGTAATAATTGTTACAAAGCTTTTATAAGAAAAAAAAAGGGACAACCCTTGAGCTCTCGTGCATATTCATAGGAATCTAGGAAGCCACTCTGTACACAGGCTAAAGCTAGATATACACTAGACGTTTAAAGCACATTTCCCCCATCCCCAAGATTCCTGGGAACTGTAGTTTGTTCAGGGTGCTGGGAACTGTAGCTGAGTCAGAGAGACCCATTAGTCTATCAAGCTCAATATTGTCTCTACACCAGCCTTTGCCATCCGGGTGTCCTCCAAATGTTGCAGACTCCAGCTCCTACATGATCCCTGACCATTGGCCATGCTGGCTGGGGCTGATGGGAGCTGCAGTCCAAAACATATGGAGGGTACCAGGTTGGTGATGGCTGTTATACACTGACTAGCAGTGGCTCTTCAAGGTTTCAGGCATGGAAAGCCCCACCTGGAGATGCTGGGGGCTGAGCTTGGGACTTTCTGCATGCAAAGCAAATATTCTACCACCAAGTTACAGCTCTTCTCATGTTCCTTTGCGGAGATGCGTCTTTCAAGGCACTGTGCTATTTATGGTTGTTTTAATTTGTTGATAATGTTTCTGTTTAGCCAAGCGCTTCCAGAGCGTTGGGTTTGGCTGTGTATGCTTCTTCTTGTTGTTATGTGCCTTCAAGTCGATTACGACTTATGGCGACCCTATGAATCAGTGACCTCCAAGAGCATCTGTCATGAACCACCCTGTTCAGATCTTGTAAGTTCAGGTCTGTGGCTTCCTTTATGGAATCAATCCATCTCTTGTTTGGCCTTCCTCTTTTTCTACTCCCTGCTGTTTTTCCCAGCATTGTTGTATTTTCTAATGAATCATGTCTTCTCATGATGTGTCCAAAGTATGATAACCTCAGTTTCACCATTTTAGCTTCTAGTGATAGTTCTGGTTTAATTTGTTCTAACACCCAATTATTTGTCTTTTTTGCAGTCCGTGGTATGCACAAAGCTCTCCTCCGACACCACATTTCAAATGAGTATTTTTCTCTTATCCGCTTTTTTCGCTGTCCAACTCTCACACCAAATACATAGAGATCAGGAATACCATGCTCTGAATGATCCTGACTTTAGTGTTCAGTGATACAGTGATTCAGAAGTATATACTTCTAAAAACTGTAAATTTGTGGAATTGTATTTTATGTATTTTTAGATGTTCTTTATAATTTCATGTGCTGCTTTAAGTTTAATTTTTTGTTTAAGCAGTCTATAAGCGGCTTAAATAAATCAGTGTGAAGTGGCCCAGAGCCTACCTTGTCCATCCAGTGTGTTACTTAACTAAAATGTGGTATGGGAGGGACAGTTCACCTTCCCCCTCCCATGTACCTTTTTGAAGAAATGGTTACCACTGTCTCATTCAAAGCTGCCAACTGACCAGGAAAAAAGCTGGGTCTGTTGTCATGCCTTTAAAAGCAGTTTGGGACACAGAAATTGGAAACTGCAACACACAGAGAGAAAGAGAGCGAGACCTACTAATTATAATCAAATTGCTCTTTGAGGCTGTAAAGCCACAGTGGCCACGAACCGAAACATTGGCAACTGCCAGTACGGACCACATAGCTGCTCCTGTGTCCGATGTTCAAAAATAATTGAACCAAGACACTGCTTCAAATAAGCAGAACAGAAAATGCTCTTTCTGTAAACAGTGACTTACGGAAATATCTCCACATATAGCAAGGCTTGAAGTTAAAAAAAAAAAAAAGTAGAGAAACTCTGCAGAGTTTATTATTTACAATTATTATTTATTAAAGGCCTTTCCTGCTTTCCTGCAGTTTCAAAGAATCAAACAGAATCCTGAGCCATAAAGCAGATTGGAAATGTGATCTGAAAATTATGAGCGAAGCAATATAGCAACGATGAGGGCATAATGTTTGTGAGCCGTAGGCAGAAAACTCTGTGTTAGGTATAATTATATTTTAACAATCCCAATGTATTTGATGGATAAATACATAGCAGCTTGTTAAATCTTGTACACTGTCGAGAGAATTAGGGCTGAAAGCTTTTATTGGTTTAATCAGTGGATTCAGGCAGGAAAGAGAGACAGGCTCTGGTGCTGAGTAGATTTATTATAAGCTCGCCGCGTTTCGGAATTATCCTTCTTCAGGAGCAGTGGAGATCTGTTTGCTTTACTCTATCCAGGCAACTTGTGTGGAGCTGGACGAAGAATTTGAATTGCCTGAAGAAGGATAATTCCGAAACGCGTCGAGCTTATAATAAATCTACTCAGCGCCACAGCCTGTCTCTCTTTCCTGCCTTCAGTTTGGTGCTTTCCCCTTTTGTTTCTGCCTTTAATCAATGGATTCATCAGCTATAGATTGGTGCAGCCTTTGCCAACCTGATACCCTCCACATAGTCTGAACTGCAACTTCTGTAATGAGAGTTGTAGTCCGAAACACCTGGATGGCACCCTTTTCCCGAAAGCTGGGTTGGCTGGCAAAGAGCTAATTGCACAGATATGTATTTTTTTTATAAAAGTCATTTTGGTTTTCAGGCGTAGTACCATTACCAAGACCGAAAGAGAAACTGCCAGGAACTCACTTTCCTTCTAACATCTAAAACTGAACACCATCATACACTCCTCTCAATCCTGTATTCCAGCAGTACCCAAACTTCCCCCCCCCAAGGACTACTTGAAAATTGCTGAGGGTCTTAGCAGACCCCTTAACAGTTTTCCTGCCTGCTGCAGCAATTGTAATTCACTGTGCCAGATGCTGTATGGGTTTTAATTGCATTTGTATTGCTTTTTAAATTTCTTATCGCATTTGCATTACAGTTTGAATTGTAATACCATAAACAATATACAATATAAGAAATAAAAGCGATAAAAATATAATTAAAAAGGAATATTTAATGCGGACATGCCGCGGACCACCTGTATGAAGCTTGCAGGCCACTGGTGGTCCATGGACCACAGTTTGGGAATCTCCGCTGTATAATAGCGACCTCATGTTCAGACTCAGACTGTGGCTCCTTAGCATGCACAAAGAGAGAGGTGTCAGCAGGTTTGGGGAACATCAAGGTTTGGAAAAGTGCAAAAAATACCTGGGGGGGGGAACCCTGGGGTTGTAGGATAATGAAGACTGAACATGGTCAGCAGGGATGGAATGCTGAAAAATTCTCTCTGTGTGTTTTAGGAGAATGGAATGGAGTAGCCTGGGAAAAGGCATGGTAGGCTGGCTGGCATCCTGAACAAGACAATTCCACATTCTAATATTTTGTTGCAGGCCCCACTGGTATCTCTAAAAGGCCACTTATGCTGAAGCTTTGGTAGTCTACAACTGAATTTCAATTTGATGCAAAGCGTTGTACGCGTTGAAACAGCTGAAATGGTCTAGACGCTAGCGGTTGATTTTAATTAGTGGCTTACTCAGATGAAAGGCGAAAGTTTAAAATCAACTTTTTTAAAAAAGCAACTTTTAATTGCTGTGCGGTCTTGGCTAGAACGGGAGCGATATAGACTGATGCAGGTGCAGTCCACGCGGGGCTTTCCCTTGAAGGCTGTTCAGACCGTCCCCGACTGGGGCTGATGGGAGTTGTAGTCTGAAACATCTGGAAGGCAGCCGGCTGGAGAAGGCTGACCTCACCGTGTTGTTTTTCTGACTGCCTGAAGGAGGGAGGGAGAGTTATCTGCCAACGCTTCCTGTTGGCGCAGAGACTTTGCAAACGGTCCCTTGCAAAGCGCCAAGCGCTTCCTTCAAAAAGAGCGGAGGGCGGCGCTTCCCAGGCCGGCGTTCTTCAGATCTTCACGGGGAGGGTTTTCTTTTTTTATTTGATTTTATTTGTAGCCGGCGCTGGTCAGGAAATCGAGTGGCTTCCCGGCTGGGGGATCATGGATGCTATGATCAGGTCAGTGGCAGGGGTGTGGGGGGGGGTCACAGGAGAAAGATTTGGGGCCGCCCGCCAGGCAAGGATTTCGGCTGGCGTATCCCATGCTACTTCTGCGCAGAGTAGACCCATTGAAGTGAATGGGCACGGCAGACTCGCCTCCGTTCCTGCCAGTCGGTCTGCTCTGAGTAGATATCAGCTAGGTGCAACCTTGAATTTTATTCTGGGTTGCATCCAGCGTTAGCCCTCCTCTGAGTAGACCTATTAAAACCGATGGACAACTTAAGAAAGAATATCATTGGGAATGCAACCTTTTTCATATGTTTTTTTCTGGGTTGTATCCGGCGTTAGCCCTACTCAGAGCAGACCAGCCGAAATGGATGGACCTCGGTTAGTCGTGTCCAGTAAATTCAATGGGTCTACGCTGAGGAGGGCTAATGCCGGATACGACCCACTGAAATTCATGGAGATGGCTAGCTGAGGTCCCTTAATTTGAGTTGGGTCTACTCTGAGTAGGACTTAGGATACAACCTTTTGATATATATTTTTTCTCCTTGGGAGATTCTGCCCCTCCAAACCCCAGATTAAGAGCACATGATGTTTGTTTTTCTCTTTCATGTTTCCTCCCCTTTTTTTAAGTGTGCGGGGGAAGAGTCTTCCCATGTCAGACATCGTGTTTTGTTCCCAGTTATCTGGATGGGGGAAATGGGAAGCTCATGCGGATCATGTTTTGGTTGCTATGTGCAAATAACACCTCGAGTCAAGGCGTAGTACCTCTGAGCATGTCCAGAGTGCTCTTAGGGAACATAGGACGCTGCCTGATACCAGCTCAGTCTGTTTATAGTTTCTTTAGCCTGCTATTTGGGCAGAGAGGCCTTTCCCATCACCTGACAGGAGATGCCAGGGTAGGGAGAGATTAAATTTGGGGCCTTCTGCATGCGAAGCAGGTGCTCTGCCACTGAGCTACAGTCCCTGCCCAAGCTATTAAACATTTTGGAATACGATCTGAAGTTTTGATTTGATCGTGATCCTGTGAGGTTCAAGGGCTCTGTGCCAAAAGGTCCCCCAAACGCATATTTGGGCTTAAGGTTTGACCTTGGTCTGAAAAGGGTGAGGACTGTTGCAAAATATTTAAAACCTGTACTGGGGTTTGGAGGTCCATTTGGAGTTGGGAAGTCCATAAAAGGTCCATTTTGCAATTAGGATGGTGGATATTGTTGCCTCTGCATTAAGGGGCGAGGTGGGGTTGGCCTTACTGCTGGTTGGGCGCGGGACCTTGCTCTTCGTGGGGAGCAGGCTTGCTTTTTTAAGGAGTTGTGCATCTAAGCACTGGAGAGGTTGAATATACAACATAATCACCAGTGTGGGCCTATCCATTTGCTGCTTTCTCCTTGAGCTTTCAAAGTATTTTTTGAAGCCAGATTGATTTAAAAAAACAATAAAAAAGTGGAAATATTATATGCCTTGCTCTTAAGATTTAATCCAACCAGAGCCTTGCATATGTGGCAGGCAAGAAATAAATAATTTCACAGGTCTTGGGAGATGCTCCTTATTGCTCTGTTTTTCTCAGGCCTTGAAGCTAATCCAGACATTTATTTATTAAAAAGGGTTATTCCTTTTAAGATGCTAGTCTTTGTTGCTACAGAGGAAAGCTTGAGGAAGCTAATCCACATTCCGGTGCAAGATTTAGTATTCTGAGAATCCTGATATTTATTTATTTTTTAAAAGGATATGCATTTCAAAGGCTCTAGTCCTCACTATAGGAAAAAAAAACTTGCAAAACGTATGGACAGCATTTAGGTAATGGAAAGAGCTGCCGTCCTTGTATACAAGCGTACATTATGTTGGTCTCCTCCTCCCAGCTGCTTTATCGCTCTCTGGAATAAATCATCTGCTTCCTGTTATCCACTCTCTGAAAATATATCTGGCAAACGCTTTACCTTTGCAAATGCTTCATGGCTTTTTTCCCCATGTGGTTTTTGCCATCTTAAGAGTAGGTTCGCTCCTGCATGTGAGTTGCCTGGCAGGTCAGCTTTGTAATACGAAGCGCTTGGGCTGCAACCCAATACATGTCTACTCAGAAGTCCCATTGGATTCAATGGGACTTACTCCCAGGTAAGTGTATATTGGATTGCAGCCTTAGTACAGTGCTGCTGCTGCCCGTTATCTGGGAGATAATGATCCCCTCTCTTAGCAACTGGAGCAGAATTAGGGGAGTGGCCAGCAGAGCACCTGCTTTGCGTGCAGAAGGTCCCAGGTTCAATCCCCAGTGGCATCTCCAGGTAGAGCTGGAAGAGACCTCTGAAACCCTGGAGAGCTGCTGCCAGTCAGTGTAGACAATACTGAGGAAGATGGACGAATGGTCTAACTCAGTATATGGCAGCTTCCCATTTTCTGATGCTTGCTGGGTCAAGAAAAAACAATTTCAATAGTAGCTGGTGTTCCCCGATGCTGGGAAATGAGAACTAAACGGACAGCAGGCATTGTCTGGACTGATTTATTGACACCTGTGTGCTCTGTTTGGAAAGACCCTAATCTGTGTTGTTTTGGGATTTTTTTTAATTCTCAAGTGACCCCAAACAGTGGTGCAGTCTCTTTGTTACTCTGTGTTCAGAACAAATACTACTGTCGGCAGGAACATCTGATTCTTACTCCTACCACTGGTCTGTTACCAAAAAGTCCTTGGACGCAGTATGCACCCAAGCGGAACTCTTTAATATTTTATCTGTGTTGTATTTTCTCAGTGCCTTGAATGTTAATGGAAGGATGAACTATAACGTTCTAAATCAAATAATACTCAGAAGTGTTTGGGGAGGGGTGGAGCGCTGGCTTTGCAGGCAGAAAGTCCCAATTTTGGCTCGTAGTGCAGGGATGGTGAAGCTGTGGCCCTCCAGATGTTGCTGGACTATGACTCCCATATTTCTCACCATTGGCCATGCTGGCTGGGGCTGATGAGAGCTGGAGTCCAGCAACATCTGGAAGGCCACCAGTTTGTGCCTGAGCATCTCCACTTATTTATTATTTATTTATTAAATGTGTTTTTAGCGCTTTTGTTTGCCGCCCTGGGCTCCTACTGGGAGAAAGGGTGGGATGTAAATCTAATAAATAAATACATTTATTAAATTTATATCCCGCCCTTCCTCCCAGTAGGAGCCCAGGGCGGCAAACAAAAGCACTCTAAAACAGCATTAAAACGTCCTTAAAAACATATTGAAACAAAATATATTTAAAAATATATTTAGAAGTGTGCTGCAGTCGTTAGAGTGCAATCGGATTGCTTCAGGTTCAAATCCCCACTCAGTCATGAAGCTCGCTGCTGGCTGACCTTGGATTGGTCACCATCTTTCAGGCCACTAACCTACCTCACAAGGCTGTTGTGAGAATTACAAAAAATGAGGACAGATGGGATAGGAGGTGTCATGAATACAAGCATCTTTGAGTTAACAGATGATGAGAAAAGGCCATAGCTCTGCATCAGAGCCTCTGCTTTGCATGCAGAAGGTCCCCGGTTCAATCCCCAGCCTCTCCAGGTAGGGTTGGGAAGGACTTCCCTGCCGGAAATGCTGGAGAACTGCTGCCAGCCAGTGTAGACAGTAATGAGCTAGATGGACCAATAGTCTGACTCAATATAAGGCAGCTTCCTATATTCCTCTCTCCCTCAGCCTTGGGTGAATTGCTGCCTGTCAGAGCAGTCAATCCCAGGGTAGGTGGATCAGTGGTCAGACTCACATCCACAGCATACATGTAAAGCACATGGTTTAAAGCACATGGTTTCCCCCAAAAGAATCCTGGGACCTGTAGTTTGTTAAGGGTGCTGGGGAATTGTAGCTCTGTGAGGGGTGAATGACAGTCCCCGGATCCTTTCGGGGAAGCTTTGTCCTTTAAAAGTTATTTGAATGTATGGTGTTAGCTTTATGGAAGTTGTAGCCGTTTCAGGTGATGTGATATGGGGAAGGATGGCTAATTCACACCTTCCCACATGCTCAAATACATTTCAAATATAGCGGGAGTCTCTTCGGATGTCATCAGTGCCCCCCCCTCCCGGAGTCACCCCTGGGTGAACATACGCAGCTGTGACTTAAAAGAAGCAACAGTTATAAATTGTTCTTGCATGCCAAAGCTTATCCCGAAAGCATGTCCTCTTTTTTGTGTGTGTCGGCTGCGGGCGACAAGGCGGGTGTTGTAGCAGCCTCTTTCTTGGCTCAAGTTCCTCTACTGTGTGTGTCCCCCCTCGGCCCCCCTCCCTATACTTCCTTCCCTTCCCAAGAACTTGAGACTGTGGTTTTCTGGTGTCCGCATCTGGATCAGAAGCGATACCGCACGGGCTCGACAGATAATCATAATTTTTGAAAAAACGAAAACCGCGGCTTGCATTTCTGGGAATCTTTTGCACCTTGTTTAGTTGCAGATGAGAAAATGTCACACACTCTGAGGTGCTGGCAGATAAAAAGTGGTGAAGACTGACAAGTGGCACCCTAGGGTTCTACAAGCTGTACTTTTGTGGGGGTCTGACTCTCCCCCCCCCTGCCCAGGTGGTACTTGGCCCTTTAATAGGTGTATTGTGGGCAGAAAATCATCATCACCTGCAACTGTCAGCATATGGATGTGCTTCACCTGTTGAATTTCTACCTCTCATGCAGCTCTGTTGGGAAAGGGTGCAAGATGGCAAATTTATTTGAGACATGGTACTTTTATTATCATCATCATCATCATCATCATCATCAAATTTAACCTTGGAAGTGTGCAGAAAGGCAGAATGCTTTTTCCCTTCATCTCATCCCATTGCTCTCAAAAGGGAGACTTCCTTCCAGGAAGCATTTAAGGGGGCAGAGGTGAAAGTTTGAATCTGAGACTTACAGACAACCCCTGAGGTTTCTTTACTGCTTCCAGATCCAGAAAGAACAGGAGATTGCCTGACAACTGCCACAATCCCAGTGACATCTTTTAGCATTAACTTACTGCTAGCAATCAGGCAGAGAATCCAGCCTCCCAAGCTTCTTGGTTTTGTTTTAACTTGTTTTGTTATGTTTCTAGGCCTTATGATTATGTGCCTTCTCATAAGGACTACAGGCTTGCATGTTGAAAAAAAGCAAAAGTGATAAGAGGGTGTTCTGGGTGCTCAGTTCTTTGCCTAACCATTTATAAATTCCTCGCTTGTTCAACCTGTTTTCAGGCACAACATAAAACATACATTTCTCTACCTGGCTTAGACCTTACAGGTACATAAATTTAAGCTTCCTCTCTGCTTCTCTTCGGTTGCAGGTTGTAGCTGAGACTCAAGAAGGATGCCCGCTGGTATTTTTTGCCCAGTAGACTTTTGGTCCAAAGAAGCAAACCAGAGCATTCAAGTAGACTTCCTCTTACCAACTGGCGTTTACTTGGCCCTCTCAGTTTCTTGCAATGCAACTCTCGGCAACATCAAACAGGTACTCAACTCTTTTTTTCCTTTGTGCATCACAGTGGAGTTGCCAAACTCATTCCATCATATTTTCAGTAAACAAGAGATTGTGTAAGGCCCAAGGTTCTGGTGCCTCTCGGCCAGGAGTGGCGAAATATTTCAAGATTCCCAGGAGCTAAAATTTCTGTAGTACAAAGAACCCACATTGATCTTTTCTTCATGTTTTAGCACAGGGATGGGGAACTTTAAACTCAGGGAGGCAAATGTGGCCCTCCAGGCCTCTCTGTATGGCCCTTGGGACTGTCCTAAGGCCACACCCCCTCTCTCAAGGCCACACCCCTCACAAACCCTGCTTTGCACCTTTTCGCCTGGCTGGAACATGTCCTTAAACTCTGATAATTAAATTCTTGCTTGCCTGGGTGCAGGACAGAGAGGGTCACCTGAGTGGGTGTAGAAACCAGACTACTGTGGAAAGGTAAATTTACATTTGTTGCTGCATGCACTTCTGCCTCTGGCCCCATCCACCACTGGCATGCGGCCCTCGGAAGGTTGCCTAGCAGGAAATGCGGCCCTTTGTTTGAAAACGGTTCCTTGTCCCCGTTCTGGCCCTTTCATGCCTCTGTTCCCATGTGCCAGGACCGGCATCAGATGTGGAAGTCCCTGGATTTTCCCAGCCTTGGCTTTTGACAGAAGGCTGCTTTGTACAGGCGCTGAAGTGCAGTCTTGACAAGGCAGGGTCTCTCTTGGCTTATCAAACTAGGGAAGTAGTATTAACCCTATTTGAGATGGGGTTCCACTTCCTCTTTTTAAAAAGATGAATGTTGCCGCTTGACAGGTGCGTCTTAAGATCCCCACGGCCGATCAATGTGCACGTTTAGCTTTATTATCTGTCACTTCCTGTTTTTCTGCTCTTAAAAACGATCCAAGCTGCTTGTCTGATATTTTCCCCCCAAGGAAATTTCACGTCAAAAGGTTGTTATTTATTTATTTATTTATTGAATTTATTAGTCGCCCATCTGGCTGGTTATCCAGCCACTCTGGGCGGCGTACAAAATAAAACATCCAATACATTAAAACATTTAAAATCTCAAACCAGAGTAATAAAACCTAACCCACCCCAAAAGCCTGCCTGAAGAGCCAGGTCTCATAGGTAGCCCTTTTGAATTTGTTGACAACACCGAACAAAAATTTAACTGGTAAGGTTTTGATTTTGAGGGGCATCAACAGCCTGGCTAGCTATGGCAAAGTACTGGAGAAATATGAAGGTGGAGACGCCAGGACTGCTCTTGAAAAATAGTGACGTGTTGCTTTGGGAGAAAAATTAACGCAAACCCTCTGACTACTCGGGGGACAAATTAAAAACAACTTTGTGGCAATTGGGCTTGACAGGAACAGATGTATATGTGTGTTTGTGCCTGTATATATTAAAGTGAGGAACCTTATTTAGCCCAAGGGCCGCGTCCCTTCCTGGGAAAGCTTCCAAGGGCCAGAGACAAAAAGTGCGTGGGACAACAAACATTAATTTTACCATTGTACACTACGCTAGTTCCTACACACACTTAAACACTGCTCATTCATCCAGGCTAACAAGAGTTGAAGGTTGCATCCCAGCCAGGGAAAAACCCTCGGGGTGTAAAGCGGGGCCAGTGAGGGGCGTGGCCTGTGGAAAGGGGGTGTGGCTTAGGGAGAGTTCCAGGGGCGAGGTAGAGAGGCCCAGAGGAGCATTTGGCCCCCGGGCCTGAGGTTTCCTACTCTTTTATTATTAGTTATGCTAAGGAAAAATAATTTCCGGCAAAGGTCCGCTGTCACATTATGCAAAGATCTGGACCTTGTAACATTTACGCATCTGTTGTTTGCTGAACTGTCTGCAAACAAAAACACACACACACACACAGACAAACACAATGTAGACAGTTCTCTCCCAGAATCTGGAGACTGTCCAAAAATACAATTCGTGAACGACATTCTGTAAAGGAAAGACGCTGGTATTGTTTGAATGGAAAAGAATAGTTTCTTTCATCCTGATTTTGTGTTATGTTGTGCAATGACATAAAATTATAGTAATAATAAAAGCAAGAAAAATATAACATATGCATCAAAGAAATTGAAAGTGTTACATCTGTTGCAGCAGTAAAAATGGAAGCAGTTAAGACATTTTTAAAAACCTGGAAACAAGGTGTGCTGGGGAATGCAGTGGAGTACGCTGAAAAGGGGAATGACTGGCACCCTGATCAGGAATGCACTATATTGGAAAAGGACATGGCTTGCTGGCTGCCACCCTGAATGGGAGCATTCCACATTGCAGAAGATCTGAAAACTCAAGCATCAGAATTACAATTGCAAACAGCAGAATTGTACATTTAAAAACTAACTGGAGTTAGTTTTGTCTGTAGCACGTTGGAACATTTCATTGGCTATGGTTGGTGCGTCAGCCTTCCTCCTTGGAGAGAGATGACCTGACCTGGCTGCAGTTATCCATGCTCTAGGGCAGTGGTTCTCAAACTTTTTTGGTTTGCGGCACACTGTCAAACATAAAAATTTTCTGGCGCACTTCGTGTACAAAATTAAAAATATATTAATATATTTTAAACTATGAATAAAAATAACTTAAATACAAATGGGTTTCTTCTCATTTTTAAAATATACTTTCATAATATTCGTGGCACACCTAGTCACCTCTTGCGGCGCACCAGTGTGCTGCGGTGCACCGTTTGAGAATCACTGCTCTAGTAATATCTGGACTACACTACTATAACGGGCTAGCCAGCTTTCAGGTTTCACAACACGCTTCCTCAGCCTCATTGTTATACAATACAAAATTGATTCATTTACTATAGTAGCTTTAATACAAGTACTTGCAAAATCTGCAGGCCCCATCTTGGAAGAGGTGTTTCTTCTGCATGTCCAATGTATTTGTGTGATTTCTTCCAATGTGATTTCTTTTTATTATTTTTGAAAAAAGGCATTCCTTTGTTTCTCTTATGCCCTGAAAGGAATGCCTCTTCAAATATGATAACTTGCATAGTCTCAAAAGTGGTGGGCCCTTTTTAGGAACATAGGAAGCTACCTTGTACAGAGTCTGGTTTGCATGCAGCATGTCCCAGGTTCAGTCCCCAATGGCATCTCCAGGTAGGGCTGGGATTCTTGCCTGAAAGAGTGAGCCGTTGCCAGTTAGGGTAGACAATACTAGACTAGATGGTCTGATTCAGTATGTTCCTAATTCAGAATTTGACTGACCATACAGATACCGTATCTTAGGAGCGGAGGGAAACTAAGACTCATCGTCATCTCAGATACTGTAGTGTTAAAACAGTATGAACTCCCGTGAACTTTGAGCATCCCGTCATTAAAGCAAGGATTTAAGAACAAATTTGCAACCTATTTACAATACTAACTTTATTGCTCAGATCCAAAGGTCCTTGCAATCTAAAACTTCAAAATAAACGAATGTTATCCAGTACTTACAGAAAAATACAAATAAGTTATAACAGTGACTCATTTTTTTTTAATTGGGAGACGGCTTTAATTAGGTCAGATTGTGGTCATGACAGAAATAACTGAGGTTGGAAGTGATTTGATCAGTTTAACGGCGGGAGAAGGATTCTCCCCTCCTTCTACCCAGATAGTTAGGATGGTGTTTGTTTAATTGGTCAGTCAAATTAGTATGTTGAAAGTATTTCCTTCCTTGAAAGGGCAAAAAATATACTTTATTTTCTTTATTAGGCTTTTGCGAACACCAGAACCAGCCTATAGTTACCTCTTTTTTTATTTCTATTTTTAAAAAGGAAATTGAAGCTGAAGTAACGTTAGTCCTGCTCACAGCAAACCCATTTGAATTACTGGACCTGTGTTAGCCATGTCCATTAATTTCAAAAGGTCTACTCTGAACAGGATTGGCACTGAATACAACCCAGTACAAAGAAACGGTAACGATTTATTTTTTAAAAGTCAATTTGTAAAGCGAGGATGGGGAATCTGTGGTCTTCCAAATGTCTTTCGGTTCCAACAAAACATACTTGCTGAGGCTGATGGGAGTTGTAGTCCAAAATTGCCCGGAGGGCACCAGTTGGCAAAGGCTAGTGTAGGCCAGCACTCTTGACCTTTGGTTCCTCAGATGTTGTTGGACTACAACTCCCATCAGCCTCAGCCAGCATAGTCAGGGATGATGGGAGTTGTAGTCCAACAACATCTGGGGAGCCAAAGTTGAAGAACCCTGGGTGTAGGCCATTCTGGGCCAGGGGGCCAAATATTTTGGCACCGTGAGCCAGTATGGTGTAGTGGTTAGAGTGTCTGATTGGGGCCTGGGAGGCCAGGGCTCAGATCCCCATTCGGCCATGCAGCTAACTGGGTGACCTCGGGCCAGTCCATTGCCTCTCTGCCTGGTCTGTTTCACGGGGTTGTTGTGAGGATAAAATCAGGAGAGGGACAACCATGCTCGCAGGCAGCCTTGAGCTCCTCGGAGGAAAACGTGGGATATAAATGCAAAAGTAAGTAAATAAATAAAATCTCCCTCTCTTTCAGCTGGTCTGGCACCATGCCCAGTTTGAGCCCCTCTTCCACATGCTCAGCGACCCGGAGTCCTACGTCTTCACCTGCTTCAACCAGACGGCAGAGCAGCAGGAGCTGGAGGACGAGCAGCGGCGGCTCTGCGACGTCCAGCCCTTCCTGCCGGTCCTGCGCCTCGTGGCCCGAGAAGGCGACCGCGTGAAAAAGCTGATCAACTCTCAGATCAGTCTCCTCATCGGCAAAGGTGAGGCCGCACCTCTAGGGGAGCATTCTTGTCTTGAGGTAGTCCAGCTGTGCCCAGGCTGCTGCTGCTCCGGGTGTTTTGGGACAACTCCCATCAGCCCACCTCCCTAGTTCTGGACTATGACTCCCATCAGCCTCTGGTGTTTTTGAACTACTACTCCCATCAGCCCCCAGTGTTTTTTGAACTATGACTACCATGAGCCCCCAGTGTTTTTGGACCGTGACTCCCATCAGCTGAAGGGGAGGAGAAGAAATTATAATATTGAAATTGAAATTCATAGACACAATTAAATTGGGTGCATTAATTTCAGTGGGTCTGCTCTGAGATAAACTATCTAGGTGGGCAAAATTGGGAGGGGGAGAGCCATGTTTGTATGCCCCCTTTTGCTCCTTGGTGGAAAGGTGGGATATAAGTGTAAGAAATAAAGAAATGTCGTCATCTTGGGGCTTCTGATTGTCTACCGTTCAGGTCTGCACGAGTTTGACTCTCTGTGTGACCCGGAGGTGAATGACTTCCGTGCCAAAATGCACCAATTTTGCGAGGAAAGAGCTGTCCGGCAGCAACAGCTGAGCTGGAAGGCACGGATGGAGTACTGTTTCCCTGTGCAACTGGAGCCGTTGTCTGGCAGCCTTGGAAGACGGAGCCCCCTTCGCATCCCTAACAGGAACATTTTCGTCAATGTCAAATTTGAGTCTGGAGGGGTAAATCCGCACACTTTTTCAGATCTCCATGACTTAAAATAATAATATTGTACACCGCCCAGAGAGCTATGCTAGTCGGGCGGTATAAAAATCTAATAAATAAATAAATAAAAATAAATAATAATTCATTTGCATCTTATTTATTTTGATGCAAAAGCATTTATAAATGGCGCAGTATTTTAAAAACTCTCCATGCCGCAATCAGTGTGCATACCTCTTCTTTGTGGAGTGTGTAGTTAAACGTTGGGATTTGCTCCAACAAGATGCAGTGACGGCCACCAAGAGGATGAGACAAATTAGTGGAAGATAAGGCTACCGTTGGCTGCTAGCCATGATGGCTATGCTCTGCCTCCCTAGTCACAGGTGGTATGCTTCCGAATATGAGTTGCTAGAAACGGCAGGAGGGGGGAGTGCTCTTGCGCTCAGGTCCTGCTTGTGGGCTTCCCATAATGGACATCTTGTTGGCCACTGGGAGAACAGAGTGCTGGGCTAAAATGGGCCACTGGCCCGATGCAGCATGTCACTTCTTATGTAATCCCTGTCTGCAAGGCACTTACAATATAAGATTTAAGATGGGGGGAGATTGGAAGGGGTGGGGAGATAGGGTGTCAACATGGAGAAAAACAGGCAATTTGTTCTGTTATATGTACTATATGTACTTGGGTAGGAGGCTTTAATCCTAATAGGAACTGGAGATTAATACCTTGGCCAGGATTTGCCAAACAAATGAGTCCAGAACGAATGGCTCAGAGAAGCAACCATGGGCTGTGTGACACAGCCTCACCCCCATATGTTCAACCCCCAAGTTCTTCATGTAAGTCTGGGAAATATTCCCTACCTGAAACTCCAGAGAGCTCTGACTAGACAGTGTAGGCAACACTAAGGTAGATGGACTGACTCAATATAAGGCAAGTTCCTATGTCCCTAGTTAATTCGACCCTTTATTCAGAACCATGAGGACTAGAATCTTACTTTATTTTGGGGGGGAGGAGGAAGGGCCATAGCTCAGTGGTAAAGCGCACAAGTCAGTTTCTTATGTTGCTCATTGTGTTTCTTCTTCTGCAGGAGAGTTTTACCTTCCAAATTTCTCCCAAGGAATTCCCCGTGACGCTGATGAGCTGTGCTATCAAGAAGCAAGCCATCATTTTTCGGCACCAAAAAAGGAATAGCCCGGAGGATTATGCCCTGCAGGTTAATGGGAAATGTGAATATCTCTACGGGAACTACCCCTTGTACCAATTCCAGGTGTGTGCTCTCCTGACTTGCTCTCCTTTCTGTTGGCAGACACGGGCAGGAGGCAGAAGCCAAGGTCGCTGTTCCCTAAAGCAGAATGGCTTCTTGCTGTCCGGAAGGGCATCATCGCCATCAGAGCATAGGAAACTGCCTTATATTGTGTCAAAACACTGGTCCATCTAGCTCAATACTGTCAGCACTGACTGGCAGTGATACTTCAGGGTTTCAGACAGGGAGTCTCTTCCAGCCCTACTGTTGGGAATTGAACCCGGGACCTTTTGCATCCAAAGCAGATCTTCTGCCGCTAAGCCAAGGCTGAGTCAGTCCATTGGCCCATCTAGCTCAGTGCTGTTTACACTAACTGGCAGCGGCTCTCCAGGATTTCAAGCGGGGAGTCTTCCCCAGCCCTTCTTGGCGTTCCTTTTAAAAAACGAATGAGTCTCCAGTTCATTTTATTTTATTTTTAAAGCGAGGCAGTCCTCTGTTTTATTTATGTATATAATTTATTTTTAACATTTATTTTGACATTTATATGCTGCTTTTGGCCACAGTGCAGCTTAAAAATGTCATTCTGAAATGGACCTCTAGTCTTTACATTGCTAGGAGAACCATTTATTTCAGTAGTTGATGTTGGGAAAGAAGGACGTACCAATACTTCCTGTGCTATGGGATGCCAACGCTCACCCCTTTGTCATTTCTTGGAAACTTCTTACATGTTTTCTGCCTTTTCCTCATAGGGGCTAGAAACTTGATTTTTAAAAAGTAGGTTCTCGGGATTCTGTTGCAATTACTAGAACTTTTCTTTGAGACTGTAATTGGATCCTCCTGCCCTGACTTTACCACGGTTCCCAATTCCTATATTGATTGCCTTGCCCTCCCTTTCTCTTTGTATGCATTAATTTTTTGAATTTTTTGCTATCTACATTAATTTTGGTCCATTCCCACAGTACATCCATGACTGCTTGAACCGTGGCCTCTTGCCACACCTCACGATGGTGCACTCCTCTTCCATCCTGGCTTTGTGGGAAGAACAAACCAATGGGATTGTTCACCCCCCTAAAACGGCCCCCAAACCGCCTCCGGTCCCCAAGAAAAAGGTAAGCCATGATCTCACCCCTGCCCTATTCTGGCAATATAAACAAGAAGGCATATCCACTGTTTTTCCCAATCTCTGAAATGGAATATGTGAAGTTTCTAGTCCATATGATGTTTTCACTAGCTAGAGATTTTGTTGACAATGTTGTTATTATTATATTTAACATAACAGCACTTCAGTCCTTGCTGTCCAGCTTTGTCAACTTAGCTTGGGAGATGAAGTGGCTGCTCTGTGAATGACTATTAAAATCTAGTGATGGTGGTCACCTCTCTTCTTCCCCCCCCCCTCCACGTGTCAGCCAACCTCCGTATCTCTGTGGTCGCTTGAGCAGCCTTACTATATCGACTTGGTGCAGGGCAGTAAGGTGAATGCCGATGAAAGGATGAAGGTACGCTCTCTTTTATTTCTTTAGCTAGACTCTTTTGTGGCTTCTTCCTCTTCCTGCGTCGGAGTTGTTTACTGCTTGTGTTTAAATAATGCTAAGATCAAAAGCCAGAAGTCATGTGTTCAGTTCTCCTGCTTCCCGTCGGCAGCCCACACGAGATTTTTTCATTCAGCTCTAAGCTGGCCGCAGACACTTCTCACTACAGGAAAGGGGAGGGTTTTTGATCAGCAACATGAAGAAAGCAAGTTTCTTAGAAATTTCAGGCCGCATGTGGGCAGTCATGGTTTTTGAATGCTCTCCTGTTGTTATATAAAGCAAAACCAAAAACTGACATCTTCATGGATGTAGAAACATAGCACTGCAGGATGCAAGTGGGGCTAGAACTTTACTGAAGGTGCTGCTTTTCTGCTTGCAGGGAGGGTGGTGGTGGTTTCTTATATGGTAGAGCATTCAAAAATGGCACCTGCAACCTGAAGTATTATTTCTTTATTTATTTGCATTTATGAGTTGCTTATGAATTGCTTTATTTATTTGCATTTATGAACCATAGGGATGTAGGAAGCTGCCTTATACTGAATTGGTCCATCTAGCTCAGTATTGTCTGCACTGACTGGCAGCGGCTTTCCAGGGTTTCAGGCAGGGGTCTCTCCTGGCCCTACTTGGAGACGGCAGGGATTGAACCTGGGACCTTCTGCATGCAAAGCAGGGGCTCTACCACTGAGCTATGGCCCTTCCCTGTCTCAAAGCGATTAACAATATGAACGTGTATCATATTTTATTTATTTGTTAAATTTATATCCCACCCTCCCAGAATAATCTGAAACATATAGTAGTAAAAGCATATATAAAACAATGTCATATCTAAAAATTTCCAATCCAGACTGGGATTTAAAAAAAAAACTCCACTTAAAAGGCTTTTTGAAAAAGGAAGGTCTTCAACAGGCACTGATAAGACAGTAGAGATGGCATCTTCCAGTGGATAGGTGCCACCACACTAAAGGCCTCAATTCCTATGTTGTATAGAACGGACCTCCTGATGAGATGGCATCCGCAGGAGGCCCTCTCCTGCAGACCTCAGTGATCAGTCAGATATATTGGGCGTATTAAATGGTACAGTCCACTGCCATCTCAGGAGTCTACCTGGGGAAGGGCCGTGGCTCAGTGCAAAGGAAATGCTTTGCATGCAGAAAGTCTTAGATTAAATCCTCGACATCACTAGGAAGAGCTGCGAAAGGCTCACGCTCTGATACCTTGGAGAGCCACTGCCTGTTAGTGTCATCAGTATGAAGCTAGAACAGTTGTCTGAGTTGGAAAACGCACTTCCTCTGTTCCTCTGTATTGCCTCTGGGAGCCAGATGATGCCATTCACACCCGGCGATGGTCACCTCTGTTTAGTAAAATGTGCATTGGGCTTTGCCAGCAGCCCTTGCCTAAAACTCCCTCTGCCCTGTTTGATGCCAGGCAGAGGCACCAGGTTGCATGTTTTTGCCATTATTATTATTTTTTTGCAATTCTCAGGAGTTCCTAAGCTGTGGTCCATGGACCGCCAATGGTCCGTGAGCTTCATTCAGGCGGTCCGTGGCATGGATTTGCAGTTGAAAAGAGGAGGTGGCTCATCCATCACGTTCCATATTCATATTTAATTGCTTCTTTTATTGCTTGTATTTTATTGGACTGCGATAAAATGCAATATAATCTAGCACAGTGCATTAAAATGGCTACAACAGGCATTCATTAAGTGGTCCGCTAAGACCCTCAGCAATTTTGGAGTGTTCAGGGCGAGGGGAGCTTGGGCACACACAGCGTGTCGAGTGCACCCTTCTTTCTCCTAGTTGCTGTCTTTCAAAACATGCACGGGTTAAACACTCATGTGCACGCAATCAGATACACAGCTGTGTAGTTGAACAACGTTGCTCACTTTCGACCGTCCCCCTCTGTTCAGCTGGTGGTCCAGGCGGGCCTGTACCACGGCCACGAGATGCTTTGCAAAATGGTGTCCAGCTCCGAGGCCAACGTTTGCTCGGAGCCTGTGTGGGAGCAGAGGCTGGAATTTGAGATCAGTGTCTGTGACCTCCCTCGCATGGCCCGCCTCTGTCTGGCCCTCTACGCTGTGGTGGAGAAAGCCAAGAAGGCAAGGTCTACCAAGAAGAAGTCCAAGAAAGCTGTAAGTCTCCCCCAGGGCTAACTGTCTTGGCCCAGATCGACCCATGTAACCGAATGAGGTAGTACGATCCTGTGGTGGCGGAATGGAATGTACCACTGGACTGCAGATTGGGGGGGGGGAGTCTCCTATTTAAAAACTCCTTGCAAATAGAAATCTAAAACAGCAAGGAGAGGGCTAGATTGCAGCCTGTTTCCCTGATGTGCTAGCTTTCTTCTTGCACTGAGGTTTTTTTTATACATGTACTGTATATACATGGAAGGACCTTCCCCAAAAGGGTATCTTTGCTTCTCCAGACCACTGTCTGAAGCTGTTAATTCTGTCCTACCTCCTCAGGACTCTACCATCTCCTTCCTGTTGGATTTACTGACCAGGTCTTTGAATTGGGGGGGGGGCATAAACCTGGGGGGGGGCAGAGAGGTAAGGTGCAGCAGGCTACCCTCTCCAAAGCTTTGCCTTGTTTTTAACTGCCTGGATATATTATCTATGGATATATTACCTATACTACCTCCCTGTTATCGTCTTAATGTGTAATGGCGTCCCCCAAAGGATATAGCTAGCTGGGTGACGTTGAGGAGGGCAGGAGGTGATTCTGCAGATCTCCGTTGCTGTGCCCTCCGCTCTCATGTTTCCCTCCCTCCTCCCCACCTGCTTCTGTCTCTGTAGCCCCCCACACCTTTATCTAATTATTATTATTATTTTTTTTTACAATAATTTTTATTCAGATTTTCATAAAACATACAAGACAAAACCATAAAACATTCAAAGACAAAAAACAAAATCAAAAATAGTTAAACAAAAAAAAAAAAAAAATAAAGAGTAAAATATTGACTTCCCATTTGTCACAGATCAAATCAGTTATAAGTCTATAATATATAACAATCCTGTCTCTTAAATCATATTATAAAATCACTTTCCTCCAGTAGTTATCTTACTTAATCATCAAATCTCATAAACATTACTTTATTCTTTCCACAAAAAGTCAAAGAGAGGTTTCAATTCTTTAAGAAATATATCTATCAATTTTTTTCCAAATAAGCATATCGATTAATCCATGTCATTACTAATTATAATAATCTTATTGTCATAACCATAGTCAAAATAAACATTTCAATCAATCCATCTCATCAGGATCTGTTAGATTCAATAATTTCAGTAGCCATTATTCTATTATCCCTATTAGTTCCATCTTCCATCTTCCATCTTCGATAGTCTTGTTAAATCCAGTAATTTCAGTGTCCAATCTTCCATTATCAGTATTCCATAATAATCTTGCTGTCATAGCCATAGTCATATAGTAAGAGTCTGATGGGAATTACCTCTATCCCAAATATTTTCTTGCCATCCATTCTGAATAAGTTGCTGAAATACTGCTGTAAAATCATATCTCTGTTCTTTTTTTCAAAATGCACTGGCTCATCTCTTGAAAGTTTTTCCATTGTCACATGGCTGCAGTTAATTCCATAGGTTTTCTCTATATTAGGCTCCATCACATCATTCCAGTCCAGAAGACTATCCATGCCATTGATAACTTTGTCTCTAAAATCTTCATTAATTTCTTCAGAGATAACATTGAATTCCAAACAGTAGATTTTATTTCTAAAATCCATAAACTCCAAATCTTTTTCCTGTTCCACGTTTGTTCCAGACTCCAGGGTCTCCTCTCTCACAGGGACCCCTATTTCTTTAAGCTCCTGCGTCATTTTGCTCAATTCAATTTTCAACTCCTTACAACCCTGTCGCAGGTCTTTTTCCTGTTCCACGTTTGTTCCAGTCTCCAGGGTCTCCTCTCTCACAGGGACCCCTATTTCTTTAAACTCCTGTATCATTTTGCTCAATTCAATTTTCAGCTCCTTACAACCCTGTCGCAGGGTTCGTTTCGTTATCTCAATCTCATCCATTATTCTCTGAAACATAGTTACTTCCAGATTCTTGGCCACTTTCTTAATTGCCATTTTAAAAGAAAAATATAAGAGAACCACTTCTTATTTCAGCAACAATTGGGTTAATACTCCAAACTTGGTGACATCACAGTATAAACAGAACAGCCAGCCTTATCTCTCCATGCTTAAGTAAACAAAATGCAGTTCCCAGGATCGAAACAATTAATGGCGTCGTCAGGAAACAGATTCGTCAAAATAAAATAAACCAAAAAGAGAATAGTCTCAGACAATATAATATTCTTCAGAATAAAAATCAGGAATAGAAATCCCTCTTCTGTGTATATCTTTAGAATGCAAATCCAGGACAGCTTTTTGCAACAAAAACAGAGATAAGCTATTAATTAACGAATAGCAGAGAGAAGTTATGGCTCCCCGGTGAGATGTCAAAAACCGATCAATCTGGCAAATCTCTTTTAAACAGCAACAATTTAAGTCAAGTAAAAGAAAAATATAGAAAGAAGGGTGCTTGCCTGTTAGTGCGTTCTCTCTTTGAAGAAAAGATGAACGTTCGCTTTATCAGATAGAGCTTGTTGAAAATCCGTCCCACCTTAGTCGGCTGGACCTCGTCCCATAAATTAATGAGATCTGGTCGTCCCAACAAAAATAGGCTTTGAGGTTAATCTCTTCGTTTCTCCCTACCCGGGAGAAGTTTTATCAGTCAAAAAAAAAAAAAAATTCTGACTGATATATCTGAATAAGCTTCTTTTGAGGCAGGAGCCCGTCTCAAAAGCAGGCACAGGCTAAGTCACCCTTCCCGGAAGTCCTTTATCTAATTATTTTTATGTACTTAGGCTTGTAAGATGACTCCAAACTGTACGCTGTACTGTATTTGAATTGTATATTGTCTTGTGAGTTATTTACTTAATGGTGTTGTTTTCTGAGTTTTGCTTGGTATATTTTGTTTTTTCTTTTTGAACGGTTACCCTTATTTTGTATATGTTTTTGAGATTTTTTTGTAAGTCGCTTTGAGTCTCATTCTGAAAAAAGCGACTAACAAATATTATTAATAATAACAACAATTATTTTGTTTGTTTGCTTATTAGATTTGTATCCCACCCTTTCTCCCAGTAGGAGCCCAGGGCGGCAAACGAAAGCGCTACAGACACTTTAAAACATCATAAAAACAGACTTTAAAATATATTAAAACAAAACAACCATTAAAAACATATTGAAACAAAACATCTTTAAAAACATTTTTTGAAAAACATCTTTTTGAAAAAGAAAAGGTTTAAAAATATATTAAAAAGCAACATATAAATATATTAAATAAAACATGTATTAAAAAGCAATAATCATAATCTCCAACTTCAAACTCCTGGCCTACAATCCTTGTCTAAAACCCTGGTCCAACATCTGAAAGACCACAGGTTCTTCACTCCTGATCTACAAAATAAAAAATAAAAATCATGCTGTAGTTAGTTAAATAGACTTCCTGGTGCCACTGGTCTCTTCGGCACGGAGACCAAAAATTGGCAGGTTTCTGCAGAATTCAAACTCCTTAAACAAAAATTTTAAATTTGAACTGGCTGCAGCAATCTTGCCTGGAAAATTCACTCTGCCCCAGATGCTTTGAGTTGCGCTGCTGAGTCACACACACAAAAAGCAAAGGAGGAGCGAGATGTTACACTTACAGGAACTGGGCAGACTCCAGAGCCCCCTGACAGCCTTTGCTGCCCGTTGCTTGCTGAGTCATGCCCCAGCTATTCTCTCTTTGCTTCCTTGGAAGATGCCGAGTCATCTGCTTCTTGGACCTTTTCCACCAAAAGGTCTCATCGTTTTGGGCTTGATCAGCAGCCAAGGCCTGGCTCTGTTTTTGTGTAGGTAATCTCAGATCATATTTCAAGAAAGATTAAAAGTCGAAGTAGAGAAGGCTAGAAGAAGGGGAGAGGTGAAGCAATCTTTCTGGGGCTGTTTGTTTTTTTCTTGGATATGTGCTGGAAACGAGACTGGCGGAGGATGTTTGTAGCTGGGCTGATTTCTCAGCCTTGTTTAACTGTGCAAACATTTGTTTTTAGACCAGCTGACCCAGCTCTCTGTCCCCCACTCAGCAACCCCAACCATGGCTAAGGGGCTGAGCTACAAATTGGCAGAGGGACTTTAAATAAATAAATAAACAAGTTCAAGATCCACCCGTATTTCTGAGCCAAAGTGAATTTAAAAAAGAATAAAGAAGTGTGTGTGTGTGTTTATTTCTCTTAAAATGTTTGGCCTGCTTTTTGAGGAACTTCCTCAACAAAGCAGATTACCATCTCCAATAAAAGCCAACTCCACCAGCGAATAAAACAAAGATACAAAACGCACCACAATTTAAAGAAGAAACCAGCATTCAAAAAAAGTTCAGGACTCAGTAGCACACTAGAGCCAAAGTGGCTTACAAAGAAAAGAAAAGAAAAGAAAAGAAAAGCATGTTCAAGACCCAATAGCACACCAGAGACAAAACGGCTTTAAAAAAATAAAAATGGGTTGGGAATTGAATCCAGCAGGGCTGCCCACCTGTCAGTGGCCTGATGTCACAATGAGGTCAGGTGACCTGCACTTTGAAGCCCCCACAGTCAGCTGACAGTCAGGACTCCAAAGCACTGCAGACAGCTCTCTGCAAGCGCTGCTGGTCAGTTGATTGGCAGTCCTTGCAAAGGCCTGCATGGGTGCTAGACACAGAAGCCTCTTTTTGACCCAGCCATGACTTGCTGACGTCAGGTATAAGGCAAGTGGGAGTGGCTTGGCCAAAACGGCCTGCGGACCAAAGGTTCCCTTCTGCTGAATAAAAGCAAACAAGTTCAAGATCAGGAGAGGGCTTTCTCAGTGGTGGCCCCCAAATTATGGAATGATCTCTCTGACGAGGTGTGCCTGGCGCCAACACTGTTATCTTTTCGGCGCCACGTCAAGACTTTCCTCTTCTCCCAGGCGTTTTAGGATGTGTTTTTAATTTTTTTTTTTTTTTAAGTTTTTTAAAATTTGTATATTTGTTTCTAATGTTTTTAATTGTTGTAAACCGCCCAGAGAGCTTTGGCTATGGGGCGGTATACAAATGTAATAAATAATAATAAGATCCAGTAGCATCGCAGAGCCAAATTTAAGAGTCAATGATAAAGAAGTTCAAGAGCCCCCGGCATTCTGAAAAGTTCAGGTTTAAGAAAATACTGGCACGGGCCGCAGTCGTGTCCACACTCGAGTTGTGTGCGTGTGTGTCGTGGCATCCTGCTAGTAGCCAACAGGACGTGTGTCCTTGATCACAGTTGTTGCACCTTACATCTGGCGCATGGACCTGATCCTCTAATCTTCGTTGCCCTCCCTTGCAGGACTGCCCAATTGCCTGGGTGAACATCATGCTGTTTGACTACCAAGACCAGCTGAAAACTGGGGAGTGCTGCCTGCCTATGTGGTCGTCATCTCCAGGTATGAGGCAGCTCCCTATATTCCTGCATCTTCATTCTGGGTAATAGAATATATGGGGAAGGGCCGTAGTTCTAGTGGTAGAGCATCTGCTCTGCATGCAGCAGGTCCCCGGTTCAATCCGCGGCATCTCCAGGGAAAAGACTCCCTGCCTGTAACACTGGCCAGCTATTGCTGGCCAGCGTAGAAGATACCAGTTTTACGATTTAGCTGAATATCACCCTGTTTGGGTTTTTGTTCCATACTCTGAATCATTGGCCACTGGGTGGCACCACCTTCCTTAGGGAGCCTCACTCCTCTTTGCTTTCCAGATGAGAAGGGAGAGCTATTAAACCCGACGGGCACTGTCCGGACTAATCCCAATACGGAGAGCGCCACAGCCTTGGTCATCCGCTTCCCCGGCTTTTCGTTGTACCCGGTCTACTATCCCTCCTTTGAAAAGGTAAGGAGGCAGCTGTTAGCCTCCCATTTTGACTGCTTTCTGGGCCAATGGAGAAAATGGGTTAGCTCCATGCCGTCTTTAAGAGGAGTCCGTCTCCCGTAATGGGATGTGATATCCAATTTTTATTTTAAGGCTGCTGGTTTGGTTGATTGCTCATTTGTTTATTATCCTTATACTGCACCTCTTCCTCTGAAGAGCTCCTGCTGTGGCGGTATTTGTGGAAATGTGGAGCTTCATTCAATTAAAAGAAAATGGTAGCAATTGGTTAGGCCTCATCTTGAGTACTGTGCCCAGTTCTGGAGACTGCATTTTAAGAAGGATGCAGACGAACTGGAACAAGTTCAGAGGATGATCAGGGGACTGGAAACAAAGCCCTCTGAGGAGAGACTAAAAGCACTGGCCATGTTTCACCTTGAGAAGAGATATGATAGCACTCTTCAAGTACTAGAAAAGTTGCCACACAGAGGGGGGCCAGGATCTCTTCTCAATCATCCCAGAGTGCAGGACATGGAATAACGGGCTCAAGTTGCAGGAAGCCAGATTTCCACTGGACATCAGGAAAAACTTCCTCACTGTTAGAGCCATGCGACAATGGAACCAATGACCTAGAGAGGTGGTGGGCTCTCTGACACTGGAGGCATTCAAGAGACAGCTGGACAGCCATCTGTGGGGAATGCTTTGATTTGGATTCCTGCATTGAGCAGGGGGTTGGACTTGATGGCCTTATAGGCCCCTTCCAACTCTACTATTCTTTGATTCAGTGGACCACACACAGGCCTCTCCCCATATCAGTGCCTTGTGGAAGTGCATTCAAAACAGCTCCTCGTGAGTAATGCACATTCCTTGATCCTCATCATTGTCAATCTGGGTTTTTCCGAAAGTGGTCGTTATTGACCCCTGGGGATCTATGGGACTGTGTAAGGGATGGATAAAGACCTAGGGGTGAAAAGGGGTAGGTGGAAAAGAGGTTTCCGAAGTACAGTGCCCCAATTTAACTCAGAACTGAAGGGCATGAGGCATGTACAGAGTGCACCTCTCTTGCCAGTGAGGAACATCTGTATTTAATAAGCTTTTTAATTTCATTTACATTCCTTTCTGGTCCATGACAACTTTATAAGCTCATCAAAGGCTGAATGAACTCAGAAGTTTGGGAAACCCTGGTGTAAACAAATAAATAAGCCAATAAAAACACTCTCTGATGTACCTGGGAAGCTGCCTTATTACCAAAGCCCAATCCTTGGTCCATTGTGCTCAGTATTGTATACACTGACTGGCAGCAGCCCTACATGAACTATGGCTCTATCCTGCTAAGCCTTTCCTGCTAAGCCATAAGACGGAGCCTCCTGCCTTTAACGGAGTGGCCGTAGCTCAGTGGTAGAGAGCACATGCTTGCATGCAGAAGGTCCCAGGTTCAATCCCAGCCATCTCCAGTCATTTGATTTGATTTAATATTTAAATATTACTCACTTTTCTGTTGCAATAATACTCAAAACGGCTTACAGTGCAACAGGTAACGACTGTGGGTTGTGTTCAGCTAAGTCCTACTTGTTGAAATTAATGAATCTAAGTTAGGTGTGTTCATTAACTTCAGTGGGTCTACTCTGAGTAGGACTAGCACTGGGTAACAGTCCTGTGAATGCCTCCCCTGCCATTGTCTGAAAGCCCTATGCCAGCCAGTGTATGGAGCTAGATGGACCAGCAGACCACTCAATATTTGTGATTTTGGGGTTGTTTTTAATTGTTTTTCATGTCCTGGGACCTCTAGGTGAAGGGTGGGTGTTGATGATGGTACGGCAACTTCCCGTGTTACTGTGCCATGTCTGTTTCTCAACTGTAAGCTCCTCGGGGCAGAGGCCTTGTAAAAAGCATCATGTATGTCAGCCTTTCCCAGCCTTTGGGTGCCCAGATGTTGCTGGGCTACAGCTCTCATCAGCCCAGCCAGCATGGCCAGTGGTCAGGAATCATAGGAACTGTAGGCCAGCAACATCTGGAGACCCGAAAGTTTTGGAAAGGCTGATGTACGTGAACTGTACTTTCGTTTAACAAAAATTAGGTAATGTATAAATGCCATCTTACACCTTCTGTTCTGTTTGTGTTTCAGGTACTGGACCAAGGAGGAAATGGGCAATGTCCCTGTTATATGGCAGAGGATCCAGAGGAGGTGAGTGGACATGCCCATAGCATCCATTTATGAACCAGTTCAGCATCCCGTCACGCTCCACTGTGACCAAGAAACAGATGCTGGGGGTAGGGCTATGCAAATAGGCAGTGCGGCATAATCAGCGGTTAGCGTGTCGGCCCAGGACCCGGGAGACCAGGGTTCAAATCCCCGCTTGGCCATGAGGCTCGCTGGGTGACCTTGGCCCAGTCACAGTCTCAACCTAACCTACCTTGCAGGGTTGTTGTGAGGATACAGTGGGGAGGGAGGAGAACCACGTACACTAACTTGAGCTCCTTGGGGGAAAGCTGAGATAGAAATGTAATAATCAATATCAAATAAAATAAAAATAGGAGCGAGTAGCTCTGATTCATCTAGGGGCAGGAAATAGTTTAGTTGATTAACAAAACTCCAGCATCCCCCTGACCCCAGCCGTTCTTCCAGGGAGCTCCAGTGTGGCAAGTGCATAAATGGGGATTATCCTGTTGGATCCTAACAACAACCCTGTGAGGTAGCTTAGGCTAAAAGAGGGTGACTTTCCCAGTGTGCTCTGTGGATGACTGAGGCCACATCAAGTGCCCTGCTAGATCTGATGCCATCAAAAGAACCATAATCATTACCTTTAGTATTAAAGTCCAAACTGGATAAAGGTCAGAATTCACTGCTAGGCCAAGAGGTGGCATAAAATATCTAAAATAGGCACTCTCCTGTTTTTGACAGGTAGCAACCTCTTTCCCTTATGTGCTCTTGTAGAGATGGGGAAGAAATTCAATTCAATTTGCTTGTCAAGACAATGTTACTAAATTCGCACTTTCCGAAGCAGTGGAGAACTAAAACACAGCCATCCTTTGAAATTCACACTTTGAATTTTACAGTAAGGTTTCACAGCCACGTTTTGTGTACCAAAATGCATATATGCGAGTGAAAACGACTTACAGAAATGCATTCTATGATGGGAAGCTGCTTTGCTAAAAACGTGTACATTAGGAGAAATTTGCACTAAATTGCGGAAGAATTTTCATGAGGACTTTATTTTTTTTAAAAAACCACTAACTGATGTGGAGAACCAAGCTTAAACTGGAAAAAGGAGAGGTGGAAAGAAAACTGACATGTTTGCCTGTTGTTCCTACATCTCGGCATAGAAAACACAGCTGAAGGAGATCCTGGAACGCAGATCTCACACCGAACTCTATGAGCACGAGAAAGACCTTGTGTGGAAGATGAGGCATCACATCCGGGACCAGTACCCAAGCGCTCTGGCGAAGCTGCTGGTCGTAACCAAGTGGAATAAGCACGAAGATGTCGCTCAGGTGAGGGTTGGTCTTGCTTGGCATCCAGGGGTGGGCACAAGCCGTCCGATGTCACGCACACACATTGAAGGCGATCTTCCCATCTTGAATTCTAGAAGCTTGCTTTTTAGTCGAGTCTTAAATCTGCAAATGGAGAATAATGCAGAACATACACAGCCCGGCTAGGAGGAACAGGTTTTTTGTTAACGCCCAACAGCTTTAAGCCAAAAAGAGTGCCATCGTCCATCCTTGGCACGAGGGATTGCGTTGCCTGAGGTGGGGGGCAGGTCTGTTGCTGCCCCCATCCTCCTCTTCCCACTGCCCCCCCCCACACTAAAGGGGCTCCTTCTGGGAGGAAGGGTGGGATATAACTTTAATAAAGTAAATTAATAATAAATCCTTCTCTTGGTGACATTGCACTATTGACACCATTTTCTTCTTTGCTGCCCCCTCGCTCTTCCTCCTCTTCCTGCTCCCTCAGTAAATTTGTTTTTCTTCCGCCCCCTTCTTTGTTTGCTATTTAATTAAAGGCATTTATAAACTGTTTTGATATTTTTAAACAATACTTAGCAGCGTACAATACAAAAGCAATCAAAAGTTGTAGAAGTCAATGCTGATCCTACGCGGAATAGACCCTTTGAGGTAACTGGGCAGAACGAACTTAAGATTTTTTAATTTTCAGTGGGTCTGCTCTGAGTAGGACTTAGCTGGATACAACCCAATATCATTAACACACCCTAAAACCAATAAAACAGCTGCACTAGAAAAAGCAACAGAACAGGAATTCAGAGGATTCAGACACATAAAACTGGGTCCAATCTCATGGGTCAGGGAAGGCTTCTGCAGGCAGTTAACAAAATTTTTTTTTGTAATAGTTAGCTGATGAGCTGTAATTTTAAATTTTATGTGTTTTTGTGGTGTGTGTATGTACACACAATTGGTATAAACAGCTCTGAATTATTTGAAATGAAATCGCAGCATCCAAATGTTTTCTTTTACAAATAAATAAATGAATGCCTGGAGAAAAAGGTACGTGTTTGCAAGGTGCCTGGAGCAACTGAGAGCTGCTGCTGCACATATAGCAGAGGGAAAGGCCTTCCACAGTGCAGGGGCAACAGCAGAAAATGCCCCCTTTTCCCGGATCACCTCCCTTTGATAGTCTGTAGGCTGCAGGATTTCCCCACATGATCTAAGTGATTGCACAAGTCTATACAGGGCCACGCCGCCTTTCAGGTAACCTGTTGACGCATTTAGCTGCAACCTTTGCAGTTTCTCTGCCACTACCTCTCTGGCTCACTCGCTCTGGGAAAGGGCCAAGGGGGTCCTTCGGGGCGAGGTGTCCAGGAGTGTGCCTGAGCTAGTGTGCTTTACTGCAGCAGCTAGGAAGGCTTTTAAATGGAGTCTTTTCAGCAGCTCTGGCCACCTCGCCACAAGAGTCTTGCTCATTTCACAACTCCTTCAGCCGTTCCTCATAAGATTTGGGCAGAGATGGGGGGGGCTCAGGCCCGGGGGCTGAATCTGGCTCTCCAGGCCTCTCTACCTGGTCCTTGGAACTCTCTCCAGGCAATACACCCCTCACTGGCCCTACTACACACCCTGAGTATTTTTGCTTGGCCGGAATGTTGAACTCTGATCATGCTTGCCTGTGGAAGGAAGATAGAGAGGTAGGGGTGTGTAAGTGTGCGTAGAACTAATCCTACTGTACAAAGGTAACAGTTACACTTTTGCATCTGGCCCCGCCAACCCCCCATGTGCTCCCCCCGAAGTGAATGTGGCCCTCAGGCTGAAAACATATTTCCCACCCCTGGACCTGGGTTTCCAGACACCTTGGCTTCCTGGCTGCCCTCCTGTGGACACGCTCCAGTTTGTTAATCTTTCTTCAAAAACATCTTTGCAGATGATCCACTTGCTGCAGTCCTGGCCAGAGCTGCCTATCCTCAACACCTTAGAGCTGTTGGATTTCAGCTTCCCTGATCGCTACGTGGGCTCCTTCACGATCAACTCGCTGAAGAAGTTGACGTAAGTAAAATGCAAGCACCCCAGAGTTGCTTGATTTTTATTTATTTGGCAGGATTAAGGTACTGCAGCCGCTTTCAACCTTTGAGTCCACAGATGTTGCCGGACTACAGTCCCCATAATTCCTGGCCATTGGCCATGCTGGCTGGGGCTGATGGGAGCTGCAGTCCAGCAACATCTGGAGACCCAGAGGTTGGGAAAGGCTGATTACTGCTTAATAACAACAAAAAAGAGGGTTGTAGCCAAAGTTAGAGTAGACCCACTGAAAATGAATGGACGTAACTAATTTAGGCCCAGTAATGTCAGTGGGTTTACTCTGTGCAGGGCTTAATTGGATACAAACCTATCTATCTCTAAGCAGTCTACAGAAAATGGCATAAAATATTTGTTAAAAACAGCAATAAGAGCAACAGACTTGAATAACAATAGGCATAATAAAATTACTAAAACAGATAAAATTATCAGAATTCATAAACAAACGTACACAATAAATTTAAAGGTCTAGGTAGACTTGCCTAAACAAATAGGTTTTTGGTAGGCATCAAGAACAGCAGAACAAAGGTGCCTCCCCCCCCCCCAGAAACGTGGGGTGGTGGCCAAGGGAACTTCATACACACTGCCCCTAAACCTTTTGCAGAAGGACAGGATAAAAGAAAACAAAATAATATCAATAACAACCAGTTTATTATTTTACTAATTCATTAGTTGTTACCTTAAGACCGGTTGAAGTTTTTTTTTCGGGGGGGGGGGCGGAGGGTTGCAGTGAAAGCTAGTCCATTCAGGGCAAATGGGTCACTGTCCCATCAACCTGAGTCTGTCCTCAGCCAGCCCTCACCTGCCTGCTTTTTTACTAACAACCAGTCCAGAGGGTGGCCTTGCCTGCCAGCTCCCTCCTCCTCAGTCTCCGTGCTGCTCTTGTGGAAGTCAACAGGGAGGAAGAGGATGGGAGCAAAAGCTAGAATGAATTGGCTGTGCCCATCATTGGCTGTGACTCAGCCAATCAGTGGTTCTGGCTTCGCCTACTCTTGGGCTCCCGGCTTCCTGCCCCACTAGTCCCAATGAGCGCCAGCCACTGCTGTTAAAGAAAAGAAAAAAAAGGTGGGGGCGGAATAAAAATAGGTAAGGGAGTTCCAACAATGGGAAGGAAGACGCAGGTTTGCTGGCTAAAATAGACCTGCGCTGTGCTAACTCATTGCTCTATAGTTTGTGGGTTGGAAATAACGCCTCCGCCTCTCTTGCCACAGAGATGCCGAATTGTTCCAGTACCTTCTGCAGCTGGTTCAGGTGCTGAAGTACGAATCATATTTAGACTGTGAATTAGCCAAGTTCCTGTTGGACAGAGCCTTATCCAATCGCAAGATAGGGCACTTTCTCTTCTGGCACCTCAGGTAAGGAAGAGCTTTTTACATGCGGTCACAATACGGTGCTGAAAACTAAGCACAGCTGTGGTATTTTCATCCAGGCTGTGACAGGGAAGGAAAGGGTTGAATTTGTTCTGCCCCCACTCCTCGCACTGAGGTCCCAATGAAAATCTCCTCCGCTTGCTTGCTGCTGCTGCTGCTGCTGCTGCTGCTGATAATATCATCGTCATCATTATTACTACTATTGCTACTATTGTTGTTTTTGTCTTGGAACCCAAACTGTGTTAACCAATTTTAATACTGTATTTTTATGTGGTCATAATCCACCCTGGAACCTTGAGAAAGGGTGGGAAGGAAATCCAATTAATAATAAAAGAACAAGAAGGAGTAATTCCTTCTAAGGTTGCCCTTAGGCCTTTCATCGGACATCTCCAACTGCTGTCAGTTGCCGAAATGTGTTTATGCTTGAACAAAGGGCAGGGCCTTTTTCTGTGGTGGCTCCCTGACTGTGGAGCACATCCCGTTCTCCCAACCCAAACAACAGAGAGACTTCAGTGGCCTTGGCATTCCAATCTTTTTGGCCCCAAGTTAATTTCCCTTCGGGTGTTTTGAAGGGATTACATTTGTCTGCTGTCTGTTTTTTTTTTGTTTTTTGTTTTTGCTGTTTATGTATTTGAAACATTTATATCATTTGCATTTTTAAATGTCGTACATAAAAGCAAAACAGATATAAAATGCACAATAAAGATGTCATAAAGACAAACAGTACCTTGAAATGGTTTTTAGCGTTAGGATGTTTTTCTTTCATTATAGTTTGTTGGTTGTACACGTTGCACTGAA
Organism: Rhineura floridana; assembly: GCF_030035675.1. Lineage (NCBI taxonomy): Eukaryota > Metazoa > Chordata > Lepidosauria > Squamata > Rhineuridae > Rhineura > Rhineura floridana. The sequence continues at coordinate 21,120,580 of NC_084497.1, read as the reverse complement.
ATCCATTTTGGGTGAAGGGTGGTGGTTATTTAAAAAAATCCTCATAATCATTATCACTTTATCCTTATTATCACATCATCATTATTACTAAAAGTTCACTTCCTCCCCCCCCCCCAGATCAGAAATGCACGTCCCCTCAGTCGCCTTAAGGTTTGGCCTGATCTTGGAGGCTTACTGCAGGGGGAGTAACCACCATATGAAAGCTCTGATGCAGCAGGTAAGCAGCCGGGTCGTCCAAAGGGGTGGCTCTCTCGTCACCTTGTGACAAGGGATAAAATTTGAGCGGCTTCCCTTTTCCATTCTGCCTCCCGATCCAGAGCGAGGCCCTCAACAAGATGAAGGCCTTGAACGACATCGTCAAACTGAGTGCCCTCAAGAACCCCAAGCCTCAAACCAAGGAGTTTATGCACACCTGCATACGGCAAGAGACTTACCTGGAGGCCCTCTCCAACCTCCAGTCTCCTTTGAACCCCAGCATCATTCTGGCAAAAGTCAGGTAAAGACGCAGGGTAGTGGTTGGGAATCTCTGGGCCGGGTGGTCGAAAGGAGCCCTCCAGGCTTCTTTCTCTGTCCCTGCCCACCGCTGGCATGTGGCCCTGGGAAGCCTGCTTAGAAAGGAATGCATCTCTTGGGCCAAAAGAGGCTCCCTGTCCCTGACGTAGCAGGGGCTACCTTGGACCTGTGCTCAGAATGGTCCAGAGAAGGCCTGTTGCGCTCCTTCTTAACGCGCAAGCTTCTGCAGGCAGCTGGAGGTTTTGCTCTTATCTTTATGCTGGGGTCCTTTTTCTAGTGTGGAGTTCTGCACTTTCATGGATTCGAAGATGAAGCCCCTGTGGATCGTGTTTAATAACGAAGAGATTGGAGGCACCAATGTCGGGATCATCTTCAAAAATGGCGACGGTAAAGAGGCACCTGCCAGCTTCTGGCAGTGTAAAGGATAAAACAGTCTCTTTGGCCCGATGGATGCCTCTCCCAGGAACAGTGGTCGTGATCATTATTAGGGCTCTTACTATTGCTCTAAAGCTTTTATTGCTTTTAATTGACTAGCCCACCAGAGATGGAGAAGCTCTGGCCCCCCGTTGCTGGACTGAAGCTCCCGTCATCCCTGACTGCTGGGAGTTGGAGTCCACCAACTTCTGGAGAGTCACAGATGTTCCCCAGCCCTGTTTTAATCAGGCTTAATAAAAGCCAGAGCAGCCACTCATGCAGAGACACAGCAGGCAGCCTCCTTTCTGGGTGGTGCTTCCAGTTCCCTGGAGCCTTTAGTTCAGGAACCAGGGGGACCTGTGACCCTCCCAGATGCAACTGGAATGGATTATTTCTCCCATCATCCCTGACCATTGGCCATGCTGGCTGGAGCTTATGGGAATTGGAGTCCAACAACATCTGGAGGGCCACAGGCTTCTTGTAGAAGAGTTGCAATCTGGCACTTCCACCCTGGCTCTCATTTTGGTCTCTTAGCCACTCTGACACTCCAACTTTTCTCATGTAATCTTTGAAGCCCTTAAGCAAGCACATGTATCTACACTCAGAAATGCTAGAATGAATAACTCACAAGTCTGTAGTGCCCCCTTGTGGCCATATGAAGAACACATGAAGGCAAATAGTCTTATCGGCATAGTCTGTGATGAAATGAGAGGACGTTGGAGAGAAATGGTGAGATAAACAGTGAAAGGAAGGAATCTTCCTCCATTTTTCAGATCTTCGTCAGGATATGTTGACCCTGCAGATGATCCAGCTCATGGATATCCTGTGGAAGAAAGAGGGGCTAGATCTCAGGTGAAGTTTTGTGAAAGAATTATTATCGTCATGTTTTTATCCCATCTTTTCTGCAAGGAGCTCAAGGCAGCATACATAGTTCTCTCTTCTACCCCCCCCGCCAATGTTATCCTCACAACAACCCTGTGAGGTTGGTTAGGCCGAGAGATCTGGCATTTCTTGCTCCATATATGGTAAGAGCCTTTGTTGTAGAAACTTGAGCGTTACTTTACCTGCATGAGATAATTAAGGCAATAGTTTGATCCCATTTCTTTGGAATTGGGATGTATATTGAACGCTTCCAGTCTATGGAGCATTGTTTCGTTTCCCATATTTCTTGACAAATTTTTGTCAAAATTTGGACAGATTCAGTCTCAGTAGCTTGTAGCAACTCTATTGGTATGCCATCTGTTCCTGGTGATTTGTTTCTTCCAAGTATTTTAAGAGCAGCTTTCACCTCACATTCTAAAATTTCTGGTTCTTCATCATACGGTTCCTCCATAAATGAATCTGTCATCCTGGCATCTCTTTTATAGAGTTCTTCAGTGTATTGTTTCCATCTTCCTTTTATTTCATCTCGGTCAGTCAGTGTGTTCCCCTGCCTACTCTTGGTTTAAATTTCCCTTTCTTTTCTCTAATCTTTTGGAATAGGGCTCTTGTTCTTCCCATTTTGTTGTCCTCTTCTATTTCTATACAAGTGTTGTAATAGTTCTGTTGTCCCTATGTACTAGTCATTGTATTGTTGCATTTAGGGTTCTGACTGTGTTTCTACCTCCTTTTGCTTTTGCTTTCCTTCTCTCTTTAACCATTTTAAGAGTTTCTTCAGTCATCCATTGAGGTCTTTCTCTCTTTTTAACTAGAGGTATTGTCTTTTTGCATTCTTCCCTGATGTCTCTGACTTCGCTCCATAGTTTTTCTGGTTCTCTGTCAACTAAGTTGAAAGCCTCAAACCTGTTCCTTATTTGATCTTTATATTCTTTATATTCTTATTTAAATTGTATTTTGGCATTATGATTGCTTTGTTCTTCTTTAGCTTTACTCTGATTTTCGATACAACCAGTTCATGATCTGTACCGCAGTCTGCTCCTGGTCTTGTTTTTGCAGAAAGTATGGAACTGCTCCATCTTCTGATAATCAATTTGATTCCTATATTGACCACTTGGTGATGTCCATGTGTACAGTCACCTTTTCGGTTGCTCAAAAAATGTGTTTGCAAGAAACAAATCATTGGCTTCACAGAATTCAGTAAGTCTTTCTCCTGCATCATTTCTGTCTCTTAAGCCCCATTTCCCCACAATTCCTAGTTCTTCTCTGTTCCCTACTTTTGCATTCCAATCCCCCATGATTATCAGGACATCTTGTTTTGGTGTGTGATCAATTTCTTCCTGTACTTCTGTGTAAAATCTCTCCAATTCCTCTTCTTCTGCTTTTGCCGTTGGAGCGTAGACTTGGATAATGGTTATGTTAATAGGTTTCCCATTTAATCTCATTGATATCACTTGCTCAGACCTTGCGTTGTAGCTCCTAATTGCTTTTGCTACATCGCTTCTCACTATTAAAGCAACCCCATTTCTTCTTAATTTCTCATTTCCTGCATAAAATATTTTGTAGTTGCCTGATTGAAAATGTCCCATTCCCGTCCATTTTAATTCACTCACACCAAGTGTTGTAATGTTGATATGCTCCATTTCTTGCTTGACAATTTCTAACTTTCCCTGGTTCATGCTTCTCACATTCCATGTTCCTATTGTGTGTGTCGTACAACTCTGGACTCTCCTTCCGCATCTGTGCGCATCAGCCTCTGGGCTTCCTTTTGGCTTTGACCCAGCTGCGTCATTAGTCACAGCGCTACTCGTACTTGTCTGTTGTTCTTCCCCAGTAGCTCGGTGAGTGCCTTTTGACCTGGGGGTCTCATCTTCCAGCACTATCTCATGTTGCATTTTGGATACTCTGTTCATAGGGTTTTCGTGGTAAGAGGTATTCAGAGGTGGTTACCATTGCCTTCCTCTGAGTTTCCCCCTGTTCAGTAGGGCCAATAAAAGATCTCGCCGCAGGCTTGCTCCTCAGTCTCAGGAAGTCATCTCTAGGGCCCAAGTTCCTGCTCTCTTCACCTGATATTGACCCGCAGCCTGGCTTTGATGATGCACCTTCCTCCAGGCCTTGCTTGTAACTTTTAAGAACTTAACCCCCTTCCTGTTTTTTTGACCACGTACCTGCCTCTAGCCCACTTGAGCTAGCAGCCTCTTCCCCGCTCGTTCCAGATCTCAACCACCCAGATTTTTGATGTGCACCTCTCTACTCTCACCCTCTTTAAGGATGACCCCATATGGCTGCCTTTCCACGGGAGAGAAGACCGGCCTGATAGAAGTGGTCATGGACTCAGACACCATCGCCAACATCCAGCTCAACAAGAGCAACATGGCGGCCACTGCTGCCTTCAATAAGGATGCCCTGTTGAATTGGCTGAAATCCAAGAACCCAGGGTAAGTTTTATCTATTTAGGGTACTTTTAGCCCATGCCCGATTAAAGTTAAATCCCAGAGCAGGAACAATATCAAATAATATATGCATAACCATCGGCTTGTATGCAGTGTTCGTCCTACTGAAAGTAAACCCACTGAAGTTAATGGGCAAAACTCACTTAAAGCCATTAATGTCAATGAGTCTACTTTGAGTGGGACTTGGGTGGACACAACCCACAGTATCCGACTAATTCTTATGCAGAGTAGGCCCACTGGTTAATGCACCCAAATTATGTCATGTCCATTAACGTCGGTGGGTCTACTCTGTTTCAATCCTGCATTTTTAGAACAAATAAGAACAGCAACCATAAATAAAGAATCAGTGCAGTTCAGCGAGGGTTCAAAATCCATCGCTTTCCAATAGATCAGGGTTTGCCAGTGATTTTAAGACATCTGGTCACATCTGGGATTTCTGAGTGAGTGCTGTCGGTGCCACTCCCTCTGGCAGGTCGCAATTCAATTAAACTGAACCCTGGAAAGTACATAGAGCTGAAAGAGGAAGTGGGAAAGAGCGTCACTCTTCCAACTTCCTCCTTCAGCCCTATGCATTTTTCAAATGCCCTCACCACTTCATGACCAAGGGTGTAGGAGGGGGATCTGGGCTCAGAGGCTTTGTGGGCACCAGGAGAAGACTGCAAGGCCACTATTAATGCCCAAATGCCTGGATAAATAAAAATGTCCAACGGATCCTTGAAGGGACGGCGTTCTGTAATTTGGACTGTGACAGCAGGGCTGTGAATGCACCATGCATTTAAAGTCCATGGCTTCCCTCCAAAGAATCCTGGGAACTGTAATTTACCAGCTGACAGAGCTGCAATTGCCAGCACCCTTAACAAACTATAGTTCCCAGGATTCTCTGGGGGAAGCCATGAACTTTAAATGATGTAGGGTGTCTGCACAGCCATGGAGAAGCTGGTCTTGCTTGCTTTCCTCATGTGTGGCCCTCTCCATTGTTAAATTGCCTTGTGAGGGTGCGCTCTATTTTTTCTTCCTCTTGCATAGTGATGCGCTGGAGCGAGCCATTGAAGAATTCACACTCTCCTGCGCTGGATACTGTGTGGCCACCTATGTCCTGGGCATCGGGGACCGCCACAGTGACAACATCATGATCCGAGAGAACGGCCAGGTACACGCAGCTTGGTTAGCCTTTCCATGGCTCAAAGTGGTATAGCTGCTTAATTTTGCCCCCCTTCCCATTTTTTTTATCCTCACAGCGACCCTGCGAGGTAGTTTAGGGATAACCCAAGATCATCCAGTGTGCTTCTGTGCCAAGCCGTGGGGATTTGAAACTCAAGTCTTCCTGGTCTAGCTCCAACCCTCTTTTAACCCATGCTACACATGCACACGTAAACTTTTACTGATCTCCCAGAAACAAATGAGAATTATAAGGCCTGCAGAGACTTGAGAATAGAGGCTTCTGTGCCCTGCGCGTTGCAGGGACGGGGAAGCCTGTGGGCTTTTCAGATTTAACTCCCATCATCCCTAACAATTGGCTGTACCAGTTAGGGTTAAGGGGAGTTGCAGGCCAGCAATAGCTTACTCTTCCCCATGATGATTGGAACTAGCATAAAAACCACAAAAAGAGTTTTTAAAAAAAGCAGAATCCATTACAAACGTTGCACGATTTATCTGTCATCGTTTCTTGGTGCAGAATAATCCTTATTTTAGGATAGTGCCAACAGCCCCTTCTGCGGCTAGAGCTTCTAAGGCTTTGCAAGGGTGTTGCCAGACTTGCCGTTGGAAGCCTGAACTGTCTCCCTCTTTCTCTCTCCCCTGCCCTCTTTGTTCCCAGCTCTTTCACATTGATTTTGGCCACTTCCTGGGGAACTTCAAGACCAAGTTTGGGATCAATCGCGAGCGGGTGCCTTTCATCTTGACGTACGACTTTGTTCACGTGATCCAGCAAGGAAAAACGAACAACAGTGAGAAGTTTGAACGGTAAAAACAAGCTCTGCTAAGTTTTTGAAAGTTGGTCCAGATTGCCTCGGGTTGGACCTCACCCACGGCTGGGGCTTAACAGGAAATTGAGGGCTTTATTTTGTTTCCAAGGGCAGAAGGGCTGGCGAGTGAAAAACAGGGCAGAGGGATGGGGTATAAAATATGTGTCATGCATTAAAAGTGTGTGTGTGCATGCATATATTACATATGTGAGTCTGTGCGTGCTTTGTGTGTACGTGTATATATAGATATGTATGCATATATGTACATGATAATGGAAATGGACTGCCTTCAGGTTGATCCCGACTCATGGCGACCCTATGAACAGGGTTTTCGTGGTAAGTGGTATTCAGAGGGGGTTTACCATTGCGTCCCTCTGAGGCTGAGAGGCAGTGAGTGGGCAAAGGTCACCCAGTGAGCTTCAGGGCTGTGTGAGGAATCAAACCCTGGTCTCCCAGGTCGTAGTCCAGCACACTAACCACTATGCCACACTGGCTCTCTGAGCTCCTTAATTTACCCTTACATCACTGGTTGGTATCACTCTTGCAAAGACCATGTTAAAACGCAATTCCAACACAGATGCAGACTGGGATACGGTCTCTACTTAAAAGGCTTGTTGAAAGTGGAAGGTCTTCAATAAACACCAAAAAGATAACAGAGATGGCGCCTGTCTAATATTTCTTACTTATGGCGACCCTATGAATAGGGTTTTCATGATAAGTGGTATTCAGAAGTGGTTTACTATTGCCTTCCTCTGAGGCTGAGAGGCAAGGACTGGCCCAAGGCCACCCAGTGAGCTTCATGACTGTGTGGGGATTTAAACCCTGGTCTCCCAGGTCGTAGTCCAACACTCTGACCACTACATCACACTGGCTCTCTGTGTCTAATATTTAAGGGGAGGGAATTCCAAAGGGTAGGTGCCACGACACTAAAGGTCTGCTTCCCATGTTGTATGGAAAGGACCTCCTGATAAGATGACATCTGCAGGAGAACCTCACCTGCAGCGTGCAGTGATCAACTGGGTATACAGGGGTAAGACGATCTTTCAGGTGTCCTGGTCCTAAGCTGCATAGGGCTTTGTACTCCACACTGGCTCTCTTACATGTCTAGAGAGTTGTGTTTAATGGTAATTGTGCTCAGCGTAGATCTGTGGGGCAGTGTCAGACTTTCTTCTTCCATCAGCGCAAGGATTTCTGTGTGTGCAGTGGAACTTGCCTCCCGCTCCATACATGTGCCCAGCACCCTCTCCAAATGTGCTCTGGAAGGTTGGGGAAATCCCAGAACAGATTAGGAGGCTCTTTTGAGGGGAGGGGGGGAGAAGGGATGAGTGCACAAGAGAGAGTTAACACTACATTGGATTCCACCCACTGAAATGAATGGGCACGCCTAACTTAGGTCCATTAATTTCAGCGAGACTACTCTGAGTAGGGCTATCATGGGCTCTTTCTGGGAGGAATGGCAGGATATACATTTAATTACGTATGTGCGTGTGTGTATATATATGTGTTATTATTTATAGTAAATATATTTCACACCCTATGTGTAAACAAATGTACATGAGGTCGGCCCTTGCAGTGGGGCTGTACTGCAGGTCTGCAAGGCCCCATATATGCCCCAGCTGTTGCTGTGCTGCAGGTACAACTGCGTCTGCAGCTTCCAGGTACCGAATTGGACATGAAAGCCAGGCCTTCCCTCTCCCAACCAGTTGCAGAATTGATCCACATTGCAGAATATAGCCTTGCCAGAGTTCCTGAAAATCCTGATTCGCCTTCTTCTGCTCACGTCTGTCTCGCCTCTTTTCCTCTTGAACAGATTCAGAGAGTACTGTGAAAAGGCCTACATGATCCTCCGCTGCCACGGCCTCCTCTTCCTGCACCTCTTTGCACTGATGAAAGCTGCTGGCCTGCCCGAGCTGAGCTGCTCCAAAGACATCCAGTATCTCAAGGTGAGAGATCTAGTGAGTTTCACGGAAGCGTTGAAGTTAAGCCATGCACCTGTCCCTAGATTAGGCAAACTCCCTTCTCCATTAATTTCACATGTTCCGAGATCAAATCAAGTGGAACCGGAAGGTTGCCAACATCCTCTTAGACGTGTTATCTGAATTGGATTATTGCAATACACTTTATGCAGGGGTGTCACTAAAGACAACTTCAACTTGTCCAAAATGCACCAGCCAGATTACTGGCTGGGGTTCCATTTAGAATTCGTATTGAAAAACAGCTGCAGTGGTTGCCGCTTCGTGTTTAAAGCCCTAAACATCATAGGTCCCAGCTGTCTGAAAGGCTGCCACCTTCCCTGCAAAACCCTCTTGGATGTAAAGATCAGCAAAGGGGAACCCTCTTGGTAGTTCCACCGCCCTCGTAAGCTTGGACTGGTGGCGGGGCCTGGGAGAGGGAATTTTCTGGGGCAGCCCTGAAGTTGTGGAACTCCCCACAGAATTGCATCTGGCACCTTTATTAGCTTTTGTCGTATGCTGAAGATGCACCTTTTTGATCCCTGAGATACAAATTTTTAGGACCCACCCCTATTCCTGGGAGCATGATTTGTTTCAAACTGTTTTTAATACTGAATTTTAAACTGCTGTAACCTTATGGGGCCTTATGATTAAGGAAAAGTAAGAAATCCCATTATAATTTTAGTCCCTTTTCCTCTTCTTTACTTAGGACTCGTTGGCATTGGGGAAGACTGATGAAGAGGCGAGAAAACACTTCCAACTCAAGTTTAATGAAGCTCTCCGGGAGAGCTGGAAAACCAAAGTGAATTGGCTGGCCCACAACGTCTCCAAGGATAACCGGCAGTAGGTCTGTCTATCTCTTAGTGCCTTCTTCTCTTCCTCCACTTCAAATGGAACAATCCACAACCAGGTTTACTTCCTCCTTGGCTGTTCAGGTGACCGCTTGAGTGTTTTCCTGCTGAAAGCTTCTGCTCGTGCACAACATCTTGTGTGTGCTCCCACTCACGGACTACAGGATGATGTTCTCACCGGGACACTCCACAAGTTCAGGCTTGGATTGTTCCCTTCTCAGAGCAAGGACTGGGCCAGCGGGGGACTCAACTGTACTTTTCAAGGATGACTTTCAAAGGTGTGTATGTGTATGGTTTGTGTATTGTGTTATTTTATACTGATAAAGCAACTGTGCTAGATATACTTTAACTTGTTCACTGGCTGAACAGATTTTTGTAGTGCAAAGAAATCCCATACCTAAAAAGAGCTGGGCTCTTTAAATGGAAAAAAAGGGAGGATTTGGTATGGTGCCTTTTGTTTTCTTCTTCTTGTTGTAACACACAACTGCACTTCTATAAAGCCACAGGTGACAATGACTGCCAAGATGCTAACCTGCAGGGTTGTAGTGAAGATCAAACCTTGCAAGTACTGGATAGTCACTGTAATAATTATTTTTTGTTTAATGTATACTTAGCCAATGACTAAAGAAAAAAGTCTTGAGGTACTACCTAGAAGCTGATTCTGTACTGTTTTGTTCCCATGTGGAGTTGAAGCCAAAGAAATGCATTTATAAAGTTGTGTAAAAAACAAAAAGTTTACATATAATTTCAGGTGCTTGTCGGAGCTGAAATACAGTTTTTGTGTTTGTTTTGTTAAGCTGTGTCATAGTCACTTCTCATTAGCAGTAACCAGCATGCTTTGCTGACATACTAAGAGCTAAACAAAGAGATGACAGATGCAAGGACTAGTTAAAAGTCTTGGCAAAAAGTAGACTGAGCAAGGATGTGCAAAAATGGAGGGTTTTGTGTCTTTATATCACCTTTCAGGATCCAAAACTACTTCCAATCTATACAAACAACACACTGTTAACATCTCTCTGCCGCCTGTCCAGTTTGGCCCCAAGGAGGAGTTTGTATGAAGGAGCTGCTATAAGCAGCCTTGAAATAACGTTTATGGGCAGGGTATGAGGAGTCTAAACAGAGGTCTGACTTAGGAACACAGAAGCTGCCCTAGCCTGAGTCAGACTCTTGGCCTGTCTAGCTATTAACCACACCACAGATTTCCAAACTATGGCCCATGGGCTTCTTTCTGGTGGGCAGCGGTACGGCCACAGTAAATCTTCATATTCATTTTTAATCATATTTTTATTTCTTGTATTGCATTTTATTATTTGAATTCTATGGAATGCAAATTGTGATACAACAAAATGCAAGGTAAGAAATAAAAGCAGCCATAGAAATACAATGAAGAATCGTAACAGCATCTAGCACAACAAGCACAGCACAGTTACTATAGCAGGCAGAAACATAGTTAAGTGACCATCAGCAATTTTCAAGCGGTCCCTGCGGGGGTTGGGAACCTCTGGACGACACTGGCTGGTGGCAGCTGTGCAGGGTTTCAGAGCTGGGTCTCTCCCAGTTCTGCTGGGAGATGCCGGCGATTGAACCTGGGACTTCTGGTCCACAACCACAACAGCAGCCCTTAAGAGAACACCCCCTTCGAGTTCCGCGTTCCAAATGAAGGTTTGGAAGGTGCAGAAATGTTTTATTTTTAAAAAGGCGGGATATAAAAAGCGAATCCAGCTGCTGTGGAAAATTTCAGCTCAGATGCTGAGAAAGAGGAGAGCTAGACAGTAATTTTTTAGAACCAGAACTTTATTGTAGCTCAGACTTTTTCCAAACTTGACCTATTTACCAATATACACATTTGAAATGTTAGACCCATGATGGCTACGAACGGCATCAGAAAAAGTGTACAACCTTTCAGCATTAGCATTTAAAAGAAAGAGGGAGAGAGGCATGAGCAAGTTTACAGTCGCTAAAATACAGCTGCTACAGTGATGGTATCATGGAAAAAGAGGGTTAGTGTCTTATCTACACAGTGACATTAAAACACAAGACAACTTGGGCGTAAGTTAAAAGTTTTCCGTTTTTTACTTAAAACTAGCAGTTATGTGACCATGTAAAAGTTGTCAAAACCAACTTCCTTGCCCATTTTAGAAATGTAAACGTTTACAGTTGTTTTTTTGCTGATTGGTGTGGGGTTCAACTTCCCTTGCCTTCAGTTCCATCTTATTGTAAAAGGCACACCAGGGACCACCTTTCGCTCCAACTCAGGGATGGGGGTCCTTCCGGCTGTTCGCGGGCTACAACTCCCTTCATCCCTGACTCTGGCCCGTGCTGGCTTTGGGGCTGCTGGAAAGTGGAGTCCCACAACACTAGAGGGGCCCTCTCAGGTTCCCACATCTGAAACAAACCCTGCTGCAAGGAGAGAGAGAGCAATGCTCGACATCTGAGGAAGGAAAGACCGGCTCCAGGATAGGTAAAGTATCTCTTGGAAGCTGCCTTATATGAAGTCAGTCCACCTAGCAGGTCTCTAGGGTTTAAAACAAGACTGAACCCAGAACCTTCTGCATGCAAAGCAGGTGCTCTGCTACTGAGCTACAGTCCCCCCCCCCAAAAAAAGTTTCAGTCTATTCTCGCCAGCCCCTCTGCTTCTGCAAAACACACAGACACACATTCCATTTCCCCCCCTCCGTGTTGTTGAATCTGATCCTCAAATGCCTGTTCTGGGGGGATACAGCCGGAAGCTGCAGAGCAGCCAGAATCTTCCATGCAACGGCAGCTAGATGGAACTTGGCCTACCCTACTTGGCAACCCGCAAGAAATTTTTAGCGTAACACCCCCTTTGGGGAATAAATCAACTGTAAAAGCAAAGAAAGCAATACACTCAAGGCTCTCTCAAAATGGGGGGGGGGGAGTTAGAGGAGAGGACCACCTGCCTAATGAAAAGCCCAGTGCTCGCCTCTGCTGTCGGGGTCATGACTTGCTTTTTTGGAGAACTGCTCTGGTCCCTTCCAAACCTGGGGTGAAACCTTGCTGGATACGGACTCCCCCACTGGCGACCCGTTCCCCCAAACCGTGTTCATCCGCATGTTGTTCTTAAGGAGCATGCACAAGGTTGCCATGAGTAATTTACAGCACAGTTTCGACAGGACAGGTAGCTCACATGTAGTTCAGTGTAAACAACGACCGCAAAGGAAGAAAACAACAGAAATGCTTAAAATAAGACCCATGTCCCACATTACTGTACAAAAAAGAGCGACAGGGAATGAAAAGGAGTGTTTTAAATTAAAACAAGAACAGGAATGATGCCAGCGAGAAAAGTCAACCCAGCCTCCTCTCCAAATTGCACGCTCAAGTTCCCCTGACTTGAGAGAGGCAGCAACATCACCCTGCTTTGCTCGCTGTTGACAATCAACCAAGCCACCTGTGTGAGCAGTGCATGAAACCAGAGCTCACCAGGTCTGAGCGGCAACTGGGCTTCTCTGTTTGTGCAAAAGACTTTTTTTCCTCAAAAGAGAAAGAGAAAGAAATCACGTGCTCTAAGCCAACCTACTTACTGTCCCTAAAACAGAAACGGGCGAGGCAGGGCAGCTGGACCCGGAGAAGGGGTCGCAAAGAAGCCTTTGCAGTCAAATCACTCCCCTCCCACACGCACAAATGAAAGAAATATAAAATGCAGAGGGGACAAACCCCTCCACAGGGTTGGCCCAGAGTGAAGAGGACACCTGAGTCCAATGCCACTGGATCATCGTTCACTTTGCTCTAAGCTATTTAAACATTGCCCCATGCTGTTGCAGAATTGTTATTTTTTTGGGGGGGGGAAGGAACCCAAACCATTATTACTACATCATGCTGCATGATTCTTGTTTTTAAAACCCTAGCATGGATTGTTCCCCTCCCTCCTTCGCCCTGTTCCCATTTTCACTACCACAAATGACGTAATTACATAGTTCCAAGATTATTTACAAAATATTAAAAAGTCTCTTAAATCTTCTAACGTAGTAACCTCATTCTGCCACTTTACACATGCACTACAGAGAGTATGAGTGAAGAAATGAAGGGGGGAAAAGACAAGTAATGATCCACAAAAGTAAAAAAATAAACCCAATCCAAAAGCCCACCAAGAAATAAAAATACAAAAGTAAGTAAGCCTTTTTTGTCAATGAAAGATCTTGGCATTGTTTTTAACACCCCCCTAGGAAAGCATGGTAAGAGAGACAGAGCTGGAATCTTAGCCCTGGGCCCAAAATGAAAATTAAAAAAACCACAGTTTAGCAAGTGCAATGGCTACAGAGCTGTCACATCCCTTAAATGAGATGACAAAAGAAGAGGGAGGGACAGAGCTGAAGGCAGTCCCTTGTAGAGTAAAAAACGGCAAAAATAACAACAATCCAGTCATTGCAGGGTGAGGGAGAAGGACCACTAGCTAAAATTCTAGAGGCGAGAGCTTTTGAAGGGGGGATGGCTAGCCAGGAAAAAGAGACGTCAGGATGGGGTGGAGGACGAGGGGCGTTGGTCAGCTCTACGGGCCCAAGTGACTTGCCACAGATCCTCAGGAGCAATGGAGTGGTTTGCTGCGGAGTCTTCTAGAACTGAAGAACAAAGGAGAGCAAGAGAGACAAAGAGAGACAAACAGCGGGAAGAGCCGGAATCAATAAGTGAGCGTGGAGTCGTCCCATTCTAGCTGCTGCTGCCTGTTGACATTCTGTTGGTCCTCTTCCTGCTCCCCCTCTTCCTCCTCGCTGCTTTCAGACTCTGCACTGGTGATGTCATCTTCTTCCTCCCCATCTTCGCTCTCTTCCTCCTCTTCCTCCTCCTCCTCCTCCTCACTGCTGTGCTGGTCCTCATATGTCTGAAAAACAACAACAGACATTAAAAAAAGAAGTGTTGTGTTTTCCTTCTGCAGTTTTATGCCCAAGTCCTTCCGCCTCTGCCCTGTTTTATTTTAATTATTACATTTCTATACCACTTTTATTTATTTATATAGATACAGGTATTTTAAAGCATTAGGGGGGGAAATCACAGATGAAAGGTTACATGTGAAATACTCATTTACAACAGCGTAATTCACAGGAAAACTAAATATTCTTGTAAACGGAAAACACAAATATAAAAATACAACGAACACCTCAGAACAGCATCATCAATGAATAAAAACAGAGAAACAGCACCCACACTACCCCCCCAAACACAGTAACCTCTTTCCCAAATGGATCCTTAGCAACCCTCCACATCCAAGCCTCACTGATGCATTCCCACCAACCATATGGATAACTAATCCCCAGCAAACCAGTTATAACAGAGCAAACTGGTCTACAAAAATACAGAGCAGCATTAAGCATAATTTACAACCAACTCATTCGTGCCCCTACATATAGGGCAATATAGTGTCAGACAAACAGCAACGTAACCCCTCCTTCTCCGTCTCTTAGCCAGGGAGGGCTGTACTCTACACCAGCTCAGTCTCTCACGCTTCATGGTATCGGGCAACTCTGAAACACACACACACACAAAAGTGACAACCCATAATCTTTTTCGCCTGCTCTTCCTCACGTGGGCACAAAATAAAGCCCTCGACTCTGGCCAAATGCAAACACAGTTTTAAAAGGAAGGCAGGGCAATGCCCCTTTGGAGAGATCAGAGCTTCCAGGGGAAGGGAGAGGATTTCAACCTCTGGAGTCGGGTCAGCCCAAACAACCCCTAAAAGTGGACCTTTCAGACAAGCCAGGAACAAGAACGGGAAAATGCCACTGGTTCAGGACACCGCAGTTTTGACTTGGAATCCTCTGCTCTGGCACATCAGTGGCTGGTGCTTGAAGGTCCTCTTTGCTGGCTTCCAGATTGCTTCCCTGGGCAGCTGACAAGGGCGGGTTCCCTTTGAAAGGCATGCCAGCCAGGCAGAAAAGGCCCCCAAGGACAGCCAGGCAGAGGACCTGGTGGGCTTTCCCCACCCCGAAGGACTCCAGAAGAGCCCTGCAGCTTGATCAGGTCAAAGGGGCCCATCCAGCCCAACATCCTGTTCTCACAGGGGCCAGCCGGTGCCCCAGGCAGGACTGGAGTGCAACAGCACTCTCCCCACTTGCGATTCCCAGCATCGTGGTGCTCAGAAGCACACTGCCTCCAACAGTGTTGCCATCGAGGCCAGCAGCCACTGAGAGCCCTCTCTTCCTCCATGAACGTGTCTAATCCTCTTCTAAAGCCACGCAGGTTGGTGGCCCTCACTGCCTCTTGTGGGGTCAAATCCCAAAGTGTGAAGAAGTCCTTTCTTGTGTCTGTCCTCAATCTTCCAACGTTCAGCTCCGTTAGACATCCACGAGTTCTAGGGTGATGCGAGAAAACCTTTTCTCTATCCACTTTCTCCACGCCCTGCATAATTTTACACACTTCTATCATGTCTTACTTGCCTTTTCTCTAAACTGAAAAGCCCCAAATGCTGCAACCTTTCCTCATAGGGGAGTCACTCCACCTACTTGCTCACCCCTTTTTAGAATGGGATGCTTCAAGGGCTTTATATGTGAGACCAGCAGGATGTTAAAGAAATGAAGGAACCCTGGGAGATGATGATAGCGTGCGGCCAGGAGAGAAAGGGCAACGATGGAGAGGGCTGGTTGTAGAAGCTCAAGCAGACGCAAGGCAAAGTGTGAGTCAGCTGTCAAAAGGATGGAGCCTCAGGACGTCCCATCTTGCCTACTGGGGAAAGGGGGGAGGATGAAAGGAAGAATCCCCCCTCCCCAGAAAAACACACCGTCATACAAACCGTACCTCCATGGGGTTAACAGTAATGGTCAAAGCAGAGTCGTCCCAGTCCATCTCGTTCTCCTTCCCAGAATCCTGGTCCCGCATTGTTCTCTGGTGAGCAGCTCTGATCCGGAAGACTCCCAGGATAATCATGAAAACCAGGAAGCTGACACAGACCACAATCACAACTGTGGCAGTGCTTGGAACCACTGGGAAAGGGTTAAAACAGCACAAAACACACACAGAGAGAGAGAGAGAGAGAGAAGACAATCGATGAGGAAGTGTCAAGCACATTCCAGGCGCTCCCTTACCCAAGGGGATTTTTCCAAGATTGGTCAATTTCCCTGGGAGAAAGGAGCATCAACTACACGTCATGAACATGCAAGCTGAGCAGATATTCCGGGGGGTGCAGTAACACCCACACAAAGATGGTACGCTAGTTCCCATGCAACAGTAGTCAACTCCTCAACATTTCTGAAGCATCTGCAGCCTAAGCC
Organism: Rhineura floridana; assembly: GCF_030035675.1. Classification (NCBI taxonomy): domain Eukaryota; kingdom Metazoa; phylum Chordata; class Lepidosauria; order Squamata; family Rhineuridae; genus Rhineura; species Rhineura floridana. Next base: position 21,104,337 of record NC_084497.1, on the reverse strand, counting down.
GCTCCAAGCTGCTTTGCTTCACCTTCCTAGGCCAACGCTGGGCAGGTCCCTCCCTCCCCAAAGGGTGCCTATGCCAGACACATTCTAGACAGCATTTGACCTCACCTCATCTGCCCCCCCCCCCAAAGAGTTGCTTGCTACACTCGACTGCCTATCTTGCTCTCATTTGCTAATAAATTCTACCAAGCTAAAAAGGAGGACATTTCTCCACCAGGTATCAGATTTGACTAAAAGAGGGAGGGGGCAAATTGAGGTCTAGCCTCATGACAAGGTTGCTAAAAGGCAGAGGCCAAAAGGGGATTGCAACCCACTCTCTGGCGCTGAATGTTCATTCTGGGCAGCCTACAGCTGTTTGTGAACAATTCTGCCAGCCTCTTCCCACTCTCCATCCCATAAACCGCCAAACAACGCATGCTCTTGTTCAAGAAGAGGGAGGCAGCAAAGAAAATTTAGTGCAGCCTTTGCCAGCTTGGACTACAATTCCCATCAGCGCCAGCCAGCATGGTTGGCAAAGGCTGGTTTAGGGGCTTGGAGCCAAGAAGTGTCCCCGACACCACAGCATGTTTATTCATCCAAGTCCCAATGGAGTCTGAACCCAAAAGCGTCTCCAGGATTGGCAATTGTTTTAAAAAAGGAAAGACACCTCCCCCAACTCTTCCCCTAGAGGTGGAGGAGAAATAGGCTGCACTTCCTTTTAAAATAGCCACGTTTTTAGAAATCTAGCAGGCCGTTTGTGCCTCACTGGGGGAATTGAATTTCACATCTCCCCAAGATGTTAAATGCTGCTCAGATGCAATTAGCCTGATACATCAGCCGCTTCTGGGAAGGGGGGCAGAGAAATGCCAGCCCTCAGCTGCACAAGAGCCTCTCCAGAGGAGAAATCAAAGGAAGGTTAAAGTTGGGACAAGTCCTTACCTGAAAAACCTGGGTGAGGGTTGGCTAGGTTGTGACCAGAGAGGTCAACAAATGAATGGTGAACGGGCTGGACAAACTGAGGCTCTGCGGCGATGTGGTTGGCGTGGTCCATGGGGTTAGCTGTGTGGATGACATTCACCTGGAAAACAAAAGATTACAGGGAGGGCAAGAAAGGGGAAATTAAAACTCTTCTGTTTGGGATTAGCCAACTGAGAACAAGCTGCCTCCTTTCTTTATATGCCACCCAACCCAGTAATACTGGAATCCACTGAGGTCATCCAATGAAGCTGAATGTTGAGAGGACAAACAAAAAGAAGGTCTTCTCCAGACAGTGCATAGTTAAAACTATGGCATTCACTCCCACAGGAGGCAGTGATGGTCACCAGCTTGGGTGGCTTTAAGAGAGGATTCACGGAGGAGAAAGGCTTTCAATGGCTGCTAGCTATAATGGCTCTGCTCTGCTTCCAGTACTGGAATACCCGTCACTGGGAAGCACAGATGGGAGGAGGAGTCGTCCCACTCGGGTCCTATTGCGGGCTTCCCAGCAGAGGCTACAGTGAGAATGGGATATTGGACTAGATGGACCTTTGGCTTGACCCATCTAACAGGCTCTTCTAATGTTCAGCCTGGTAAGACTGTAAGCCTGCAATTACAGTGCCCAGTAATTTTAGATGGTTTAGAAAATGATCATCGTTGGCGCTGCAACACTGAGCTGATCGTACACTGTTTCGGCTGGCTAAAAAGGTGCTTCTGAATCATTCAGCAACTTTTTTTTAAAAAAAGGCCATCTTAAAAGGACATCCTGTCCTCTGAGATGGACCAGTGGTTGGACTCTGCATCAGGCAGCTTGGCGTTTGGACTTGCAATACGCACTGGCTCACTCGGTGGTACTGGCAGCGTTTCAGCTCATGGACCCAATTTGTTGGGACACCCCTAGAAGTCCCTGTAGATCTCCCAAACCCCAAGATATGCTCATGTACCTCCACTTTAAACTCATTGCTGACATAACGCCCATTGAGCTCCGAACAGACCAGCTTGAACTTTCGGTCAAACAGAGACACGGCCTGCCAATTGCGGTAGCAAATCAAGTGTAAAACCTCCTCGTAGCTGGCCATGGTGTCAACCCCTAGAGGAACACAAGTATGAGTCAGGGAACTTTGACACAGCTATGATAAAAGCTTTTTCTTTCTTTCTTTCTAACGAAAACTCAAACAAACCTGATATTCATGCCTTTGAAGCTGCCAGAGGAGAGGAACCGTTGTAAGTCTACCTTGGAAGACTTCAGATAATTCTCTTGCACCTGACTACCAAGGAGCCTTTCTGTCATGCATGCAGCTTTGTGCAACTGAGCAAGAAACAGATCTAGGAAGCCTTCCATTTAGTTTCTTGGGAAACTATAGCTACGTATAGTGGATGGGTTTGGAACAAGCCAAGATATTAAACCATGGTTTGAAATTAATATCCTTGCTTGTTCTACAGCTGTTAACCAGAGTGCCCTGGTTTAAATGGAAAGAGAAACGATTATCAGTGAAATATTGCCTGGTTTGGTTGACAGAAGGGGTAGTTCCCCAGATGTTGCCTGACTTCCAACTCCCCACTGGCCCTAACTATTGGCCATGCTCAGCGCAGACCCACTGAAATGGATCTACATGACTGATGCCCATTAATTTCAGTAGCCTGTCTCCAACTATGTCCAACTCAGAGTAGACCCACTGAAATTAATGGACCCCAGGTACCCGTGCCCATTAACTTCATGGGGTCTACTCTGAGTAGGACTAGCACTGCATGCAACCTAGCGGGTCTACTGAGTAAAACCTGGGGGTCCAACATCATCTGGAGGGCGACAGTTTCCTCACCCCTGGGCTAGAGGGTCACAGAACTGCCCCTTGACATGTCGGAGTCATATTCTTGTCTCGCCAATATAAAATCATAAAACGCTCCAGTTAAGGGGGGGGGAATAAACACACACAAAGTGTGGCCTAGCAAAACCCCACGTGGAGAATCTGGTGCATCTGCATGTGGTTGTTCCGACAGAATCTTAACAGCTGTCCTGGCTGATAAACAAGCAAGATGTAAATTCCAACAAGGGACCAATCAACCTTAAAGAGACAGGAAGCAAGCTTTCAAGTCATGCAGATGCCTTCTTCAGAAGGGAGAATAGAGAGTTGTGCAACTTAAAAGCTTGCTTCCAGTATTGTAAATACTAGCCAGCTCAGTAAAAGGTTATCACCCTGACTCTACGTAGAAATATATATTTAAGACTTTAGGAATACATTGCTGTCAGCGGAATTTTTGCTTTATTAATAATGCAGCGTTGTGATTCCAAGCGTATCAAGATGCGGAGGAAGAAAGTGTCAATACCGGTAATGATCATGCCCAGGTTGGAGCTGCTCATCTCCATCCCTTTCTGCTGCAACCGAACCATATCGACCTCCAAGCTCTCCTGCTCCAGGCTGAGCTCCTCCCCGACCACCGTGACCTCGCAGGTATCCAAGTTGTGCATGATCTCCTCGGACACCAACGATTCTTGGACTGACAAAAATAAATTAAGGAAATAAAAAAAAGGAAGGAGGGGGAGGACAAAACAGATCAAGGTGGCAGCAAAAAAGAGGAAATGCAAAGAGAAAGGCCCCTCTTGGCTTCCAAGCTTTTGCCAGTTTACCAAACGGCTTTGCTTCAGGACTAGAATCTTTAAACCGAAACAAAGGTTTGCTACACCGACTACTTCCCCCTCTGCGTCTCTATAACTTCTTGTCTATCGCATCCCAGCCTCGCCTCCAAATCATGGGTTGTCTGGCAAGCCCAGTTTCAACATCATCCACCCCACTACTGACATTTGCTAAGGGGAGCTCCACCAGGCCTCCTCTCTCCCTCAACTATCACCTAGCAGCAGCTGTTCCATCAGGCTGCGTCAGCGGAAAAAAATTAGAAGCAGGGCTCATCCCATCAAGCTTTATCAGAAAACCAGCTCCATCGGGCACCTCCTACCACTGAGCTGTTGCCAGTTGGCCATCATAAGAACTACTATTTAAGAACAGGTGCCTGCTCTTGCTTCCCCCCCTTCCCTCTCATCCCTTTCCCCTCGTGTGTCACATTTTTCAGATTGTACCCATGCAAGGCAGGGACTGTCTTGTTTTATTTGATCGCATGCAAGCCATTCTGGGGGCCATTTTGGTGGGGCACCTATGCTCTAAAGTAAGAAAGAAACAGCTGCCCAAGCCAAGTGAGCAGGCTTTACCTGTTGGATCCTCATCTCCGTCCCCCTCCGGCTCAACCTCCCGCGTGATGGTGCTGATGATGCGAAGCTCAGGGAAGAGGGAAACCCCTTCGGGGCTCTCGAACTCCGAAGCCGAGCGGGCAAAGTGGTTGATGCCACTCAGGCTGATCTTGGGCTCTTCGGGCTGCAAGACCATGATGTAGCCGTCGACAAAAGGAATGGCAATGCAGGCTTCGTTGCTGGAGCACCTACAAAAGCATTAATTAAATAAAAATAGCCTGCCATGAAAAGAGCATTTCTAGTTCCCTTGCGAAATCCTCCCGGGGATGCTGCCAGGGAAAACTCACTTCACAGTGCTTGTGATTTTGATCCTCCGGATCCCAGGTGTGGGGAACTGGCGGGAGTTCAGGTAGGAGATGTGCTGCATGGCTTTGTCGAACCTGTCAATGTCGTCTCCTTCCAAGGTCAACACCGACTGGCTCGGGTTCATGTGGATCTGAGAAATCGTGCCGAGAGAAGCAGTGAGAAGGGGCAGGAAGGGGAGCTGGGGGAAAGCGATCCGGCCAGAAAGGGCCAAAATAAAAGTGCTCGGTACCCTAGGCTCTTCCGTGCAGAGACAGGAAGGGGAAGAGCCAGGTCCACTGCCCAATAGCAACTCCAGGTAGGGCTGGGAAGGTTCCCGCCTGAAATCTTAGAGAGGTGCTGCCAGCCAGTGTAGACAATGTTGAGCTAGATGGTACTGACAGACTCCGCATAACGGAACTTTGCATGTTCCTTCTGCACTTAACGCAGAAGGAGCAATTTATTATTGTTATGCTGGAAAAGCAATTAACAGGAGTTTTAACAAATAATCGCCCGACGGCCCTTCATTAGCTTGAAAAGCTACCAACACAACGCCCTGCAGTGTTATTTCACTACCCAAGACACGTCTTCAGGACACAGCAGGCTGCTCACACGATGGCCATCGGTCGCACTGTGCATGCATGCTTTGCATGCTGCTGCCGGGTCACCCTTCGCTTATCCCTGCAGAAGGGGACGATGAATGCTTCCCACCGCAAGAAAAGAGAAAAGAAAAAGAGAGATCTTCTCCCTCAAATTGCAGTAACAAGAGAATTCCAAGCAGCGTTATGGGATAGGTAGGAATTGCAAGGAGATGGGGCGCTGTCTCATGCCAATGGCTCCTCTAGCTCAGCAGACACTGACTGGCAGCAGCTGTCCAATAAAATGGAAATTCTGTCGAGGTCTGCCCCTCTCTGGTGCTGTCGTGTTCCCACTGCGAGGTGAGGGTGGTGGTGGTGGGGAAAGAACAAATCTTCAAATATCGGGTTCCTCTGTCTCAACCTACCTTTCAAAAGCTCCCACTGGTTCAGTGCCATTTCAACAAGGCCTCCATGCTCAGGGCAGAGGAGGGACGTTTATTTGTTTTCCCTCCCCATTATAGGGTTAGGGTAGGAGGGCAGCCACCTTTCCCAGCACTGTAATGGGGAGCAAAAATGCCGAATATACACACACGCCTGTTTGAATGCGTCTTCTCTACGCATGCGCACGTGCTGTATGTGTGTGGTGAGCATGCACACGTATGAGCGGGCATCGAATACGCCTGTTCTGGCCATGGCCTCTGCTTGCACACAGCCCTCTGAGGGGGGGCAGACCCTCCGCTGAAAAATGATCATATATGGCATTCACAGACTGCCTTTCTGCCAAGGCAACCTACGGTGGTTTACTGTGTTAACACACCAAAAACAAATGCATGGCTTAAAACGGAGCGCCATCGGGTTTTCCCAGGCTGATGGATGGCACAAGATCCCTGGGCCTGAGCATTGCTGGCTTCAGCCCTTCCCCCAGGACACCCAGGCCAAGTAGCCCCAGGGAAGGTAGGGAGAGCGCCTGTTCCAACAGCTCTGTTAGGCCTGGGATGACGGTGAGGAGCTGATGCTAGCTCCTGCCCTGCCTAGGTTTCCTTCCTTTAGGCTGCAGAGATACCAAGTGGTGAGAGGAGAGACTTTGGCCCCATCTGCATTCCAAGCAGCGTCATACCACTTTAAACAACCGTGGCTCCCTGCAAAGAATCCTAGGAACTGTAGTTTGTTGAGGGTGATTGACAATTAAACCCAGAGTGGTGTAACAGTTAATCCTTCTTTCCAGGGAACTCTGGGAGCTGTAGCTCTATGAGGGGAACAGGGGTCTCCGCACAACTCCCAGCACCCTTCACAAACTACAGTTCCCAGGATTCTTTGGGGGAAGCCAGGACTGTTAAAGGGGTAGAATATTGCTTTAAACACATTGTGCAGATGGGGGTCTTGATTCCTGCTCTCATAAGAGGGGAGAGGGAGCAAAAGACATGTTAGGAAGTAGTTCTGATCAACCTCTGCTTTCCTAAATGGATCCAGGGACTCATGTCGTTCCCGCTGCTGTACAAAGTTACCTTTAGGCCTTTGCCAACGCCATCTGCCGTCTGCAAATCCAGCCCCTCCTTGCAGGTGTAGAGACAGTCAATCACCTTCTTACTCTCCAGTTTACCGGAGCGGATCATTAAGCCAGCCAGGTTCCCTCGGAAGAATTGGGCCATGTGGAGCTCACCACCTTGACAAAGCAAGGGAAGAAGACATCCTGAGCACCATCCAAGTTTGCAATTCTTTTGCTTGTTTAATGTGCCAACTGTGCTGGTTTTTGCTCTTAGAACTGGCATGCGGGTTAGTGAGTGCCCATCCCTGTGTTAACCTTGCAGGAGTGCTCAAGCATGATTTGGGGGGAGGGGGAGAGAACTAAAAATAAAATAAAAAAGCCCACTCATGCAATATGGCTACTGGATGGAATGACCCCCGCTCTATCCCGAAGACAAGGCTATCCTTCGGTCATCACAAACACGGCTTTCTCCCTCAGAAGGGTGCTCTTCAAAGGCTTTCATAGGTGTCACAGTGAAAACGCATCTCCCTCTTCAATAAAAGATTCACACAGCAGTACAAAAAAGGAACATCAATCGTTCCATTAGGGCCAAACTAGACAACGGAGGCAGGAAGCTACCTTATAAGGAACCGGTTTCCTTCTGCCAAATCGGACCGCTGCATCCATCTAGCTGAGGTCTGCCTGGACGGAGTGGCAGCAGCTCTGCGGGGTTTCGGACAAGGGTCTTCCTCACCCCTCCCCGGAGATGCCATGGACCGACCCTGAGAACATCTGCGTGCAAAGCAGACTGCTCTACCGCTGAGCTCCGGTCAGGGGCACACAAGCCCTCTCCCAGCATCCTTGCATGTCTCCCTCCAGTCCCTGGACCTCCAGTGCTGTGGGGAATTTGCTCACATTCAAGCAAACAGAAGCAGAAGCTCCCTTGCAGACCTTCTCTGCACATGGGGAAGGTTGGGGACTGGAGTGAGTATTCGTGACACATGTGAGAATGCTGGGGGCTCGTTTGCACACCCACACCCCATTTCTAACCACTGTGTTCTAGCCAATGCCTGGATTCAGCTACCGTAACTGGAGGATCCCCTGGTTTCCAACTCAAGTGTCTGAAGATCAAGAATGTCTCTCCACATAAGCCGTTTGAACGGCTTGAAGAACTTCAGGGATGAGATCCTGAGAACACAGCAACCTAAGAAGAGCCCTGAAGCCGGATCAGGCCAAAGGCCCATCTAGTTCAGCATCCTGTTCCCAACCACATGTCCCAACAGGAGCCCAGCAAGCAGGACCTGAGCACCACATCACTCTCCCCTCTTGTGATCCCTAGCAACTGGCATTCAGAGACATATCTGGAAGTAATAAAGTAGTCACAACTAGATGCTTCACGGGAAAGGGCGCCATTCCTCAGGGTGAGAAGGGTTCCTGAGAATATTTGCTCCATTTTCATCCCTGGCCTTTTCCATTGCTGGGGTTCCACCTCTGAAATCCCATCCTTAACAAGTCTTTTACTAAAAATGTATCAGGACACCTAAATGCAGCACAATGGTGGAGATGAAGGTGGGGTGGCCAATCTCTGCATAGTCTGTTCCAACGCGCCTCTTCCAATATGCCGTCTACCATCACACACTTCTGCCTATTCCCCCCGCCAAAAACGTATGCTTTTCTCCCCTTTTCACAACTATGGCTTTCATATGCAAATATACACCGATTTCATCTATTCTGTTTTATAACAATTCATCTAAGATTTATTTAACTGGACAACAGCCTCCTTAGAAATTAAGTATTACTATTATTTAAACAGTTCTCAAAGCTAGCTTTTAACTTTGAGACGAGAATAATTAGAAGGTATTCTTTTTCCTACCCCTCTATGGCTCTTCATACAAAAAGGTGCAATTTAAAATTAATGAAAGTCTAGGCTCCGTTGTCTCAAACTGAGATGTAGAATCCACTAAGCCATTTCCTACAGAGCTGGAAATCTCAATCGCTGGTCAGGAGAGTTTTCCAGCTGGATGTGTGACGGACTCCCCCAGACATACCAGCTAGCAAGTCCTTCCAGCCAAATCCTTCCACCTCTCAATGTGGGACAAGGAAGTTTACAGAAGAGGCGGTTCTTCCGATGGGCCGTTTGGTTTTGGGAAGGAGCAATCTGTGGCCCAATGAACATGGCAATTGGCTCCCCCAACACCCTCCCCTGACTCTGCATGCAGCGAGGGTTGGGCCATCAAACTAACTGACACCAGTTTCATTCCAATGCAGACTTAAAACTGCTTTTACACTTGCATATCACCAATGGGGGGGGGGGGAAGAGAGAAAAAGAAGAAGGAAAAAAAGGTGAATGTTCAAGAAACAACAACAAAAACCACAATGGAAGAAAACAAGCCCGGCAACACAATTATGAAGCTTCCATGGCCATAACGCAATGCTGGCATTTCATGCTGTGTGAGAGATGAAGCAATGTCTTGGCTTAGAAGTGAAGGGGGGGGGAATTAAAGAACACCAGCAACCTGCAGGGCTCTCGGTCGCTTTTTCTGTGTCATTCTCATTTCCTGTATATTCTGCAGAGAAGCAAGACAAAAAAGGACAAGAAAAGGAAGGTGGGGGGGAGAGAAGAAAAGGAACCGGGTGGTTAGGACCGGAGCATTTCTCTGACGCAGCGGCACACATGCCTCGGAGGACGCACTCTGTTGAATAGATGCCCGCCGCTTGCTGCAGTCAGGACAAAACTCTCAACTCCAAACGGAGGCAAGAACACGTGCGAGCGGCTTTCTTCAATCCTCTGCTTGCGAGGAGCCCCCTTTCCGCGTCGATCCACCTGCCACAGAACCCCTGCCCCTGCATCAAGGGATCCCCAGCACATGGCAGACGGGCGCTTCCTAGAGCACCCACTCTGGGAGCTGGATCTACATGTGCGGAAGGTGGCAGAAAGGGTGTGGAGGATCTCTGAGACGACAGAAGGGAAAGGGACATGTCCTATTGCAAGTGAGGCATCTTTATTAGGTTGCTTTTTTTAAAAAGTTTCCTTCAAGTAACGAAGTAGAACAGGGGAAAGCGTATGCTAAACGCCTTCTAGGAACATGGGAAGCTGCCTCATGCGAAGCCAGACCATAGGTCCATCAAGCTCAGCATTGTCTATACTGACTGGCAGAGTCTGTCCAGGATGTCAGACAAGGGGACATTTCCAGCCCTACCAGGAGACATGAGGGCCCAAACCAAGGTCCTTCTGCATGCAAAGCAGGTGCTCTGTCACTGAGCTACAAGCCCTTTCCCCCTTCTCCGTTGCGAAGTTTTCCTTCTTGAACTGAAGGCACACATGGGAAAGCATACAAATCTCCATTTCCATTCCCCCCATCTTCAGCATAAGGTGGTACATTCCACTCCACCAGCGCACTCGGCTGTGGGCGTAGCCTGAGCCACAGTTTGTCAGGGCATGACTTAAGCCTCACTGCATGGGCTGCAAATCCAACCTCTAACAGGTCGCAGGCTATGATCTGAAGGCACACAAGGCCACCACCTGGATGAAGCTAAGCAGGCCTGGGTCTGGTCAGTGCCTGGATGGGAGATTGCCTGGGATGCGCATGTAGGCCACTTTGAGTTCCTCGACGAAAGAAGGGTGGGATATAAATGTAAGAAAATAAAATGAATAAATAACACACCTGATATCCCAGTGAAGGAGAACAAATTGCCTTTTGGGGACACTCGTATACCATTTTGACCTTCTCTGTTGAGGATCCACAGCGAAGACATTTAGAAAACCGCCGACATGCCAACATTGCAGTGGCGGTCCTTCTAGGTGACTAGGAAGAACCCTCTGTGCTTCACACTGCTTTAACGTTTAGGTTACATTTTATAATGGGGGTTTTTTTGGTAACATTCTGTAAAACTGTTGCAAAAGCCTTCAGCCAAATCTTGCAGGATATAAATAGTAAGAATAAATATATCCCTGTATAGTGCCTCACAGAAAAGAAAGCCAGCTCCCCCCTCCCCTTTTAGACAGTGGGTGTCTTTAAAGAAGAAGCAGCCCTTAAAAACACAAGTCGACTTGAGTGGGGGGGGGGGAGAAAAGGCACCCCACAGAGAATGTTAGTGATCTATGCCCCTTTGCTCTCAGATGAATCCCAGGGTCCATTTTCTTGAGATGCTGACAAGGAAAGACTTCAGTAGCCTTGGAGGCTGTGATTCAGCGTTATGCAGCCTCTAGGGGATTGCTGTTTAAACCTGCTTTGCATGTTAAAACCTATGGCTACTGCTGGGTTTCTTTTATAGACATAAGCGGCAAACTCCTTCAATACACACACAGAGTAAATGACTTGTCAAAATCTTCAAGCCAACAGCGTGACCAGAGACAAAGCGCTTGAGAGACAAGAGCTGTAGTGTTCATACAAATTCTAACCCAGTTCAAGAGCACACGCTCTTCCTCATTCCAAGAGCAGATTTAAGTTTTTCCTTCACTGATGTTCTCAAGATTGCAACAAATGTTTGTTTGTTTTTAAATGTCCCATGGCAAGTTTTTTGTTTTTTTTAAGTAAGTTACCTTGCCAGCAAGCTCCAACCACCAGCTGGGATTCTATTTTGGAGGGATGAAGTGGATAGTCTTCAGTCACCGGGAAAGGATCGAAGGAAACTCCGTCAACATACAGCATCACAGTTGGAAATTCTACATTGAGGACGTAGTGATGCCACTCCTTATCGCACACCTGGAAAGGCATAAGAGGTTTTTCTTTTTTTAATGTAACTTGGCAAAAGCTAAATCTAGTCCTGACTGTTGTTGTTGTTGTGTTTAAATGTATTACCCACCCTTTACCAGCAGATCCCAGGGTGGGTGACAACAGTTTTAAAATTCAATTATTATTTTTTTTTAAAAAAAAATGACAATCACAGGAATAGGGTGCAGTCCTTAAAACATGGCTCAGGTGTCAAAGGCCAGGGTAAAGAGGAGTGTTTTCAGCATTTGCCGAAAACTGTACAGTGAAGGTGCCAAGCGCATCTCTTTGGGGGTGTTAACTAGAGAGAGGCCACAGCATGAGTGCTATTGTGCTGCCAAAGCCAATACAGTTCCATTATGGAATGCTTTATAGAGAGCTGGCCTTTTGCTCTGCAAAAATCTACATACAGAGACAGGCTATTGATCCAAGCTAGGATTACACCCAGTATTGTCTACTCAGGCACCAACTGTCCAAGGCCAACTGTCTCATCCCTTGAGAGGGGAAGGGCCGTAGCCCAGTGGCAGACCATCTCCTTGGCATGCAGGAGTCCCAGGTCCAATCCCCAACGGCATCTCGAGGCAGGGCTCCCACCTGAAACCCTGAAGAGCTGGCGCCAGTCGGCAGAGACCAGATGTAGAGAACCTTTGGTCCTCCCGATGTGGCTGAATGACAACTCCCATCATCTCTGGCCTGACCTTGTATCAGGCAGCTCCCCATGTCTTAGGGGGCATTGCCAGGTAGTGAACCTGGGAGGTTTAGCCCCTCCCAATAAGTCTGACTACTGGCTCCTTCCAGCCCAGTTCTACCTTGACTGACACTGATAGGGTTGGTGCTATTGTCAAGCCAAGGTCCTTCTCAGCCCAGCTACCCAAGATGGAGGGGACTGAATCTGAGGCTTGATACGTGTGCGCGCTCTGCCACTTAGGAGGTAAGATGCCACTGGCTTCCCCAGTTTCCAAAATGGGGAAAAGCAAGGCTGAGAAATGGCAATTTGCTCCTGTGTGAACGTGGCCAAGCGACAGAAGCTCGGGGGTGGGAGAGAATGGATTTGCTTACTGTTAAGAAATGAACAGAAAAAAATGAGACATTTTACTAGCATTACAGGCCTGAAAGTAAATGCACACGTATTCCCGGAAGCTTGTGTGCCCATATGCTCACCTAAATATCTGAAAAGAGAAGCGATTTAACAGAGCTTTTGCCATCCTGGTGGCCTCCTGCTGTTTTGGATGACAGCTGCCCATCAGCCCCAGCCAGCACTGCCGGATGGAAGGCAACAGCCGCGTCTGGGGTGGAAACAGCCCTTCTTTTACAAACCCACCTGGTTCAGTTTCCAGTGGAATTCTGCCGGTTTATAACTCTGCCCCTCTGAAGGATCCTGGCGGAAGAGGAACCCGAGGCGACAATTGTGCACGTACAGAGAATAGTGGTGCCGGTTCATGTCTGCATGAGAAAGATCAGGCAAGTGATCATTTCCTCCTCCCGTTTCCAATGCAGTCGTATGCTAGCAGACATTTAGGCCACATTATGCTTTTTACAAGTTGGCACCCGTTTGTCACAGGAAAGGAGGGGGGGACCTTTTCTGGATGGTGGGCCACATCCTTGTTCTTCCCACCCACGTTTGGCCTGAGAGCCAAAGGTTCCCCAATCCTGCAGGAAAAGGAGGTGCTTAACAAAAGAAGGATGAAGGAGGCAAGAGTCAAATGGAGACTGTTTCCAAGAGAGAAATGCCTCCCGCTGGGCAGTTCCACAGTAATTGGTTCTCTGACAGTCCCAAGATATTTCCGGCTTCTCATCTAACAGCCTGTGATGTTCCTATATTAATGTATATATGGTAAGTGTTGGTTGTTTAGAAGATACATGGTAAGTGGAGTGAAAGAGGAGGGGGAGTGAATGGGCAGTAGAATGCTAGATGATTGGCTGAGTGTTTAAAATGGCTGAACTTATAAAAGGAAGAGTGAGAGTGGAATCTGGGGGGAGAAGAGAAAGAGTGGGTTGTTTGGTGGGTTTGAGAGAGTGGTTTGCCAGGAGAGAGTGGAGAAGGAGCGGGGTGGAGTTCGGATTAGTATTGAGTAAAACCATATGCTTATGTGCCTTAAGAAGAAATCTTGTTAGCTCTGTTATCTTTAATAAATACTTAATTTGGTTTACCAAAGCCCTTGGCTGGGGTTTCACAGACCAGAAGGGAGGGTAAGGTAATGACCAAGGCTGAAGGGGAACTGTAACAAATGGTGGCAGCAGTGAAGAGAATAACAATACCAGTATTCAGAGTCTCTGGGAATACTAGTATTAGGACGTGACTGGTGGTTGCCTAGCAGGGGGATCTGTTGAGATCTGTGCTAGAGCGGGGAGAGAAACCATATAAAAGGACAGTCCGGACTGGTGGAGTCCCTGGTGGTGCCTAGAGACAGGCAGTAACCACGAGCAGGTAGGAACCTGACAGGGAGAGCCAGGGAAGGGCGTCACACAGCCCACCCAAATTTTGGACAGAGGTGCAGTAAGAGGAAATAGACCAGCACTGCAGCAAAATAAATGGTAGTTTTCTGGTCTTGTAACAGCTTTCAGCCTGAACTTCAGAGGCCGGGATGGGGGAGCTCTGCACCCCCATTCCATGTGGAAGGGACCCAGATAAATAGTTTGGCCATTAAGTTTAAATGGCTTTTAATGCCTTGTACTGAGAAGCTTGAAATTAGCATCTGGGTAAGGGGCTGAATCGTAACGGTCTTCACACACAGAACTCAACCAATAAGCTACAAAAAGTCCTGCTTATTCAAGAGTTGGGTGTATAGTCCAAAAAAGGCAAAAGATTCACAATATCCCAAAGTCAACACACGCTAGGGGTGTTAACAGTTCACATGATTCCATCTTTATGCTACTGCTACCAAGACGGAAGAAATTGCCACGCAAATCTGCTCTTGTCAGACATTAAATTCTCTGTAGCAAGGTCTTCTGTAGAACCAGATCCAAGAAAGCATGGCTTTAATAATAATTCACTCGTGCTTTAAAGTCTCCATTCCCAATCTAATTATTTTCAGGGTCCCGGAAGATCTCTTTTTAATTAAGGGAAACATCTTAAGTTCGCCTTACCCCAATTCTCCTAAGTAAAAGCACACAAGTTTCTGTTTGAAGATGATCTTTCACTCTTAGACTCAGAGTGCTTCTGAACACATCTGGCTTCCTATTTATATTGCTTGATCTTTCCTTTCTTAAGCTGGAATTGATCAAAACGTATCACGAGATCCTTTTGTTTAGTTTAGCCTTCCCCAAGGTGCCCTACAGATCTTATTGGACTGGAACTCCATAACCTCTGACCACTGGCCATGCTGTAGAGGGCTGATAAGGGCTGTAGCTCAGTGTCTGGAGGGCACCAGGTTTTCTGGGGGGGCAGGGGCGAAGGCTGGGTGAGGCTTTGGGAGATCAAAGTTTTAGTCACTCAAAATGACTGTTGCAGCCTCAGGATGACAAAATGCATAATTATTTTGTGCTATTAAGGTACAAAATCACAAAACCCAAAACTCCTTCATACCAATACCATCTTCCAAGTGCTGTTTGTATTTTTCATAAACTGATGGTATTGACAGAGAAAGCTATTCATGGGTTGCGGGAGAAGAAGAAAAAGAGAGGTATGTCTCCCGGAAAATATAAATCAAGGTTTTTGTGCACACCGTTCCTTTTTACAAACATGCTGAAGAATCATATTGCAACACCTGCGACAGAGAACTAGAAAGCAGCAATGCACACACTTCTGACTGCCACTAATGTGAAGAATTAGACCTTTCCTTCCACAAAAACCCCCATCAGAACAGACTGCAGCATGAGACCCTTTGACACATTACAACAGTGAGACCAGGAAGCTGGCAATGATTTTTATACTAATGCAGTCAGACAAGTATTCACCGATTGTCACTTCCCCCCATCCCATGGTACTTAAGACTATTTGTGAACATTCCATGATATCACAACAATTCAGTCAGTGGCTGACGAGATGCACATAAAAGCAGTTACAAGACTTTTCTTAGCCTGAGTCCCTCCCCCACTCCAACCTGTCTTGTCTGAGTTGCAGAGGATGGCCTCTTTTTCCCTGGCCCCAGGCCCGTGCCTCATCCACACCGAAATCACAAAAGGCTCTTTCATGTTGATGGTGACCACGTTGTCTGGAACCTTCACGGCTTGGGTGCCATTGAACTCGAAGACCTGGTCGCTGTCGTGGCCATTGTCTGTTGGAAGGCCCATTGTCCAGTTTGCCGTGTTGCTCGGAGGAGGAAGCAGCTCAGCAGTGTCAGAGGAAGCACCTGCAATTAAAACCATTAGCAATGTCACAGAAAATTCCCCACAGAGGAAGCTAAACAGCAATTGCTTTGGCTGTGTGTGTCTTTCTGTTGCTGAAACTTGCAAGCCTTCCAGTGTTAGCGGTGAGAATCCAGAATCAGCACTGTACGCCGAGCGTTTACTGAAGTGGAGCTGGACAGCGTTCCACAGATTGCACAGCTTTCAGGATGACCCTCCCAGCCTTATTGGCCCCACCGGCCAATATCCAGGTTCTGCCATCTGGGGTATCTCTCTGCGCTGTGTGCTGAGAACTGCATCGCGGACTAATGGCACCTCACTCCCTACATCCTCTGAACTGAAGAACGATCCATCACTTATTTTCAGCAATTCCTGTCCTCCAATTCCAGCCTTCCATTAGCCCTCAAAAGGCTACCAACGGCCAGCATCGGAAGAACTTGTAAGGGGGGGGGGGAAGGAAGGTGTGGTTTTCCACAAGCAATTGTTGTTAGGCAAAGAGATCTTACCACAAAGCCTGTGAAGGGATTTCTCAGAGTAGGTATCTCGGTCGCAACCTTTCCCAATATGGTTGGTCTCCAGATCAACTGTGGCCTGCACGGACGTGATGGGCTCGTCACAGGTCTCCAAATGGATATTGGGGAAAAGAGCAAGGGAGCCAGTCCCGGGTTCATACTCCATTCTTTTGCTCCAGCCTGAACTCATACATGGAGAGGAAGGGGGGGGGGAGAAAGGCTGTAAAGATCAGTCCGCAAAGCATAATATTTCAAAACCCTCGGATCACCACCACTGAGGGCTGCCCAGTTGGTGTTGGCCTGTGACAGGGCCTTCCTGGTGGTGCTTCCCTGTTTCTGGAATGCCCTCCCTAGTCAGGTGTGTCTGTCTTTTCAGAAGAATCTAAAAACATTCCTGGCGTTTGGTGGCTGAAAGATCTGTTCCTGGCAACCCTGAAATTATTAGCTGGGACAGTAGGTGATTGTTGTTGTTTTTTAAGTTTCTAGCTGGTTTTTAGAAGGTTGTTTTAAAACTATTTTTTAGACGTTTTACTGATACGTTTGCGCATCTTGGGCTCCTTTGGGAGGAAGAGAGGAATATATATTTAATAACTATATGAATAAAATGTTTATTACGATCAGCTGACCATTACAGGAGCTACAAAACATAAAGAAACACACAACCACAGCCTCAGAAGGTGCCAAGTTGGGAGCTAACCGTCATGGATGCCCTCTGTGGTGTTGGGCTACAACTTCCACCTTCATCCCTGACCACTGGCCATCCTGGCTGGGGCTCAATGGAAGTTGCAAGTCCTAAAAGCCTCAGGAGGGCACCACACTGGCTATCCCTGTATTACAACTCTCAGTATATATTAAACCCTCCTCAAAAGACACTCAAAAGGGTCTCTTAGGCTGTGTACACACCATACAGTTAAAAGCACCCGACTCCCCCGAAAGAATCCTAGTTGACCCAGCACAGAGCTTCAATTCCCTTAACAAACTTTAACAAACTAAAGCTCCCAGGATGCTTTGGGGGAAAGTCATGTGCTTTAAATGCATGCTGTGTACATAGCCTAAGGATCCACCGTGATGAGGAGGGCTGATGGGGAGAGAAAGCGAGGCCAATTGGTGGTGCTGAAACCCTGGTTCTTGGAAAGCATTTGACTGCGATATGGCGAACGGGGGCAGGGCGAGGGCGCTGCACTAACCTTGCCAGCCTGGTTTGCACGTAGGCTTAATGCTAATCTTCACCAGGACGTCCTCGGCAGCTCGCTTCGTCCCGCAGTCATAGGCTGTCACGGTGAGCTTATACTGGTGCTCCTTGCCGTAGTTCAGCTTCTCCGTGTTCTTAATATAACCTGATGGTGGCAGGAAAAGCAATTTCTTTTTCTTTTTCTTTTAATGGTGCATTTAAAAGGGGGACGGGTGAAGGAGGAATCCTGCAGCTCTGAATAAAAATTACTTGGGATGCCTCTGCCAAGCACAGGAGAATTTCAGCAAACAGATTTGGGAAACGCTTAGGGAATGGCTGGAAGGCAAAGCGAAAACGAGGAGGGAGGTCATCAGCCTTCCTGCCACCGACCCTTCTGTGCTGAAAGACAGTTTGAGGGCATGTTTTGGGTTGCTCAGTCTTGATCGCCCAAAGAACTGGGCTGAACTATTGCACTTGCCATCCCAAGTGAACTGAGAGTTCAGGATATCAGCTCTCAAACCTTTTTGCAGACTGCTTGTTGGAGCCCTCAGCGTGAGGTCACTTAATACACTTTTTTTGTTTTACATATCAAAGGACAACCCCCCTCATAATTTAATAACTTTTTTTTGTTCTCTAGCTTAGGCATCATGATCAAAACAGTTGTGAAAATTACAAGGCCCTTATATCCTCTTCAGCAATCTAGCCCTGGTCAAAACGGCCTTGATGCCCATCATCAGAAAAGCAGGGGGGGGGGAATCATATGCAGGACCAAGTATAACGCTGCAAGTTCTGCAGACCACCTGAAAGGAACACCCAGTATACCGCTTGAGAACTTCTGCTCTAGAACGCAGCCACTGCTTCCCTGTGACTACACACTGCAAGGAAAGCTTGGCAGCGGTGGGCAAGCGGTCTTTCTGGAATTTTTTTCCAGATGCTACTGATCTTCTGGAACAGCCTCCGATCAACATGCGACTGGTTCCACAGCTCTCCAGAACACAGCTTGAAATCCTGTTATTTTGTAGGCTAAAAAAGTCAAATCGCTAATGAAAGAGAGACCTTCTCCTGTTACACTAGGGAAAGGGAACCTGTGGCCCTCCGGATGTTGCTGGACTACAACTCCCAACATCCCCAACCATCGGCCAAGATGGCTGAGACTGATGGAAGCCCCTAAAGGGCAAAGATCCCCCCATCTCTGAGTTGCACAGAATGTTCATCTTACTTAGAGTAGACCCATAAAGCTTATTTATTTATTATTAAATTCCTATCCCACTTTTTCTTACAAAGGAAGCCAATGGACACGACTAACTTAGTGAATCCATTTCAATGGGTCTTCTCTAAGTAGGACTTAGAGACAACCCTCTGCCACACACAGCGCAAAACAGAGGGTGCCAGAGATTTAAACGCACCTGATTGATTGGTTCACTTTATTTATATGCCACCTTTCCACAGTGAGCTGTGCCCAAAACAGTTTACATCCACTGATTGGCAAAACACAAATATTTGAGAGGTGGGGGTGGAGAAGAAACATGTCAATAGATTCAAATATGACAAAAATCAGCAATTTAGCAAACACAGAATAAATTCAATATCACAAAAGACATAATCTAGACTTTAAGTATTTAAAGTTTAGGTTATTTGTGGGTTTAAAGCCTAGATTATTTATGTATTTAAATAATGGAGATTTTAAATACACAAGTGCAGAGCAAAGAGAAAGTTAACAGACAACAAAATTCCAGCGGCTGAGGCTGGCTTTATTGCACCCCAACAAGTCTGACTTAAAAACATTTACTGAGCAAGGCAAAATGGACGCTACCCCAAACACTGAATAGGGCCCCTTGTGTGGTTACTGGTCTTCCTTACCGTCTTTGTCAATGGCAAAGGGAACGTCAGGAGTGACGATTTCGTAACTGCAGATCTGGCTGAATTGGGGGGAGCAATCGGCATCCACCGCTTCCACTTTCAGGATGCTGTCGTACCTCTTGCCCTCGATGACGGCTGCTTTGTAAGACTTCTCTTTGAACACCGGGGCGTACTCATTGACGTCGTTCACCTGGATATGCACCGTTGCTCTGGAAACAAAGAGAGGAGCCTGTTATTAACGTTCAGCGGAGTCAAAACATGCGGCAGGCTCACATTGTTCTACAGAAATCAACCAGTAACGGTTTACAAAATACTATTCATGTTCCAAGCAGGTGCGATTCCTCTCTTCCTCCCCAGCATATCTTCCCTATCACTCCTGTTATGCTACCATTACTCCCATTTTATGGAAACATTGAGGCTACCAAGGTGTTTGGCAAAGGAACCCAAGGCTGAGATGGGACTTCAAACCAACTTTCTAGCTATTCCAAAATGCTAGAGAGTAATCAAAATGCAGCCTTAATCATTAGATCAACCCACAGGAAGTCATCAGTTGACTCCACACACCCCTGTGCTCTTCTAGTTGCTTAGGAAGGCGTAACTGATGCGGTGTCTCTAGATGCTGCTGAACCACAACTCACATCATCCAAGATCACCACTGTTTGGGAGGAATGAGAGTTATTTAAGATTATTTATTTTAGCAATTTATATACTGCTTGATCACAATCGTCTCTAAGTGGTGTACAAGTAACTCAACACAATAAGCAGAGCCAGTGTGGTGTAATGGTTAGAGTGTTAGACTAGGACCTGGGAGACCAGGGTTCAAATCTCCATTCAGCCATGAAGCTGACTGGGCAACCTCGCGCCTGTCGCTGCCTCTCAGCCTAACCCACCCCACAGGGTTGTTGTGAGGATAAAATGGGGAGGGGAGGACCATGTACACCATCCTTGAGCTCTTCATCCATTTCCCCATGGGAGGACAAAGCAACACAGCAGTCTAGATCGCTCTGCTTCAACCATCAGTGAGTTATGTCGCTGGCAGCAAGCAATGTGGCCTTCTCAAGAAGTCACGGTGGTGCAACAGGAAGTGCCTTGCATCTCCCTGTCAATGGAATCTAATGCACATTAAGCAGATAGGCAGAACACAAAGCCCTCTTTATGCTTGTGACATGCAAGGCCACTCTCAAGTCTTAGGCTTTGCATATGCTATGGTGACAGTGGCAGCTATTCAGTTTTCCTACTATAAATGGCATCTGATGAATTACGGGAATGAAATAAAGATATGGGAATGGCTCAGTCGGCAAGTTGTGACAGCTTTTATTACAACCCAAGATTTACTGAACTAAAGGCCACGCCATCTCATTTCTTGAAGGCAGGATTTTTTTTAAACGGGTCGGGTGGGTGGGGAGGAATGGCAATTCACCATCATAAAGCCAACCCCACTGTCTTCCATTTAACAGGAAACCCTATAAAGAAGATCCAAAACTGTCAATCCTTCTCCTCATGTACTTGAGTTATTAGAAAAATATATGCCCTTCGTTAGTCAGCAAAACCCATAATAAATCAGAGGACTGAGCTTCAAAGATGTAAACGTTAAAGGGAGCACCAGTTTCAGTCACGCACCTGTTTTGTTTTCAGCAAGAGCTTCTTTTGGCCACGCAAGGTTGCATACACACCATACATTTAAAGTACATTCCCCCTCCCTGCAAGAATCCAGGGAACTGTAGTTTGTTCAGGGTGCTGGGAGTGGTAGCTCTGTGAGGGGAAACTACAGTTCCCAGGATTCTTTTGGGGAGGGGGAGCCATATGCTTTAAATGCATGGTCTGTACGCAGCCTAAGCAGGTGTAAGAAAGGTTCCACTACATATTTTAGATTCCTTGAACCTATCGCTTTGTTTTCCATCAAAAAGCAAACACTTCAGTCAGCTTCTCCGGCTTATGGAAGAGGACAATGATGTAGAAAGGCTCTTTGCCCTGTGTCAGAGGGGAAAGTTTTGCATGCCACTGGGAAAATGCACCACTCTGTCCAAGCTGCACAACAAATGCTTAGCAGCAAATTCAAAAGGTACATCTTAGACAGGGTTACAGGCCTCTGGACTTCGTGACCCCAAGAAAGGTAACGTATTGCCAGCTATTGGGAAGACATTTGGGGAAGGGTCATAGCCCAGGGATACAGCAACTGTTTTGCATGCAGAAGGCTCCAGGTTTAATCCCCAGTAGCATCTCTAGGTAGGTCTGGGAGATTCCCTGCCTCTGAAACACAGGAGAGCTGCTACCAGTCAGCCTAGTTAATACTGAACGAGACGGACCAAAAAGCTGACTCTGTGCAAAGCCGCTTCCTGCGTCCCTGTCTTAAGGGAAGGGCCGCAGCTCAGCAGCAGAGCATCTGCTCTGCATGCAGAAGGGCCTGGGTTCAATCCCCAATAGCATCTCCCGGTAGGACTGGGAAAAACCACAGACTGAAATGTGAGAGGGCCACTGCCAGCCAGTGTATGCAACACTGAGCAAGTGGTCTGACTCTGCATATGACACCTTCCTTATGTTCCAAGCTCTGGCCATAAACCCCCATCTTGCCAGTAGCCTCCTCTCCTTGAAACTGCCAGACGCCATACAGAATCCACGACTCGCCTAGCGCTGGTTTTGATGCTTGCCTTTTTTTATTACAGAATTTGGTCTTGCCCTATGTCTCCTGGTGTGAAGGCCCAGATCAAAACAAAACAAAACCTAGAGAAAGGGTTCCTGTCCCTGTGTCTCTACCTCATGCCGTAGCAAACCAGACAAAAAATAACAGGAAAAAGTCCCCCCTCCCTGAATTTTTCTACCTGTGACCAATCACTCCTTACTCCTCAGCTCAGGAAGAAGGCCACACTTTTAATTTAGGAGGGCAACAGTCTTACTCCATCCCTGTGACTTTGAAAGCACTAGCACTTCAACACGCACACACACACCTGTTGGCAGGCTGGCTGCGAGCCTATAAACCTGAGAGACACTCCACCCCAACATGGCCTATATGATTTTAAAAATGGCTTCAGTCTGGTTCATTTTGCAAAGAGGCTGCTTGGGACCTGATGGACAAAGTAGCTGAAAGAGTTACGTCTGTCATTTCAACTGAGAGGATTATGCCAGTCATATGCACAGGACAGGACCTTTGGCAATCCAATCAATGCAATCCCAAAGGTAACTGTAAAAGTTGGGCCCTTAGGAGAGGAGTCCATTGTTCAAATCTTATCAAGCTAGCTAAAAGGTGAATGCCACCACCTGTCTTCACAAAAGAAAAGCAAATTACCCTGACCATATGACTCATCGTAGGTATGGAAATTAAGGAAGGATACCTGCCTGATCCAATCAATTCTGCTTTCTCCTTTGAGGCTTTAGTCCAGAAAGGTGTAAAAACCGGACTCCTAGAGCCATGGTTCTGGGTTCTGGTTGCCCAGTTCCACTATGAAATCACTTGCTGAATCGCTGTTCTGAGTCTTGGTCACCCACTCTGCTGAATATCACTCTACCTGAAATTGCCTGCTGAATCACTTAGCCAGCCAGAACCCAGGGGTCTGACTCTCCCCTGCGTTTCCTTCACTACTTTTGGACGCTTGCCTGCTGAAATAGAGATCCCTGCTTGCTGAAGCTGCTTCAAAGCTCTTTTCAGGGCTCCACTACTTTTCCTCCTTTGCTCTGGACCTTTGCAAAGCAGAGATCCAAGAAGCCATTTCGGGGCCGGCCAGCCTGCTTCATTTCCTGTTTTCCTGCGTGATCCAGGACTCTCAACGCGCTCAAGTTCTATTTCCAGATGGCCCATCAAGGCTGGGAAAGGCCTATCTCGCTCTCTATCCTGTCTTCTGGGGTCCTTTCCCTATGAATTGTAGCCTCCACATCTGCTCCTTCTGCCTGTCTTTGACTGTGTGTGCGTGTGACTGTGTTTCAGAAGCCATATTCTGATCCTCCCTGCCCAGCTGCGTATGACTGAGGCCTAGTCTGCAAAGTGAGCCCAGAGAGAGAGAAAGGGCAGGCTAGTGTGCCTTCCTCAGTTGTGCTGAACTCAATCCCCCCAAAATCTCCTCTTATGCCTTCTTGCTCCTTCATGTGTGTGTGTGAGTGTGAATTTGGTTATGATTAGGTTTACTTAGCTGATTCCCTCATGCATATTGTTACTGAGCTATCCCCACTGATGTCAATAGATATGTATTGGTACTGAGCTATTCCCCATTGAAGTGTTAAATGTATATACTGTGATTTATGCTCAATAAATATCCCCATGTTTAAGATCTGTGTGAGTGCAACTTACTGGGTAAATCTGCCAAGATGTATTATTGCCAATGTCTAAAGATCCTAATTCACAAGACTTGTAGAATATGTGAATGTGAAACACGTGTCTACAGAGGAGTCTTGCCAGCACCCTCCTCCTCCTCATAGTTCTTGTTTAAATGCTTTCAACAACATTTTTACTACCATCCCAAGCACTGCATTGATCACCAAAGTCCACATTAGTACCTTCTCAACTAGCTACTATTCTGGGCTTCTCTTAGAAGTTTGGAGTTGTTACGGAAGCACTGAAAACAGGCTTTCATAACTAGCTGGTTTTCTTTCATGGGTGTCCATGCCCAGAGGAAAGGGCTTGAAAACAGTGCCGTTGGCACCAGTTAGAGAGACCTTTGTTGAATCCTTGTATGAGTTCTCGCTGATTAGGGATGGGGACCTGGTAGTCCAGCAGCATCTGAAGGGCCACAACTCCCACCACCCCTGACCACATATCACAGTAGTAAACTAATTTTAACCAAGCATGTAATCTATGGACAAATCGATGGAATTTAGAATCAGGGCACAGGAGTCACTTCTGCCACCGCGCCTCACTACTGGTACCAAGACCACCCCTTGCATATCCATCGCTGTCGGCAGCTGGCTTTCATTCATTCAAGAACAGAATACAAAGAAGTAGAAACCACAGCCCATCAGGAAAAAATCATGCCTAAATTCAAGACTTCCCCTGTTCTCCCACCCACCCGGTACTTACTTGTGGGATTTTTTCATATTTGCTCCATCTGGGCTCTTCCCACAGTCATAGGCCTGGATGGTGAACGTGTAGTCCTTCCGCAGTTCACAGTCAAGCTTCTCTTTGGATCGGATCATCCCCTCACCGGTGGATTTATCCACCACCACTGCTTCAAAGGGGACATTTTGCCCGTGAATTTTAAATCCGCAAATCTCACCTAAGAGATTCAAAGGAACTCCAGTTAGCATTTTCAGAAAACAAAGCATGTACATATTGTTTAATGCAACTGTGTGTGAGAGTGTATGTGTGTGCATGAGAGAAAACAAATACAACGCGACAATTTTGCAGCCAAGGGTTTGTGAGGGTCTGTGGACAAAGCAAAGAGGTGCTGTGCTTTAAAGATGGGTGAGTTCTAGGAACTTTAATTTAAAAAAAGAAAAGGCATACATTTTGCTTTCCAAGCAACTTGTTTTTTTACTTTGCATCCATTCATGCAGGAATACAAAAAAGAGAAAGAGAGATGTAGACAGGCATTTCACAGGAGTACTTGAGACACTCTAGGGCAAAAAGTATAGATCTTAGGAGCGCATACAGCCAAGGCCACTGGGAAATAGCTGGGCAGCTTCTTTGGCTTTTGACCAGAGCAGCAGGTTATAATGCACAGTTACAAAGTTGGGAAAGGGAGGGGGAGAGAAAGATGGAAAGCTTCAAGGTATATAGAAGATTCAGCACCACAATTAACAAAAATTCTGTCAATTGATCAAAAGGACAAAGTCTTCCTGTGCAATGTACCTGGGGTTTTAAAAAAAAGAGTCAAGGAATCAAAATGAACTACTGAATGAGAAAGGTAGAAATACCAACTTTTTCAGGCATCCATTTCAACCGACTAACATAGAACCTTCCTCTGTGCTCTGCCTTCTCCCGATGGAGTTCAATTAGCTGAGTTTCACAAGGACAGGTCTACACCATAACATAACTGGAAGAGAACCATGTCGGCCCAATGCAAGGACACATTATTTCTATTGTCCTAACTGTAGTTATGAAATCTGGAGTGCCTCATGTGCTCACACACCCTTTCCCCCTATTTCCTTCTTTCATGCAATCCCCACCTCCTTGCTTTTCAGAGCTAACCATGGTGGAGAGTGACATCTCTACTAATACTACCAGTGTAGTTAAGCTTCAAACCAGAGTGTGCAAGCCCACAACAATTACACCATTTTGAAACTAACCACTGTTAATGGTTATATCAGTAGAGATGTAACCCTGCACCATGGTTAGCTCTGAAAAGGGGAGGGAGGCTGGAAAGCAAGGGAGGCTGACGGCATAAGTTTGCAGGCTGCCCCCATCTCCAAGACTAGGAATATTACATGTGCACTGGGCTATAGCAGTCCAGCTTAATTGTTATACAAGGTGGCCAAGGAGCTAGGCTATGAATTGCTGGTACACATTGTATAATTCAGAGCTTCAGTATGCAAATGTTTTGGGGAAACTGCGCTTATTTCAAAATATGACCAGCACCTCCCCTCCGCCCAAGAAAAGCATCCTATTGGAGGAAATGCTCAGAAAAAAACATTTCTTAGAACTACACAGCCTACGTATTTAAACTACACAGTTCAAATGGATGTCTGATTTTACCGATATTTCTAGCCAAGGGTTGGTTACATAACATTTTGCTATCAACATATTTTGAGGGGGTTGGGGAGGAAAAAACTGGGAGAATAAAATGGGGTCAAAGAGCATGACAGGATCTTCTGTTTAAGTGCTGATTCCCCATTTCATAACCAAAGTTAGTGGGTTAATATTCATATAAAAAGGGGGATAGAAAGAACCCTTTATCACCTTCTTTGGTGACTGTCACCTCAAAACTCTCTAAAGGGAGAAAAGATAAACCCAAGTCAGTAATACAGGAAAGACTGAAAAGGGAGCAAATAAGGAAAAGATCAAAGATGTAGACATTTATACAGAAAAACCTTTGAATGTTTCTCTTTAAAAACCAGCATCCAGTGGTCAGAACTGGATCTCCCTCTTCCTCCTTTCCCCCCGTTTTCATATTCAAGAGACACTGAAGACTCCATTTTATATTTACACGATTTCAACAACACTCATCATTTCCTTCTTCCACTACTTTGCAGATTATGTACTTGTCCTGTTGCAACCCTATGCCCACTTACCTAGAACCTTATGCCCACTTACCTAGGAGCAAGTCCCGTTGGTCTTAGTTAAGTTTGTTTCCAAATAAACTCGCACTGCTAGACTTAAAATTGTAAGCTGTACTGATGAAAAGGGGTTCGGTGGGATAGTTTCAGTGGAAAAAGGGTAAAGCCTGCCCGCAACCACCACCACCCAGGACCAACAACTATCAATTGCCTGGTGGGAAAGACTCTAGGAAAGTAAAGGTGACATTAGCAAGCCTCCAATACTGACTGGTTAAACTGATGTTGTAGCATAGGATGTGCAGTGGCCCAGGGCACTAAACAGCTTGCAGTCCAATTTCTGTGAGGGAAGGGGAAGTTGTCAGTTTGCCTGGGAATAAAATCCCACACAGGGGCAGGTGGAGGACTTGGAATATGTCCTGGAACAGTGGAAAGGTACAAGACAGGGAGCCCAGCATCTGTGGACTAAGAAAGGCAAACCCAAGATGGGAAGGTAGGGAATGAGCATTGAGGTAAGGGGCACAGGAATTGGGAATTTGAGGCATGAGGGGTTTATCAGAGAGGGGACTCTAGGAGAGAGTTATTGCTTAATATGAGAACTATACATTAGGGGAGGGGAAGGTAAAAGTGCTAGAAAAAGTAGATGGAGACAAGAGTCGGTAAAAGAAGTGGAATTAAGCAAACAGGTGTTGAAAAAGGAAGTACAAGAAGAAACCATGGATGGCAGGGGCACTGAGTTGAAGGAGGACAGCAAGTAGAAAATAGGGAAGAAGGAGAATTACACGTAGGCTGGGCAAGGGAGCAGTGGGGATAGAGGGCCGCAAGGACACAACCCGGACAAGGGAATGTTGCTGGTTGTGGTTTCCACTGTCACTTGAGCACTATGACCTCGGAACTCAGGAGAGCCAATGAGAGTCAAAAGCTCGGAAGTGAGGCTCAATTTCACGTACTGGTGAGATTCCCTCTGAGCTGGACAGGGCTGGGCTTCCCCTGACAGAACAGCCCTACCAGTAGGGCATGAGGGCTACAGCCCCTGCTGTCATTCCCCAGTGACTGGTATTCAGTGGCATGACACCTCTCTGATCTTGGAATCAGCATATAACCATCTCAACTAGCAGCCATTGGTGGGCTCCCATTCCAAGAATTTGTTGAATCCCTTATTAAAGTTGTTTTTTAAAGAGGCCGCAAAAAGATTCATGGAGGAATAAAGCTATCGGTGCCTACTGGCCACAATAGCAATGTTCTTCCTCCACTGTCAGAGACAGGATGCTATAAACCACAGGAGGGGAGAGTGCTCTTGGTTCAGGTCCTGCTTGCGGGCTTCCCATGTGGGCATCTGGTTGGCCACTGTGAGAACAGGATGCTGGACTAGATGGGCCAGTGGCCTGACCAGGCTTCTTATGGTCTTATGTTGTCTCACATCTTGTGGCAGCAAACTCCATGGGTTGCCTGCGCACTGTGTGAAGCAGCACCTCCTTTTGTCTGTCACAAATCTCCCAGTGCATCTTCACTGGATGACCTGGGTTCTTATGTTATGAGAGGTAAGAGAAGACCATCCCTCGATCCTTTTCTCCGCACCATGCATGGTCCTGTACACCTCTATCATGATTCACACACCGTAACCTTCACTCGCCTTTTCTGCCCTACCCCTGACAGGCCAAATCCAATAGGTCAACCACCTGATGCCCCAATGATGTCAGCTGATGAGCCTCTTTGAAGATGCGCTCCCTGTGCACCTTTAAAGAGCCTTCCTCCAGGGCTATAAAGGGCTCTGCACTGAAGCCCCTGCTAAAATGGAGGCTTTCCCCCCCAATTTAGATGGGGTTTCAACACAACCCCCCAACACACGTGATCCTGGAGCAAGGCAGGCTCCAACCACCAGTCAGCTGGCAGGCAGCAAGAATGTGCCATGCACCAGCAAAGGAGCAATTGGTAGCATATGACGTAAGGTGTGGAGCAGGAGGGCGTGATCTGGCAGGAATGGCCTAGTGAGCCAACCTCTGGTCTGGTCAGACACACAACGCAGTCACCTCTTGCTCTCTGTTCTGCTCCAGAAGAGCAAGCCACATAACGGAGGAACAAACTTGCCAGTTCTTAACAAGCATTGGGAAACTACAGCTGCAAAGGGCTCAGCAGGGTGCAAGATGGGCTGCCAAAATGTCTACGGCGTGTCGAATGGTGGCTGCCTGCACCTCAGCTGACCGCCAAGCTGCGCAACTGCTGCCAAAAAGGGACTGTGGGAGAGTGAATGGTTTCCATGTGCTCGGCACAACTCCCCCAGCCCATAAATGGCAGCCTTCTGCTCTCAGAACGCAATGAACAAGTGGGCCCGAGCAGCAGAAGCAGTCACACATTTTCGCTTTAAATAAGCTGCACTAACAAGCCTTTCACTCCACTAAGTAGTTACGGGCACAAGCAATTTAAATGCTCAACAAGTACCCTACAGAGTAACTAGTGGAAAAGGGGGGAGGAGAGAAAAGAGCACGGTGTATAGTTGTTGCATTTTAATCAACGGGCGGACCTCTCATGACAAAGGAGCCACCTCATGAGATTTGCTCTCAAGTGCGTCTAAGAGTATTTATAACCAGGTTCTTATTTTAGGCTCAAAACCTCATAGAATCTCTTTGTGTAAGT
This sequence comes from Rhineura floridana, assembly GCF_030035675.1. Classification (NCBI taxonomy): domain Eukaryota; kingdom Metazoa; phylum Chordata; class Lepidosauria; order Squamata; family Rhineuridae; genus Rhineura; species Rhineura floridana. Next base: position 21,075,507 of record NC_084497.1, on the reverse strand, counting down.
CAGCCGTGTTTTTTATTGCAACAGCAGAAGCTTTCTGAAAAGTAATCATCGGGCTCGCAACACAACTTGCATCATACGCCCAATCCGACAGGAGCCGTGTTGCTTCAGAACTCTCTATGGCACCCATAAGCCCTGCTGGATCAGGCCAGTGGCCTATCTAGTCCAGCATCCTGTGCTCAGTGGCCAACCAGATGCCCCAATGGGAAGCCCCCAGGCAGGACCTGAGCGCAACAGCAGTCACTCCCCACTTGCGATTCCCAGCAACTGGTATTCAGAGGGCATAGTGCCTCTGACAGTGGAGAGAGACACAGCCATGGTGGCTAATAGCAGTGAGTAACCTTATCCACCATGGATGAAGCCATCCAACGTGGTGGCTATCGCTCCATCTCATAACACCCAGCATATGCTGTGACAGTTAAACACTTTAAAGGGGGCAAAAGCTACTTTCTAAGTGGGATGTTTGCACAAGGTGCTACAGCTACCTTCAAGCCCCAACTAAATATTTATGGAACTGGCTCTTCTAACAAAAACAGCTCTCAAAAGAAATGCACAAAACAGGAATGTCCTATTAAAATTAACTGAACCCAAATCAATGCCAAAGCACATGACTAAAAAATTCACACACACACCAGCTAAGAGTTGTTCTGGTTTTTTTCCCCAAAGCATCCGCCAAGCAGCTGGTGAACACTTTTGCATGTATCCTTCATCTGCCGGCAGAACAGGCATGTGGCTAAATGGATCTTCTCAGGCAAGGGATTGCAAATGGCAGGGGGCCATTAAAGAAAAGATCCTGCCGGCATTCTAAAACATGTCACTTCCAAAGTGAAGGGAATATGAAGCATGGCCTTCCTTCCTATCCAATGGCATAGAGGAATGCAAGGGAGACAGGACTGGAGTTGGTGGGAGTAGTCCAAAACAGGTCCCAGGCTATGGTCTGAAGGCACATAAGGCCAGTTCCCTGATGAAGCTAAGCAGGGTCAGGTCTGGTCAGTGCCTGGATCGGAGACTGCTTGGGAACCATATGTAAGCCACCTTGGGTTTCAATCATGAAAAGAAAGGCAGGGTATAAATGTAATAAATAAATAAATAACATCTGGAGGGCACCAGGTTGGCAAAGGCTGGCCTACAGCTAGGTCAGACGTGCAAACAGAGGTACTGCCATACCGGGAAGAGAACTCAAGATTGTGTATTTAACAGGCTTGTTTTATTTTATATTTCAATTACAGATGTTTTAAAAGGCTTGGGTGGAATTGTTTTACATTTTACTAATGTGTGGATATTTTATAATTGAATTTATACTTAAAAAACACGAGCCAATTTGGCATGCAAGCAGTATGTAAATAAATAAATAATATGTTGGGGAAGTGATATTTTGAGAGCATTGGCTCCTCAAAAGATCTTGTCACCTCTGCAAGTGGATTTCGGACAAGTCTCTCTCCCCCAGGGCTGAATACAGAGAGCACGAAAATGCCAGAGTGCCAATAGTTCTGGTACAGGAGCGATGTCAAGAACAACTTCCAGGGGGATAGACAGCAGTCTCTTGCAGCAAAAAACAACCATCTTGTGGTATCTTAAAAGACAAATGATATTACGGCATATGGTATCACAGACTAAAGTGGGTGTGGGGAACCTTTGGCCCTCCAGATATTGCTGAACTACAACTTCCATCATCCCTGGCCATGCTTGCAAGGGCTGATAGGAGCTGTAGTTCAGCAACATCTGGAGGGCCAAAGGTTCCCTCTCCCTGCACTAAAGCCATGAAATAGACATACCTATACAGCACTAGATTGGCGATAATACAATCATCTCAGCAGGGCTGAATAAATTATCACAAGAAACAGTCAGATAGCACAGATATTCTGGCATTGATAAACTAATTAACTCATGTACTGTGATTTAAAAAAAGCTTTTGGCTCAGTTTAACCCACAAGGGATAGCACTGAACTTCCTGATGAATTCTAATTCAGCTGTTTCACAATGAATTCCTCCTTTATCAAGGACTGCTTCTTGTGAATGGTTCTCTGCTCCACTACAGGTGTTAATACAATCATTTTAGCTATGCAGAATAAATTATCGCCAATCTGCTACTGTAAAGGGCATCCCTATTTAACATACATTTTAAACTCTTATTTATCACTGACTGTAATTTCTGCATCTCATTGCCATTCAACTCCCATCTTACAATTTTATCCTTTATATACCCGACAGCTGAGATTTCACTTTATGCATCCGACAAAGAGGGGCCAAGTTCATGAAAGCTTATGCTGTAAATAAATTTGTTTAGTTTTTTTAAAAACTGCCACAAGACACTCTGCTGTTTTTGCTTCAAAAAGAAATTTTAAGGTAATGTTTGTTTTTATGACGATGTTATTGTTCTACTGTTTTTATGTATGGCTTGTTTTTATGTACACAGCTTAGAAATGAAAAAGACTAAGTGGTATATAAATGTTTCAATTGACTGGTTGATTGATTAAACACCACGCTGTTCATGACCACATACCTCCAGTTTTAGTAAACCTCAGCACCTGGGAAAACATTCCCATGAAAACATAGCGGGGGACTGGAAACAAAGCCCTCTCAGGAGAGACTGGAAGAATTGGCATGTTTAGCCTTGAGAAGAGAAAACTGAGGGGAGATATGATAGCGCTCTTCAAGGACTTGAAAGGTTGTCACACAGAGGAGGGCCGAGATCCAGATTTCAACTGAACATCTGGAAAAACTTCCTAACTGTTAGAGTGGTACGACAATGGAACCAGTGACCTAGAGAGGTGGTGGGTTCTCCATCATTTGAGGCCTTCAAGAGGCAGCTGGACAGCCACCTGTTGGGTATGCTATAATTTGGATTTCTGGATTTGGGTATGCTTTAATTTGAATTTCTGCATTGAGCTGGGGGTTGGATTCGATATAGGCCCCTTTCAACTCTACTATTCTGTTATTCTATGACCGAAATCCAAGCAGCTGGAGGAGGAGAGGATGGCAGAAGGCCCATTAAAGAAGGGGGAGGAAAGGAGGGAGAGGAAGACAAGTAAGAAGTGTGTTAATGTGACAGTCGTCTTGGCTTGCTTTACTGTGCAGTTCTTGGCCACTTTAACTGGACTCTAAACTCTTTTTGTCAATGCCTGTCGATGCCAACCTTTGCTGTGAGGCAATTCAAGCATCACATTCCTTGGCGTCTCTCTCTCAGAACTAATCTGCCCCATAACACTCCTCCTCGATCTTTCCAACATGTCTCCAGGGGTACTAAGACCTTCACTCAAGATGCACGGCAGCTCAATATCCACCAGATGTTTCTTTGGAAACAAACAGAAAAATCTACCCCATGTGCATTTCAGACTGATGAGATCAATTTTTTTTTTTAAAAAGTCCCTGGGGAAAAAAAAGTTTGATGGAAATATCTGTGGGCTATAGGTATGTTCTTAAACCGCAAGGTTTTTTTGCCTATTAGTGAATATTATTTATATACAGCTGGTATAGGACAGTGGGGAGGAAAGCCTGGCTGGGAGTCCAGAGTCTGTGAGTTCAAATCCCCACTTGGGTCTCCTGGGTGTCAAGGGCCAGCTAAAGATCACCCCACAGGGAGTGGCTCAGGGGTTACGTGCCCCACCAACTATACAGCTGTGGGCAAGCTGCATAGTCCCAAGGAGCCCAGTTGCCCCCAGCTGGCAGTTGCGGACAAGGAAGGGGCTGGCTTGTGCAGCGGTGGCAAGCTGAGCAGGCCCTAGCCAGCTGGGGAGGACTAGCCTCAGAGGGAGGCAATGGTAAACCCCCTCTGAATGCAGCATACCATGAAATCCCTATTCATAGGGTCACCATAAATCAGAATCGACTTGAAGGCAGTCCATTTCATTTTCAATATTTTATAGTGCTAGACTTTGACCATAATAAATGACTGATTGATTAATTGATTGAACATCTGGAGGGCCAAAAGGTTCCCAACACCTGATCTATGGGATTTCATGCCACAAGAGGTGGCAATGGCCTACATGCTTTAATGGCTTTAAAAAAAGTCTACCAACAACTGCTTGCTAAAATAAGGGTGCCCTCCAGATGCTGTTGAATTATTTTTCTTTATTTCAGGTATTTTTATACAACTTAATATTCAGAATTTCTAAGCAGTGTACACTTTTTTAAAACCCAAAGAAAGAGCAAGAATAATTAAGATTCATCATAAAAACCAAAAGCTACTTTAAAATGCCTGCTTAAATAGGAATGTCAAGCACCTGAACATTCAGCGGGTGTGTGTGTGTTAATCTCTTCCATTGGATTGGGCCCATAATACTGAATGTACGGCTTCCAGTAGTTACAAGCCATGCTTCTGAACCATGGGGGACCACTAACAGAGACTCCTCTGAAGAACTCACAACTAACTCCCATGATGATTCCCAACCTTTATATGATGTCAGATAGGTGGGTATAATTTGGGCAAAACCATATCATGGGCCAAATCGGGAGGCCTTGCAAGTCTAATTAGGCCCACAGACCAGAGGTTACCCACCAATATAGGAGGTCCCCCAACAGTCTCCCATCCAGGTAGTGACCACAACCATATCTGCTCAGCTCCACAAGGCTGCTGCCTTCAGACCAAACCCTGGGAAATCTCAAAGTTCTTTTTAAAAAACAGTACAGGTGCTTCCAATTTTACAGAAGCATCTCTTCTTCACTGCTATAGGAGACTGTTACATGCCGCAGGTGACCGGGGAAATGGCCACTGACAAGCTTGGGTGAAAGCTCAGCTTTAATGCAACACATATGATGGGTCAACGTTACCAAACTGTCATGCGTTATCCAAAGGCACTGAAAACCTCACTTCCCCAACCCACTTTCATGTGAAACACATGATCAAACAAAACTAACTTACAATATTTGAAGGAGAAATGCTCCTTGGAATGCTAGTCAGCCATCTTGTTCAAACCCTGTTCCACAGCAGCCCAGGGAGGGGGAAGGAGGGAAGCGAACATTTAGCAGAACAAATTCCAAGCATGTCACATACTCTGAATGGGCTTTGAAGTGTGGCACTCATTTGACCGCTTGCTGTTCTACAGAAAGGCCGGGAATTTCACCCAAACAAACATTTCTGAATGCCATTAAGGAGTCTCATTAAAGAAAGAAAGAAAAAAAAAAGAACTCGCCCGCAATCTTTTGTTGCTGTCCTGCATATTCTACTAATGGAATGCAAGAGGTTACCGCTTCAAGATGTGCCCCATATTTCCAAGACGCAACTAACGGGTATGTAATGTTTCTGGTAGAGTTGCATGGTCACAACATCTCTTTTAAAAAAAACCCCACCACAAACCAGAAAATTCAGCTTCTTGAAAAAACACATTCTGAAACCCAGCATTAAGTATAGCCTTTACGTGCAACCCAGAAAAGTGCCAGTTCAAGACTGGAGAAGGTTATCAGCTCTCTACTCCATGGACTGTGCCTTCCCATGAAAGCAGCTACCCTTTTGACAAACTGCAGTCAAGCCGGTTTCTGTGGTGCACTTCCAGTCAAACTACTTGGCTACACAGGCTCCAAGTACAGTAACCTCTTTAATTCGCTCTCAGCTCAATGATACTGATTTGCAAAACTCAACTGCATGTGCTTCAAAAATCTGCTCCCCCAAATATCTAAATTTAACTTTTCCATCTGGTGAACCTGCTCCCTACCTTTATTTCATTACCCTTCCCAAACTACGTCTGGCTTTTTCAAAAGCCAGATTTAATGCTCTAAACTCTGCAATTATGGAAGGGAGATTTCAGCATATCCCATATGAACATCGCACCTGCCCCTGCGGTTCAGAAGCGGCTGAAACCCTAGGTCATTCCATGTTGGACTGTGTGCTTTATACACATATTCGATCTAAATTTCTCAAACCCATTCTGATGAATCAGAAATTTAAAAATCTCCCCTCTAACGAAATGATACCTATACTGCTGTCCGGTTCGAATAAAGACATCACTATCCAAGTCGCCACATTTATACATGCTGCCCAAATAATTCGTGCTTCTCTTTAATGTTTGTAATTCTGAATTTTACCATGCTATTTCTGCTGTATTTTCTTTTTTATGTGTTCACTTTGGGTCCTTGACCGCAATAAATATCTATTCCTATTCCAGTCAAACAAAGGTGCTTAATACCAGATCAGACTATTTGTCAATCAGGCCTCATAACATCCACTGTAATTGGCAGCTCTACAGCATCTTGGGCAAAGACGTACCCCATCACCTGCCACCTGCTCGTTTTAGTGGAGATGCTGGGACAGTGGTGATGTTTGGACCTGGGACTTTCAGACTGCAAAGCAAAGTGATCGACCACAGAGCAAAGACCCCTCCTCTTCCCAGAGGTAAGCAATTGCCTCCCTATCACAGTGGCATTCTACCCTATGGTACTTTTTATGACAGTGGTGCTTTCTACTTCAGAGATGGAAAAGATGCCTTGCAAGGAAGTTTGCTGCCCATTGTTTATCTTCTCAACAGTGATGCCTGCTAGGACTGGCGGGGCAGAAGGCAGGGAGCCCAACAGTAGGTGGAGCCAGAGCCAACGACAGGCAGAGCCAACTAATTCTAGTCTTGTCCCCATCTTCCTCTCCCTGCTGAGTTCTACAGATCAAGGAGGAGGGAGGTGACCGGCAGTGCCATCCCTGGGGGGGCAGGCAGGGACTGACTGAGGGCAGATTGAAGTGGGTGGGGCAGTCCCCATGCACCCATACGGAACAGCCTCCAGTGCTTGTCAATGAGGAACTCTGGATATAGCATTTGAGGGGCACACTTAGGAGGTTGCAAAGTGGCAAAGGAGAGCCTGACACCCAAGGCTGTCACATCTGCCCTAAGCAGGGCTCTTCTGTGGTGAACACCAAGGGCTGCCTAGTCTTCAGCCAAGGATATTGGTCTCTGGCTGTTCCTTTGGTACTCCAACCCCATCCATATACAGATGGAATTCACTGCAAACAAATGACAACTGGAAAACGCAATTTGAAGCCATGGACCTCCTAATTCAAAATGGAAATGGACTGCCTTCAAGTCGCTCCTGACTTATGGTGACTCTATGAACAGGGTTTTCATGGTAAGCGGTATTCAGAGGGGGTTTACTATTGCCTTTCTCTGAGGCTGAGAGGCAGTGACTGGCCCAAGGTCACCCAGTCAGCTTCATGGCTGTGTGGGGATTCGAACCCTGGTCTCCTAGGTCGTAGTCCAACACTCTAACCACTACGCCACACATTCAAGCTTACATTTAAACATTTATACCAAAACAGATTCCTCCAATACTCCTGCTTGAATGATGTCAAATGCTTTCTTTCCCCCCTTCAAGTAATGCCAACATTGCCAATTTACAAATTAGCCTGCAAACCTGGTTACAGGAACTTATCCATTCCTCTTAATTGGAACTGACGAGGTCAACGCCCCTCACTGATCAGTGACTCAGGCAGGGCCTGTTCGCCTCCCTTTCGCCTATCAGTTAAACCCTCACATTTTGCCAGCTGCAGCGGGGAACATCACCATTCCCCACTCCCCACTCTAAACAAACAAGGACTGGCAGCACAGTGAGGAATTGCAGGCATCAGCAATCGCCCACCGGAACATGAGAAACAAGCAAACCCAGGGGGAAGGGGGGAGCGAAGGAAGGACGACTGACAGAAGGTTTGGGTTTTTTAAAAAAATAAAGAGAGATGAATCTACAATGCCTAGAGATAACTGCATAAGGATTTCTTAAAATGGAGACTTCAAGGGTGCACAATGGCTGCCTTTGGCTTTAATACACAACTAAATGTAGGGCAGTTTGATGAGTGTGTAAATCACCTGCAGAAAAAGGCTTGTATGCAATGCTAGTCCTACTCAGAGTAAACTCACTGAAGTTAATGTTCATGACTAACCAAGGTCTATTAATTTCAGCTCTGAGCAGGACTAGTGTTGGATACAACCCGAAGTATTTAATTCTTCCTGCAGGAAAGTATGCTGCATACACACTACATGAAGGCTTCTGTTTAACAACAGCATGTTTGCTTCCCTCTCTCTCTCCCCCTTCTCTCATCTTGAGACAGAGGCTGTGTACACACCATATTTTTAGAGGACATTTAAAGCACATGACTTCCCCCTAAAGAATCCTGGGAAGTGAAGTTTGCAGAGGATGCTGGGAATTGTAGCTTTGCAAGGGGTATACTACAGTTCCCAGGATTTTCTGGGGGGAAGCCATGCGCTTTAAATGTATGGTGTGCGCACAGCCAGAGAAAACACGGGTGATTTCATGCTAGATGCTGGGAATTGCAAGGGGAGAAAAGTGATGTTGCACTCAGGTCCAGCTTGCAGACTTCTGGTTGGGGCATGTACTTTTATTTTAAGTCATTTAGGGGCTTAATGAGATAGATGGAAGGCAGACAGCACAGGAAGGTAAAAACAAGAATGTAGAAAAGAAAGGTTTGCAAATCCACGTGCTCTCAGTAGAGAGCTCATGCCCTGGCGACCTGCAGTGAAGCTGGCGGGAAGTGAATCTGGGGAGAGGTTGGCCAGCCACCTGGGTCATCTCTCCAGAAGAATTCTTCTTCCTGCTAGTGGAGCAAGTGGGCAGTGACAACTCACCCAAGGCTCCCCTCTTCCATTGCAGGAAAACAGGATGCTGGACTAGATGGGCTTGATCCAGCACAAAGGCTCTTCTTGTGTTCGTGGCATCCAAATAAGCTATTACTTTTTCACTCTAGAACAGGGGGAAGGGAACCTGTGGGCTTTCAGATGTTCTCGAATACAACTCCCATCACCCCTGATTGTTGGGCCATGCAGGCTGGGGTTGATGGGAGCTGTGGGTCAGCAGCACCTGGAGGGCCAGACGTTCCCCGAAATTGCTGTAGCAGTTTTAAAAGCTGAAGTCTTAAAAGCTTAAATTAAGATTCCAAAAAAGGGTCATGCAACTAGGGCTGCAATTACTCCTGGAATAATCATTCTGAAAGCCGAGGGAGAGTTAGAAACTGGCTGCTGCCATCAAACACTCGCTTGCAACAAAACCACCATTTCAAATTACAATGATTTAGATGTTAATTTTGTGAGACGCAGACACAAATGAAGATGCCCAAAACCATCGATGTCTGATCTCTAAATGGCAGCATCTCTCTAAGGTTACTTGAGAGACCATCTTATCCCTTATATACCCAGTATGTCACTGTATCCTGCAGGAGAGTTTCTCCTTGAAATCCCTAAAATATAAGGAGCCCGCTCCACAGTAACTTGGAAGCAGGGCCTTCAGTATGGCTGCCCCCAACCTGTGGAACAGCAGCCCTGTTTGCCAGGCCACTGTTTGCACTTTCCAGAAAGAGGGGGTGTGCTTTCCGTCCTGGGCTCCTTTGGGAGGAAGGGCAGGATATAAATGTAATAAATAAAAATAAAATTCATTTCTTTGCTTTGACAAGCTTTTCCAGCTAATTGAAAAGGTCTCTTTAGTTGTCTTCTTTTTTGCACTGGTTTTAAAGCTATTTTTAGCCGTTTTTATGTAAATTGCCTTGAGATGTAAATGAATCAAGTAATAAATAAGGCCACAGGCATAGATCTGCCTGGAGAGGTTAAGGAGGAAGCCATTGCTCAGCTGCAGGGCACATGCCCTGCATGCAGAAGATCCCAGGTTCCATCCCTGGCATTGCCAGTTAAAAGGATCTAGTACAGGGGAAGCCAACATGGTGCTCTCCAGATGTTGCTGGACTCTCATTCCCATCACCCCGTGGCTGTTGGCTACGGTGGCTGAGACTGATGGGAACTGGAGTCCAATCGGCTGGTAGATAATGAAAACCACCTCTGCATGACAACTTGAAGGCAGCAGCTCTACAGAGTTGAGATCACCAGATCCATGGTCATAAGGACAAAAACAGCTGCTTTATAGTAAGACTATCTAGCTCAGTATTGTTTACACTGGCTGGCCTTGGTTCTCTAGGGTTCCAGATAGGAGATTTTCCCAGATGAGCCCAGGTCTGATTTGTTGGTAGGCAACCTCTGACAGGGAGGTTCCGTAGCTCAGTAGTAAGGACATGGGGCTGCATCCAACTAAGTTCTATTCTGAGGAGCCCCAATGAAATTAATGAACCCAGGTTAGCCACGTCCACTAACTTCAATGGGGCTGCTTTGAGTAGGACTAGCATTGGATAGATCCAAGGTTCAATCCCTAACATCTATAGATAAATGGGTCTTGGACAGGGCAGCTACGCCCATCCTCTAACTCTCCTGCTGAAGCAAGAAATGTAGCAAGCAGCTAAAAGTTAAAGAAAAATCAGGTTGTTCAGCTTCAGTAACAGTTCACAAAGCAATTAGCACAATGATTTCTTCAGGCTCTGAAGAAACCCTGAGGGTCTCACCACAGCACAGCCTGGCTGTTGTGTTTGCAACCCAACCACGCCTGGACTGTGCAAGTCAGAATGGAGCACCGATAACGGAAAGAGCAATGAACTTGTCCTCAACATTTCAGCAGGTTGTGAATATTGCAAGGTTAGTTTTCCCCCAATCAGGGACTCAGCCCTGTGAACGGATTTTTACTTAACAAACTTCAGACAAACCTCTAATTAAAGGCTTACATTAACAGCAATAAAAGAGACCTGACGCCAAATGGTCTCCTACACATAATCTCCTTAGGTCTGACCAACTGAGAGGCAACCCAGGAGTTTTTTTTTTAAATCCCTTTATTGACTAAAGTAGACTCTAAAGCAAGTTGCTGATGTGGGCAGAAACCCAGCAAAAGTAAAAGAAACAGTGCTCAGGGTGGAGCTGCAAAATATCCCAGCCAGTTAAGTTATCTGGTTCAAAATCTTAATCCAGCATCACTTAATGATGATTGTCCAGCTTTTCTTCTCAGAATGAACTCCTTACAGCAGTTTTGTCCATTGCCAAGTTGTTCCTCAAGTTAAGAACTCTGTTCCAAGTGGTTACCCGAGCGCAATGCCGTTTTTAAAGCTACTGTTTCTGAGCTTTCCACAACAGTTATGGCAAATGTTTTCCTCCTCTCTCCGCAGCTGTCTCTGCAAGCTATATTTATTTAAGACATTTATATCCTGTGTATTCATTTGTACTCCTTAGCAGTGTACATAAAAACAAGCCATACATAAAGTAAAACAATAAAATCATCATAACACCAAACGCTACCTTAACACGTTTGCTGGAACAAAAAAGTCTTAATCATGTACCCAAAGTTCAGCAAGGAGGGTGCTTGTCTAATCTCAGTTGGTAGAGAGTTCCACAGGCTTGGGCCCACAACATTGAATGCACGGCTTCTAGTCGGGACAAGCCATGCATTTGAGCCACAGGGGACCACCGAGATTCCCACAAAGATCTCAGCGATTGGGGTAGGATGTAAGGGATCAGGCAGACCTTAAGATATCTTCAACCCAAGTTGTTAAGGGCCTTGTAAATTATAAAAGAATCTGTATAAATTATACAACCAGAGTAAGCTTTTAAGCACCAGAGTTATGTGCTGGCAGTAGTTTGTCCCCATCAACATGAACTGGCTTGTGCGTGTAACAAACAATTGCTTGTTGTCACATCTGAAATCAACCAGAGAGTCCTGCAGTATCTTAAGGACTAAGAGATTTAATTATGGCATAAGCTTTCATGGAAGACATCAGGCTCATTTTAGGATGTGGGCTCTAGTTCAGAACAGGCATAATAAACTTGCCAGCCTTCAAAGTGCCTGAAGACCCTGTAATTTTAGCTACATGCTGAACCTCTTCTAAATAAAGTTAAACATCCATTCAGAACCCATGGCACCCAGAGAAAAGAAGGGCTATTACTTTGCAAATCTTTCATTTCAATGAATGCATTCCTGAATCGGTTAAATCCAAAACTGCAATGGCCTTCTGCATTAGACCACAGCCTTACTGTCTGAAATTTAGTAAGCACCAAATTCTTCTCATACGTTCTATCGATTAACTAGGTTACCCTTCCTTGCACATGCAGACTGTGTCCCCCTGTCCCATTACTGGGTGATGATTCTTGCATCTGTCCATGTCAAACACTGCCTTGGTTATCTGCCCAGCTCTGTCTAATCATTTGGGATGATCAACTTGTCTGAAAGCACTCATAGTACATAACAGTGTAACCTCAAATTTAATTAAGAGTATTGCTCACACCTTTCTGGAGTTGCACAAGTGAAGATGTTAGGCTGTATCAGATGAAAGACCGGCCCATTTGTACCCCCCCCCCAAAAGCCAGATACCCATTTCCTGTTTGGTGTTGATCTATTGATGGGACACAGATAGTACAATAAGCAAACAAGAAATTTGGTTCTGTTAATTTCGGTCTGAACAATGGCTTCTCGTTTTATGTTAATTTACTTTAATTAACCTTTAATTTAATTTAACTGTGTTATCTGCAACTGCTCTTGTTGGGAAGGGTCACTGTAATTATTTTGCACACACATAACCCTGTACTGGAACAGCATTCCTGTCAAGATACGGCAGCACTCCCCTGCCCCCCCAATTGGCACTTTCCGGAAACAATTTTAAGACATTTTTGTTCTCGCCAAGACGAACAGCTCTCGGCCATGGGTATCTCAAGATCACTAAGGAAAGGTGGTTTTTAAGCTGTGTTTTAGAGTATATTTCTTTACTGTATTTTACTATCTTTTAACTGTTTTAGAATGTTTTTAATTGTAATTGTGTTTTTTGAATGTTTTTAGTTTTTCCCCCCCTTTTTTTGTTAGATTGTTTCTACGTTTGCCACCCTCAGCTCCTTTGGGAGGAAGGGCGGGATGTAAATTCAATAAATAAATGAAATATTGCTTTTTGATTTATTTACTGCTATTTTCTGTGTTGTATTTAGCTGGCTTTATTGCATTTTGTACATCGCCTTGAGACACCTATGTGGAACATCAATAATAATGATTACATTGTCGTCACAGACGGCACTTTTTCATTACATTTTCACTCCAACTTCTACATCCCTTTTATGCCCATGTGTAATTACATACACCTGCCAACTGAGGAGATCACTTCATGCGTCTAACTGAAATGCTCTGGTCTGTGATAGCTTATGCCACAATACATTTGATATCCTTGCAGGGGCCACAAGACTTGTTATTTTTGCGGGAGCAGACCAACACACCTACCTACCCTTCCAGAAATTGCAACCTTGCAAGAGCTCCTTCTGGCCTAAATTCTCACACTTTCAAAAGACACACAACGGCTAGCAATAAAAATCAGCAAGATGCCCATACCTGCAAAACGGAGAGGTGCATCCTTATCCAGTGCTATTAATGGGGGGTCCAACAGGACTGTGTTGTCGTTTTCTGTAACTATGCCATGATAAGTTGTTTCAATCCACGGCTTGTGCTTGTTAACTAAAAAGAGAGAGAGAGAAACTTGATTAAGAATAGAATTCCCCATTTTTTTCCTTCACACAAGTGTATGTTTAAGAGCATAAGGGATTGGGTTCAACCGAGTCCTATTCAGAGTAAACCTACTGAAATTAATAGACCTAAATTAGTCATGTCCATGAACTTCAATGGGTCTGCTCCAACTAGGACTAACGTTAGATACAACCCAATGTTTCAGCGCCATACTTCCATCTGAAGATGCCACATTCACCTGGAGGAGGCCCCCATCTGACGGTATTCTGACACAGATGATTGCTCATTTTCAAATGGCTCACAGAGATTAACTTCAGTGACTTTTTCCAGCATACAAAAAGGACCCAACTGTGCCAACAGAAGCAATTATTACACTGGCAATGTGAAGCCATGCATCAAGATGAACTTTCACACAGACGATAGCCATCATCCTGCAGAGAGCAACATGCCCTCTCAAATATCTGCTCACCTAGTTTGACTGCCATTACATTTTGTGCTTGCAGGTCCTACATCATTCCTTCAACCATTTTGCAGCCGGAGGGCCGCGTTCCCTTCTGAACAACCTTCCGAGTACCACATGAAGGGGCAAAAGTGGGTGCACAATGAATGTGAGTATTACCCATGTACAGTAGGTTCGTTTCTACACACATCCACACACCTCTCTCTGTCTTCCATCCAGGCAAGCATCATGAGGATTCAAGGGCACATTCCAACCAGGCAAAAACAGGGCTAGTGAAGGGTGCGGTCTAGAGAGTTCCAGGTGCCAGGCAGAGATGCATGGAGTGCCACATTAGGCCCCCAGGCCTGAGGTTCCCACAGGGCTGTGGAGTCGGTACGCCAGACCTTCTACTCTGACTCCAACTCTTCTATTTTTCTACTGTCAGACTCCGACTCCTTCATAAATGGCAAATGTATATTAACTAGTAATAACAAATTTACTGTAGTAAAATGGTAGCACAAGGCATTTCATCACCATCACGTGAATCCAGAGCTTGGAAAAGTTACTTTTTTGAACTACAACTCCCATGAGCCCAATCCAAGGGGCTGATGGGAGTTGTAGTTTAAAAAAGTAACTTTTCCAAGCTCTGGATTCACGTGGTGGTGATAAAATGCCTTGTGCTACCATTTTACTACAGTAAATTTGTTATTACTAGTTAACATACATTTGCCATTTATGAAGGAGTCGGAGTCAGAATCGGTACATTTCTACCGACTCCGACTCCACCCAAAATTACTTCTGACTCCACGACTCCGACTCCACAGCCCTGGGTTCCCACCCCTGCTTTAAACCTATATGTTCTGCAGGACCGAATTACCTAGACAAGTCACCCACAGATAGCAGAACAAGGAAGTTCAGGATATACCCTGTTGCTTGGCTTGTATGCATATTGTAGCAAGCAACTATGAATTTGATCAAGTAATGCATATGATATCCCTAATATGGCTTGTTTTTGATCATGACTAGAACATTAATGCTACAGATGACATCCTGCACACCAAGTCCATGCTCCACAAGGGGAGACATGCTTTCAGCATCCTTCAAATTTAATTGCAAAATTAAAAAAAGCCTCTCAACCTTGCAAGCAGATGAAGACTAAAAACTAGGAAGACATTCAAGCAGGCAGCTAATGAAGACACTGCAGCCCGATCCTATGCAATTTTCACACTGACGGAACTCAGTGAGATTTCGTCCGAAGTACGCATGCATACTCTTGCAGCCTTAACAGCAGGCCTGGGGTACCTGGCCCTCCCAACGTTGCTGGGCCACAACTCCCATTACCTCTGACCACCAGTCATGTTGGCTGGGGCTGATGTCCAACAACATCTGGAGGGTCACACAGGATCCCCCATCCCTGCTTAACAGCAATGCTCTGGTCCCAAACTAAACGTATTCAAAGACAAATTCATGGAGGACAAGGTTATCAAGGGCTACTAGCCATGATGACTACACTCTGCCTCCACAGGTTGGAGACAGTATGCTTCAGAATACCAGCTGCTGGAAATCACAGGTGGAAAGAGCGCTGGTACACTCAAGTCCTGCTTGCAAACTTCTCACGGCATTTGGTTGGCCCCTGTAAGAACCTGAAGCTGGACCAGATGGGCCACTGACCTGATTCAGCAGACTCTTCTTATGTCCTTATGCATCTACAATTCTACATGTAACCCAGCTGTAAGGCCCCATATAATACATCCTGTATTGGATCTGCACATGTTTTGTTTGCATAATGTTGCCCATTTGCTACCCGGCCAAGTTCAAGGTTCTAGTTTTGATATACAAAGCCCTATACAGCTTGGGACCAGGATACCTGAAAGACCGTCTCACCCCTTATATACCCAGTCGATCACTGCGCCCTGCAGGTGAGGCCTCCTGCAGATACTATCTTATTGGGAGGTTCGTTCTCCACAACATAGGAAACGGACCTTTAGTGTGACGGCACCTACCCTGTGGAATTCCCTCCCCTTAAATATTAGGCAGGTGCCATCTCTGTTATCTTTTCGGCGCCTTTTGAAGACTTTCCTCTTTCAGTGAGCCTTTTAAGTTGACACCTATCCCAGTCTGCGTCTGTGTTAGAATTGCTTGTTAATATGTTTTATTTAATAATGCTTTAACCTTTTTTTAAAAATATGTTTTTAAAGCTTTTTAAAAAAAATGTTTTAACGTTGTTTTGTTTTAATGTGTTTTAAGGTCTGTTTTTATGTTTAGTGTTTTTAGCGCTTCTGTTTGCCGCCCTGGGCTCCTGCTGGGAGGAAGGGCGGGATAGAAACCAAATAATAAATAAATAAATAAATAATGTTGAATATGGATTTTACATTTCCTTGCCCAGTTATTGTGCATTTTGGATTGCTGTGCATGCATGGGGGAAGTAGGCAGACAAGATTGCAGGCCTGCCTATGGCAGAGCCAGGCCTGCCTACACTTAGCCAGGTGGTTCACAACCCACATACACACACAGAGCCACCTTCACTTCTTGCATCCAGGCCATAAGTTAGCCACCTACAACCTAAGCTCAATTCAGATCATGCCAAGCCATGGCAGCAACAGAAATCATGGTTTGATAGGGATTTGCAAACCAGAGTTTGTGGTTTGTATGGTCTGGCATGAAGCCTGAATAATCTGCCACAGCAATAACTGCAGAACCCGCTGTGTTGCGGAGACAGGGATTAATTTATGAAGCTGAACAGACAGACAATAAGAGCAGGCCGGCAGCTCTAAAGCATGGCTTGCCCACTGAAAGCTCCAGCCACAATTTGGGTTCTAAATACAAATCACTACAAGCCATGATTTGACACAATGAATGAAATGAGTCATAGCAATATCCACTCCTGAAAATGTAAATAAAAATGCCATTTTCCCTCTTCCCTTCCACCATGAGGAACAGAGACAAGCATTTAAGAGAAATCAAGTCTTTCATCTGTAAGGAATTATATTTTGTCATTATTGCACAAATTTGTAGATGACAGGTCTTTTCCCCCCTCATGTAACAAATTACCCAGTTGAAGTTACCTACAAGAGAGGGTAACAAGAGCGTTATGTAGAAACCCTTATCTTGGTCTTACAACTTGATTAATAAATCATTTTTAGAAAAGTTAATATGATTAAGTGCTTTGCAGGGCAGATAATTAAAAAAAATGGATTCTTTTTTTGTTATTGAAATAGGATTAATTTTTTTACGCTTTTGATGTTTTCAACAGAACGTCTGTTAGTATACAATCTGGATATTAATACAGAGTAGTTTAATTATAACTTACTCCTGTTTTTAAACAAATAAGTATGCTGAATTTCAAATGGGCTGAATGTAGTTTCTAATGCAAGGAATTATCATGGGAAAAGTCTTACCTCTGGAGGTGAGAGTTATTAAATTTCTAATCTAACCTGCCCCTTGGGCTCAAGATGAGAAATAAACCATTTTATAGTACAATAGCAACCCTTTTGCCTGGATGGCTAAAAGGCACTTTAAGCAGATTCAGATTCTGTAAGAGCAACAGAGCTGTAATGCAATTTTGTTCAAATTCTAAAACAAAAAATAGAACTCATTAGCTCATTTGAATTTAAACATTTTCAGTTTTGCATCAAAATCTGATTTTTGTCTGATTTTTGAGGGATATCTTGAGAAAGACGGGAGACTGGGACGCACTCAAACAAGTGCTTTTATTTCTCTCACCCCTACGCTGGCCTTTGGTCTGCACATGGACATATACTGTACTGCACTGGCCAATTCAGAGTCTGGGACGTCAATAAATGTTCTTGCACTTAACCAGGTTCAAGTAACTTGCAAGACAGGACACCAGGCAGAAAAGTGATGGCTGGATGAAGGAAGCATGCATGGGTACCCTCAGTCTATTAAATAACCAGTTTGCTACAGCACATATGAATGCATCACGAGAAACACCTCATCCACTTCATGCCCAACCAATCACTGAGTTCCAAACGAGAGGGCTTCTTGCAGTTACAGACATTCAATAAAGCTGAATGTTGGAAGATTCAGGACAGACAAAAGAAAGTACTTCTTCACTCAGTGCATAGTTAAAACTATGAAAATTTGCTCCCGCAAGACACAGTGATATCCACCAATGTGGTTGACTTTAAAAGAAGATTAGAAAAATTAATGGAGGACAAGGCTATAAACAGCTACTAGCTATGATGGCTGTGCTCTGCCACCACTCAGAGGCAGGATGCTTCTGAGTATCAGTAGTTGGAAATCGCAGGAGGGGACAGTGCTCTTGTACTCGGGTCCTGCCTGCAGGCTTCCCATGGGCATCTGGCTGGCCACTGCGAAAACAGGATGCTGGACTAGACGGGCCACTGGCCTAATCCAGCAGGCTCTTCTTATGTTCTTAGATACCGTCCTATCAGGCAGTCCCTTCCTCACGATGACAGAATAGGGCCTTTAGTGTGGTGGCACCAACCTTTTGGAACTCCCTTCCACTGCATATCAGACAGGTGCTTTCTCTACTGTTTTTTCGGTGCCTGCAAAAAACATTCCTCTTTCAATAAGCCTTCTAAAAAAACTTTATCCCAGCTGGTGTCTGTCTTGGATTTGAATTGATTTATGTGTGTGCTGTTTTCATGTTATGTAACTGCTTTATGTATGTTCTTTTATTGTAAATCGCTTCAAGATGCCTCATGGGAAGTGATTAATAAATGAAATAAATGAATTAAAAATAATAATGCATGTGCCAAGGACCAGCCAGGGTTGAAGAGAAAGGCAAGTGAACTCTGCTAAGCCTTATGCTGATCTCTCAAGGGGGGCAGGGACAGTTGTGCCCTGAATTGCCGAAGATGAACCAAACTAACCCATTTGCCAAGTTTCAATCCTGTTAAGCCTTAGCTGCATTGCAAAAGTCCCAGTATGCATAACTGGGCTACACTGGAGAGACGGGGGAAAATCAGATGAGGCCAAAATAAATTTGAATTTTTGTAAGCAAGTTTGGAGAATCTATTTAAGTATTTCACTGCTTGCATTCTCCCCAAAGCTTCTTCCAACATAGACAGAAGCTGTTGAAACAAGAACACAGAACTAAAGGCAGGCTCTGTCTCAAAAGACATCAACCAAAGTCACTTAACTGCTGTTAATCTCCTGTCACATAAGCCAGGATAAGTTCTGTTGGTTTGCTTGAAACACAATATTCTGCCCTACCTACAAGAGGCCCCACTGGAATTGGCTGCAAATCCCATGATAAAGAACGACAGCGTTACACCCTAACTCACATTTAATCCATCCGAGGAAAAGACTCTTCTCTGACACACAAGCCGCTGCAGCCTAACACTGACTTTTCATTTGGAGTTGACAAATGTTGAAAGTAGATTCAAAACCCTGACTGATGAAAAGCCTGGCTTTATTCTTCAAGAAGTATTTAGAAAGGAGAGAAACAAGCCCACATGACTTCTACGAAGAGTTTGTAATAACCAGTTTCCTGAGAACCAGGCTAAGGAAAGGTATATTTTATTTTAAAATGTACCCATCACAGGTCTTTTAAAAACACTGAAGGCTGTGTACAGCAGGCTTATGAACATTCACTCATCTAGTTGCCTGGGATGAGTTAGAATTACAACCAAGCGACCAGGACGGCAAATTTTTGTGAACTGGAAGCTGGCCATTCTTTCCTTCTCTGGTTACTAGTGTCTCACAAATGGCTAACGTAGGAATCCGTGGAGAAGCAGGCTAATCTGTACTTTAAAAGGTGGCATACAGCCACAGAAATAACAGCAAACAAGCTAGGAGAAATCAAGAATTAAAGGCAACAGCAGAGATCACACATCCACTCCAAGACCAGAGATCACAGAATATTTAATTTCTCAAGGAAAAGGGATCCAGAGCAAGGTTTTTCCAACAGAGCTAAAGGTTCAGGGTTAGTTCCTACAGGAGTTGATGCTCCCGTAGTTATACTGGACCCACGTTCAGCCCGTGCTCAAGATGTATCGTGCAAGCTTTTAAGTTACACAGGGCTCCTCCTTAAGCCTGGATACTTGTAAAGTTGGGGGAGGAGGAGCGAAAGTGAAGACGTTTCTTTGTCTAAAACTTGAGACTTTACTATGCTGTGGCCCCGCTACTCAATGTGTTGTATCTATTCTGAAAAAAGTGCCCTCAAATGTAGAAACATTTGGTGTGGATTGAGTGCTGCTCCCATATACACACACACGTGGTTGTATCCAATTAAGCTGTACTCAGAGCAGATCTACTGAAATTAATGGGCCCTAAGTGTGATGTAGTGGTTAGAATGTTGGACTACGACCTGGGAGACCAGGGTTCAAATCCCCACACAGCCATGAAGCTCACTGGATACTGCTTACCAGGAAAACCCTATTCATAGGGTCACCATAAGTCAGGATCGACTTGAAGGCAGTCCATTTCCATTTTAAAGTTAGTCATGTGAATTCATTTCCATGGGTCTACTCTGAGTACAACTAGCATTGGATACAATCCATGCGCTTTTCTAATTTATGAACTGCTATGGTTTGTTGTTTTTACCATTTCATTGCTTTTTATAAAAAGAGTTTTGCAGTCAATTGTATTTTGTGTCAGATTTGTCTTACAGAACACCCACTGGTGCCCCAACAAACTGACTGGTGGAAAAAATATAGGAATATTAAGAAATATGTTAATACCAGAGAATATTCTGAACAAGCTTCAGTGGATAGGCTTGGAAGAAAACAACGTGATGAATCCATTGTTAGCCTGACTCAAAGCAGACCCATTAAAATTAATGGACACGGCTAACTTAGGTCCATTCATCCAAATGGATCTTCTCTGGGTAAAGCGTAATTGGAGATAACCCAGTGTGTGTTACTTGCCTCCTTGTTTTTGAACCTTCAGCAACTTGTTCCACTGTAACTTTAGACCACCCAGTGCAGGTGTGTCAGTCTATCTTTTGACACAGGAACTGAAAACCTGTTTGCTTCAACAGGTTATTCATGTGTAGTACCTGCAGCCACTTTGAATTTTTTATTTGATCGGTTTTCAGAATGCACAGTTTTAAAATTTGTACTGATATTATTTTGTAGAGTTTTTAAAAAAAAAAAAAAATTATAAACTGTTCTGGGTACTCTATGAGCCGAAGAACAAGAATTATTGTCTATTAAGACTATAAAGTATTTTTTAAACACACACACACAGAGCAAGAATTCTCAGAAGCTGCTCATGCAATCTCAGCCCACTACAAGCCAATCAAAATACAAGCATCTTTCAGCATTCTCAACAATGGCTTGAACTCTTGAAAACCTCCCGTGGCAGAGAATTTAACAGATAATGGAACAGCTCCTACTGAGCATAAGAACCCAGGAAGCTGCCGTATACCAAGTCAGACCACTGGTCCATCTAGCTCTGTATTGTCCACACTGATTAGCAGCAGCTCTCCAAAGTTTCGCACCGGGGACATTCCCTGCCCTATCTGCAGATGCCAGAAATTGAACCTGGGACCTTCCGCATGCAATTAAGATGTCCTACCACTGAGATATGGCTTTTCCTTTAAGGCATTAGGAGCATAGGAATCTACCTTATACCAAGTCAGGCAACTGGGCCATCAAGTTCAATATTGTCAGCGCTGACTGGCATTGGCTCTCTAAGGTTTCAGAGACAGGGAGTCTTTCCCTAACCGTGCCTGGAGATGCCGGGGACTGAACCTGGGACCTTCTACATGCAAAGAGGTGCTCTGCCACTGAGTGACAGACCTCCCCCTGTACATCCCCTTGCAATGTGCTTGCAGGGACGAAGTGAAGACAAAGCTCTAGCATACGTCAAGAGACATCATTTATCTGTAAAGATGATAAACTATTTCTATATGGTGTGCAGGGCATGGTTCCCTGCCCCCCCTCCGGCTCCACCATTTTCTCAGACACAGAGCGCCTTACATTAACCAACTCCAGTAACCGGCACAGTGTCCCCTTCTGAAGGGATAATAAAGATGTCCTTAATGTGATGTGCCAGGTGAAATACTGCAGCTTTTCCTACCAAAACAGATCCGGGAGATTAAAGCAAATAAATAAACAAGATCCCTGCAGGGCATGAGATGGCTTTATGTTCTGCAATTAAGATTTTAATGACATCTTTGGCAGTGCAGGTGGGGAAAGTGATCACATCACCCAATTTGGTTTTGGCACACTGAAAAGAATATGAGCCTTTGTCTTCCTTTTTTTTAAAAGAAGGCTAATGCAGCTCCTTTGGAAAGGTAAAACCTCTTATCGATTAGGAGAAATACTGGATGGCTTCCACGGGGTCAAGCAGACTGGAATGCTGGTTTTTACTAGCAATCAACGTATGTTGTTTCACTCCCACTGGTTGATTTATCAATACGCAAGAGATAATCCGACAGCAGTTTACAGGTCCTAAGCCAGGCACTGGCTCTGGCTCTGTCAAACTATCACTATCTTCCTCCCGTATTGCCTCCTTTAGAAGGTCAGGCCTTCCTGGATCCCTACTCCCATTAACACCTTGCTAAGCAGACCAAAAGGTAGGCGGCAAATAAACTCCTTTCCATCTTTAATGTGCTAGACAGATAGAGCAGAAACCTATCAATTTTGTTCTCAGGGGCGGGGGGGACACCTAAATACACATATGCATTTTTATGAAGGCAAATACTGTCCCTTTCAAAGAGCACCTGCTTTGAATGCAGGAGACCCCTGGTTCAATCCCCAAAGGCATCTCCAAGTAGGGCTGGGAGGGAATCCTGCCTGAAACTCTGGAGAGCCACTGCCAGCCAGGGTAGACAATACTGAGCAAGGCGAATCAAGGGTCTGAGACCGTATAAGGCAGCTTCCTACTTTCCTAAAAACACTTTAAACAGCCAGGAAGTAACTCTGATGAGGCAGAAGAAGGGAACAGCTTCAGAAGATATTGGTGCATAGAATGACAATGGGGCTGAATCCGGCCTGCAGATTGCCCACCCCCCTTTTTTGGCGGCGGGGGGAAGAAGAGCCTGGAGCCCCTTTCTCCAAGGAACTCAGGGTTGTATACATGGTTCTTCTCCCTCCACCACCACCCCAATTTTATCCTTATCAACAATGCAGTGGGGGGAGTTAGACTAACTGTGTGTGGCTGGCTCAAGGTCACCTAGAGAGTTTTAGGGCTCAAGAGCAATTTCAAACTGGGTCTCCCAAGTCCTAGACCAAACTGATTGATCAGCCTCTTTAGCCTTCCAGAAGCTGTTGAACTACAACTCCCATCAGCCCCAGCCAGCAGGGCCAACAGTCAAGGCGGATAGGAGCTGCAGTCCAAGGACATCCAAAGGGCCCAAGGTTCCCAACCCTGCTCCAGGAACTAGGACACTGCTATACATACCTCTCACTTAGTTCTTTTATCATTTAAATTTCTGAGATGGGTTGTAATCATCAGCCGCTGTGGGAGCCAATCTTGGCTGAAAAGTGGGGCACGCACACGCACGCGCACACACGCGCACGTTATTTTGTTAAATTCTACTGCCCCAATCTTGCCTCCATCTTTAGTTTACAATCCTATTCCTTTTTTTTTAGATGCTGTTTTAGCAACAGCAGCAAATGCAAGCCAAGAAGATCAAGACCAACACAATTCTGCCCAAGCAGCTTAAAATTGCTCTGATGCTTCTTGACTGAGCTGCCTTCGCAACATCACCTCAGCTTTATGGGGAACAGGGGTGCACGGCAAAGCAGTGCCTCCACACACCCTAGAATACAGGATTAGACCACTGCTCAAGTTAGCTAGAAGGCTCCTCCTACCACTATTAACATTTGGCTCAGAGAACAACGGCATGGATAAAAGACCAGCTGACATCCGCCCTGAACAGGGATACAGATCTCTACCTCTCAGCATTTTTACATCTGCTGTCACAGCGCTTCTGAGCAGTTCGTCCAATCTGCCTGGCCAGGTACATCCACCGCCTGATCCGGTCAACTGCAATAGGTCCCTGCAGGCCTTCCAAACTTTGCATGGACAAAGCCAGGCTCTGCTTGCGGGCTTCCCATAAGCATCTGGTTGACTGCTGCGCGAACAGGGATGCTGGACTGGAAGGGTCACTGGCCTGATCCAGTAGCCAGACTCTTCTTACGCTCTTATGAGGAACACTGAGGGAAGGCTGTAACCTTAGTGCCCTGCTGTGGGGCTCCTGAAGCCCCCCGATTGGCCACTGTGGGAAACCGGATGCTAGACAAGATCGGCCAAAGGCCTGATCCAGCAAACAGGCTTTTCTGCTGTCCTTAAAGGTTCCTAAATTCCATCAGGGCAGGGTCCTGCTATAAAATCTACACCCATCTGGAGGCGCCAGAGACAATCTGGGCAGTGGGGTGTTACTTAGGCACACTGATTGGGGCCCAAAGTTAACTCTGGAGGTCAGTTATTTTTGCCGTTATTGGGATTATATTTCTGTATATTACTGTTGGACTTTATTATGACCTGTAAGGGAAGCGTTTCATTTTACTGTATGTTTAATTAGATGTTTTCATTAGCTTGCTGTTTATTTAAGTTTTGTTTTGTAACTGAGTGGATTACGTAACTTTTTCCATGCTGCGAGCCGCCTTAAGCATCGAATGCTACGGAAAGGTGGCATACATATAATCCATTATGATGACGACCTGTCAGCTTTAGGGGGGAGCAATCAAAAATTCTGCAGACAATACAAACTAGTCCATTAGCTAAACATCAGGGCTCTTGTAAGACTCGGGGTAGGGAACCTTTTTCAATCAGAGGACCACATTCTCTCATGGGCAATGTGGCAGGATCCACCTACCAACAATGGGTGCAGCCATGGATGTGACTCTTACCTTTGTAAGAGTAGACCACATTCCAGCCATATAAAAGTTAGCAATTTCTCTCTCACACACCCCTCCATCCTGTCAAGCAAGAGGCATCATCGCAGTTCAAGAACATGTTCCAGCCAATCGTAAGCACTCGAGCCGGGACTATGAGAGGTGTGGCCTGGGAGAGTCCCGAGGGCTAGACAGAGAGGCCTGGGGGGGCAGTATTTGGCCTCCAGGCCTGAAGATCCCCACCCCAGGCACTGGTGAAGAAAGTTGGGAGGCTGAGGCAACGGAATCCTCAGGCATGCAAGGCAGTGGCAATAAAAAGTGTTTGCGGTTTGGACTAGGAAACAAGCCACCAACAGAAACCACAGAAATTGTTCGGTCAACAATGACTTCCTGGGCAGCGCTAGTAGACTAGTTTTATGGCCCCAATCTGTGATATCTTAAAAATAAGACACTGGTACCTCAATATGAATCAGCAACAGCTGAAGAGCCCAACCTAATTTGCAAGTCTCCAAGGAGCCCTAACTCTGAATGCAGCAGCCAGAGTAATGCAAGCTCACTTGTGCATTCCTTCTACTGAATGTAAAATAATCCTAAAGTGTAATTTCATTATCTTTCTTCATCACCAGTAAGCATCCCACACAAAACACCTATTCCTCCCTTTCTTTTCTTTCTGTATGAATGGTTATTGTGAAGCCTGATGTTTCGTACCTCATTGCTTATAACTGAACATCAAAAATAATTTAATTAAAAAGTTTAAGTAATTAACTTATAAGACCGAATTAAGGGACATCTTATTACATAACCATGGAAACAATCCAAGACCCGTTTGCTCAGTCACCCATAGTGAGTAAAAATCCCTGCCAGGAGACCAAGCAGCAATTTTGAGAGTTCATTTCCTTCCCCACCCCCATATGACTAGGCATTTTGTTGTTGTTCTGTGCCTCCAAGTCTACGACTTATGGCGACCCTATGAATCAGTGACCTCCAAGAGCATCTGTCATGAACCACACTGTTCAGATCTTGTAATTCAGGTCTGTGGCTTCCTTTATGGAATCAATCCATCTCTTGTTTGGCCTTCCTCTTTTTCTACTCCCTGCTGTTTTTCCCAGCATTATTGTCTTTCCTAGTGAATCATGTCTTCTCATGATGTGTCCAAAGTATGATAACCTCAGTTTCATCATTTTAGCTTCTAGTGACAGTTCTGGTTTAATTTGTTCTAACACCCAATTATTTGTCTTTTTCGCAGTCCATGGTATGCTCAAAGCTCTCCTCCGACACCACATTTCAAGTGAGCTGATTTTTCTCTTATCAGCTTTTTTCACTGTCCAACTTTCACATCCATACATAGAGATCGGAAATACCATGGTCTGAATGATCCTGACTTTACATAGGTAAAAAAAAAATTGCTTTGCACTAGGCTATATAAAAGGTTGTCTGGGCTCTGTATTGTAAGCCTTCATGAGGGGCAGAATCATGCAACAACTTTCTTATATGCTACCTATGCAGTTTGTTGTTATATATCTTCAAGTCGATTATGACTTATGGCGACCCTACGAATCAGCAACCTCCAGTAGCATCTGTTATAAACCACACAGATTTAAAAACATCAACACAAACACTGGAGATTGTCCCCTTTAAAGTGCAGTTTAAGGAAAGTTTCCCAGGCCAAACAAAAGCATTCTCCTGCAGTGTCCCTGCTGTGCTAAAAAACGTTAAGGAGTGAAAGAGCAGAAACAAAAGAACTAAAACCTGAGTAGAGCTGCTTTCATCACCACAAAGCAGCTAACAGTGAGAAGCGTTGTCTGTTCTTAAGAGTGCACAGGCCCTGCCAATAGTTTAGCTCCAGCAGCCAAGGCTTCACAACCTTTTTCCAACAAGACACCAGAAAGAGAAAAGCGTTGCTGAATCCCAAAATGGAAGCTCTTGGGGGAGGTACAGCCTTTCACAACTTGGCGCCCTCCAGATGTTTTGGACTACAACTCTCATCTGGTTGGGGCTCATGGGAGTTGTAGTCCAAAACATCTGGAGGGCGCCAAATTGGGAAAGGCTCATATACAATATAAAAAAGCAGCAGCAGCAGCACCAACAAAAACCCATCCTTGCAGGATGGGAAGCCACAAACTGTTCGCTAGTCCCATGTAGCTAGTTCCTAGGATTTAAAACAACACACACAGATCCATAGCATAGGTGTGGGGAACCTTTAACCCTCCAGGTGTTTTTGAACTACAGCTCCCATCAGGCCCAGCAGGCATGGCCAACAGCCAGGGACGATGGGAGTTGTAGTTCTGCGACATCTGGAGAGCCACAGGTGTCCCACCCCTGCCACAGCATGCCTGGACATAGCTAGAAATATACCAGAGAAACTAAGGCCTGAGTACAATATGAATTAGCCTCTTTGGCTTTCAGTAAGCCAAGGAAACCTCCAAAACCAAAATTCATAGAAAAGTGCCTTATAATCGAGTCAGACCATTGGATCATCTAGCTCAATACTGTCTATGCTGACAGGCGGCAGCTCTCCAAAGTTTCAGGCAGGAGTCTCTCCCAGCCCTACCTGGAAATGCTGTGGAGTGAACCTGGGACCTTCTGCGTGCAAAACAGCTGCTCTGCCACTAACTTAAAGCCCTTCCCGAGTATCCTTCTGAAGTATCAGGGACCCTCCAGGCACTGACCTCCAGAAGAAGACGGCAATGAACCAAAGGATGCTAAATGTTGGACCAGAAGCGGCTGTCACCCAATATCCTGCACAGCCTCAAATCTCTTTGTAGCAAGAGTGTTTCCAGCACTTCTGGGCTTGCATAAAATAGCACAACCAACTGAGAAAGGCAACGGTCATCTGCACACATGAAAAGTCAGGCTGCAATAATTTAGCAACTGCATTCTATTTCAAGTACGTATAATAAGCCATAGGAAAATGTTTACATTTTAACAGCAAAATAACTCCCACTTGCTCTCAAAAACATGCAGATGTAAGTCAACCCTTTAGAAACTGAGTTTTGTTTTCTTGTCTGGTTCAGATAAAGGACACTGTAGCATCAAGAGACGTATCTGCAGAAGGGCAAAGAGCCAGGCAAAAAAATCAACACCAAATCCCAGGTGACTTGCCCACATACACCTATGCTAATTGTATCTGGCACACTGACCACCTGAATCAACTCTCTTATATTTATAATACTTTTCTTTGCTGGAAGCAATTCTTGGTTGTCTGTGGGGAGCAATGCTGCATTCCATTTCCCCCTTGACAGCCCTTAGCTTTCATAATCAATGTGTTTAAAAATGGGTTTTTCTAACCAGCTGCAGAAAGATTCCAAGCCAGCTCAGCTAGTCTTAGGAGTAACGCCCACTGAACTCAGCAGGAATTATTCCCAGGTAAACATGCATAGTTTAAAAAAATATGTTTATTGTTGTATAATTTTCAATCAAGTTTATTTGTTGGATTGTTATCTTTTGACGTTATTTGGAATTTAATGGCTATTGATGTAGCAATTTGCATTTTGGTTCTCTGGAGAGCTGCTTTGAGCATATTTATATGGAAAAGTGGCATATAAATTATTATTAAATAATAATACTTCCCTATCAGTTGGAAATGGTTACCAATTTTCAGTGACCCTTTATTAGCCCTGTTATTCCTAATTAACACAACAGGAGTGATCATGTGTGTATGGCATCATTAGAGAATGTTTTTCTGGGGTACGGATGCTCAGTCTAAGGTCATTTGTCTTGAGCCCTATTCATCCTTCCATAACTGCTTTTCTGGAATTTGTCTTCACCTTTATTACATCCATAACCTTTAATGGAGGGCCCTGTTCTAGTGCTGCTACAAACAAAGATGGAGGCATAATTAAATGCATGCAAGACTGTCACAGGAAGAAGTGCTCCTCTTTGAATTAAGTTTTGGTTGGGGAAAATACGGAGTGGACGTGGGCTCTGCTGCCAACCAGACACAAAGAACGTGAGGAAGATGAAGCTTATGCCATAATAAATGTGTTAAGTAAGAACAAAAGAAGAGCCTGGCTGCTGGATCAGGCTGAAGACCCATCTTAGTCTAGCATCCTGTTCTCACAGTGGCCACCCAGATGAAGCCCCAAAGCCGAACCTGAGTGCAACAGCACTCTTCCCTAAATCTTTCAAGATACCACAAAATACTTATTGTTCTGTTTGCTGCAACAGACTTACACAGCAGCTCCTGTGGAAATGGTTACAAGGAATGACATTTTAAGAAAATTACCCACTGGGTTGTATCCAACCAAGCTCTACTCAGAGTAGGCCCACTGAAATGAGCAAAGTTAAGCTGGTCGTGGCCATTAATTTCAATGAGTCCACTATTTTCCCATGAATCCATTAGAGTGAAAAATTAAATGTTTACCCCAGGTAACTGAAAGGTTCAGCTCTCATTTGCAAAACTACATCTCAGTATCCTAACATCACATGTGCCACCCTGAAAATAAATCATTTTAACATCAGTGGGTTGTATCCTATATTAGTCCTACTCAGAGTAGACCCACTGACATTAATGGACATGTTTAACTTAAGCCCATCAATTTCAATTATTATTATTAAATTTTATATCCTGTCTTTCCTCTCAAAGGGAGCCCAGGGCAGCAAATGAATCTACTCTGAGTAGGACTTAGCTGGATACAACCCTATAAATCCATTTTTAAAAGGCACACAATTTAAAAAGCAATTACGGCCCCTCACAAAGCTTCCTGGGTTTGTTTGCTTTCTTGAGCACAGGCACCACATTCAAGGAAAACAGCATTTGCAACCCCCAGACACATAATCTGCAATGCGTCCCTTCCAAGCTCAAGGTCCAGCGATATACAAAAGGATTCCGAGTTTCAAAAGGTTACAGCGGCTTTAAAAGGCGCAGGAAGGATCATGTTTGCTTCAAGAACACCCTAAAGCATTCTTGATGAAATTGTAATGGTTAAGGTTCCCAGGGATTCAATAAGGTATCTGATTCCCTGCGTCTATTCATAGCTGACTATCAAAAAGCAAGTACATCAGCTAAAATTCCATCACTGTTGGAAAAGGGGGAATGGACTCTCAGCATACAGAGAGAGAGAGAGAGAGAGAGAGAGAAGAGAGAGAGAGATGAGAGAGAGAGAGAGAGAGAGAGATGAGAGAGAGAGAGAGAGAGAGAGAGAGAGAGAGAGAGAGAGAGAGGAGAGAGAGAGAGAGAGAGAGAGAGAGAGAGAGAGGAGAGAGAGAGAGAGAGAGAGAGAGAGAGAGAGATGAGAGAGAGAGAGAGAGAGAGAGAGAGAGAGAGAGAGAGAGAGAGGAGAGAGAGAGAGAGAGGAGAGAGAGAGAGAGAGAGAGAGTGATAGAGAGAGAGAGAGAGAGAGAGAGAGAGAGAGAGAGAGAGAGAGAGAGAGAAGAGAGGAGAGAGAGAGAGAGAGAGAGAGAGAGAGAGAGAGAGAGAGAGAGAGAGAGAGAGAGAGAGAGAACTTTTGCACACCTAGAGACAGGCAGTATTTACACCAGGCAAGATGGTTAATCCCCATCACATTTGTAAAGTGTAACTTTCCTTGCAGCAAGTAAAGATCCCTCTCTTATCAAACAGAAGCCTCGCTAGAAACAATTTGGGGAGAGGACGTGTGAGAAATGATTTACATAACAAAAACAAAGAAAGTGTGTGTGCATGTATAGCTGCTGCTTCAGGGTGCCTCCCCCCCCCCCCACCACACACACAGACAAGCAGCACCATTATACCCCACACATTCCATTCCTCGCTGCTAACCCAGACTATGAACCAAAGTGGGCAGCAGAGGACACGGGCCCGGCTGGCCTTCCACTCCAGGAGAAAAACACTTCGCAGGCATCAGCCTGGCCGGGCCAAGCACAGCTTCAAGCTTTTGCTGGAGGAGAAGAGGGAGAAGGGAGAGAGAAAGTCTTTGTTGGGGAGGGGCACGGTAAGCAGACAAACAGGTCTCCATTTTCAAATAACATGACCAGGCAGTGCAAGGGAACTTTCTTCTCCCCAGTGAAAAAGGAGAAGGGGGGAACGGCACCAAACCAAAACATAAAGCAGGTGCCATGCAAACATTATTTCCTGCCCTCTACAGCATCTCTGACTGACAGCAGCGCCATCCCCCCTCCCTCCTCCATATATGGAGGACACCTTTCTGTCACCTTGTAGAAAGGACACTTGGCCCTCCTCCATCTGCTCCGCAAGGCACCACCTGTACAGACCTGAAGGGATAAGAAACCCCTTGCTCTGCAACGTCCTTCATTCCCCACCCCACTCCATTTACCTTTATCTATAGGACAAGAGGGCATCTGATTTGGGGAAAGCGATTATGGCGAGTGAAATCCCTATAGGGGAAGAGCTTAACATATAGGCACCGGCAGAGGAACGTAAGGCACAGAGCATGCGGGAGTATGAAAGTGGCATTCGGCACTGGAGGAGAGTTGGAAGAGGCAGATTTAACCCCAGAGATGGATTAGCATGGGGTGTTAGTTATTAAATTTAAACCCCTGCAAAAGCGAGAAAGGCCACACACACCCTTCCCTGAGAGAGGAAATGCAGTAAGGGTTGTACTCAACGCCCCCCCCCCAAGCACCACCACCAGAAAGGAGATTTATCCCTTTAAAAGAGCAAAAGGGTAGGGGGAGCAAACTTGCTTGGCACCCGTCCTCCGAGAAAAAGATGTCCTTGTATGAACCAAACCTCCAAAGTTATCTGGGGAAAAGCAATTCCTTTGATAGGTTATTGGGGGAAGAGGGGAGCAAGCCCTTCAAACACAGGCACCTCTCCAGGTTTGTTTAAAACCAGCGTAGAGGAAGGAGTAGAAGAGGAGGTTAGTCATCACTGGGGAGGAAAGGAGGCTCCCCCAGGACATATCAAGGAAAGTTTTTTTAAAAAAAAAAATACAGAGAACTAAAAAGCCAATTTGGGGAGGAGAGTAGACCCCTCACAACTCTTCTGAAGCAGAATATAAAAAGGACAATGCTGATCCTGAATATACATTTGGATGCAAGATTTTTTTGGGAGGGGGGGAATTAGAATGAATAGCGAATGAGCACAGTGGGGTGGTGGACACTTGAAGGGGGAAAAGTGCAGGGAGTACAGCCCCCCCCCCCCAGGAGAAGGCTATGGGAAACTAGCATAGGGAGAACAGGCACAGGTTACATACACAGAGATGCCCATGAAAGGAGGGGGGCAGCAGAATCGGGTAAGAATTCAATGGTCAGGAAGGTGTTGGTTAGGGGCGGGGGGAACGCATCATGAAGGGGGAGGGAAGAGTGGCACAGAGGAGTTTGGAGGGGGGAGGAGGAAGTCTGAAAAGCAAGTGCCCAAGAGTCTGTGTGGGCTTGGGAAAGAGAGCGAAACAGACACGACTGAGCCCAAGTGTGATATCCTTGCATGTGGCATAGGGACTTACTGCCAATGGTGTTGGTGTTTCTTACATGACTTATAATTAAAAAACAAACGTGTAAAAAGAGGGGGAGGCATTCTGCTCTGAGGGGAGGGGGAGTGATTAGGGTGTTGCTATGAGGTGGGAGACAGGATGATGCCCCCACCACAAGAAACACAGGAGATGGGAGGGGAGGCTGTAAAAATTACATCTAGGTAAATGGTGGAATAGTATTAATATATCTGTGGCTGAAGATTGGAGTATAAAATCTTTAATTAATAGTATTAAACAGCTATGGAAGGTTACATATAGCATTATGAATAGGTTACAGTATTACTGTAACAAATTATAATATAGAAAGGCTATATCATTGTTAATAAAGAAAATAATATTAAAATATAAAGAGATGTATTGTTAATGTGTATACTGGTAGATACATTATAGATATATTTATATACATTGTACTGTGTGTGTGTATATCATGATACACCACAATGTGTACATACAGTAATACATCATTATTATGCACACACATGGTAATACGTCATATATTATAAATCACACACACCTAACAGTAATCCTATACATATCCACTCAAAAGTAAGTTGCACTGATTTCCATAGGGCTTACTCCCAGGTAAGTGATTATAGGATAGCTAAAACACACACGTCTGAAATCATACTATAATTATTATATATAACATTATGAAATAAATGCAAAAAATAAAGTATTATGCAACATTATGATATTGCACATTATAAGAAAGAGACCCAATACGCTTTAAGAACATCTCCCAATACAAATGCAGTATAATACAAGAAATAAAATAATCATCATAAGACAGTCCATTAAGGGACCCAATATGCTTAAGAATGTCTTTTAACAGGAATGCAACATAAAATAAATAAATCAGCATTACTATAATATTGCATAGTGTACTCATCATCATAAGAATGTTCTCCTACAAATGCAGCATAGACACGATCAACAAATTGTTACCATAATACTGTATACTAAGCATTATGTTGCATATTGCAGCGTATGGGGCCCAACAGGCTTAAGAATGTTCTCCTACTACAAATGCAGCAAAAACACGATAAATAAACAAATCATCATTATAATATTTCATCTTGTAATCATCATTATATTGCATATTGCAACAAGGGCTTAAGAACGTTCTCCTACGACAAACGCAACGAAGACACGACAAACAAACAAATCATCATTAGGATACCGCATCCTGTAATCATCATTGTATTGCACATTGCAACAAGGGCTCAAGAATGTTCTCCTACGACAAATGCAGCAAGGCACGACAAACCAAACCCATCAATAACAGTCTCATTGCAAAAAGGGAACCCAATTCGCTCCAGAACGTCTCCTCACAACATACAGGCGGCAAATTGCAGTCAATAAATGTTAAGGGTATTGCCATCCTATCAGACTAACTGGAGAGGGGAAATTAAATCCCCTGCCCGGACCACCCCACCCCGCTATTTTCAAATTTGCTTCATCCATATATTATATATTTTGTCCCTCACCTCGGGCAGCGCGGATCCCCCCGCAGAGCAGCGCGGCCAGGAGGCAGGCGGGGGCCAGCGGCGACAGCAGCATCTCAGCTAGGCCGGGAAAAGGCGGCTTCTCCGCCTCCTCTCCACCACCACCACCGGCCCGGCGCCCCCCAACCGACCCCCGGGAGGGGGGGGAGAACCCGAAGGAAAGCGGGGACGGCTTGTCTTTCGCCCTGCCCCCCCGATAATGATATTAATATGACGAATGTTTGATAAATAAATAAAAGGTCCGAGAACGGCGACTACAAGGGGGAGGAGGAGAAGGAGCCGCTCTCCTGTCAGTCCCGTCCAGCCCCGGCGCGGCTGCCACAGAACTAAGATGGCGGCTCGGCCCGCCCGTGCCGGTTGCCAGGGGAGGGAGGAGGGAGAAGAGGAGGAGGAGGAACCAACTGGGAAGGGAAAGAGGGGTGGGAGAAGGTACCATCATGTGGATGGATGGGTGAGGGTGAAGGAGGAAAGGCAGAGAAGCACAAAAAGAAATAGAAGAGGAGGAGGATAAAGGAACAGTCTAAAGGGAGGGGAACCATTTTCCCCTGGGAACTGGAAGAGAGAGAGAGAGGAGGAAGAGGAGGAATGAAAGAGGCGCGTTCTTGGCTGCAATTTAATTAATCGATCGATTGATAGATTAATTTATTTTATTAGTATGGAAGGAAAGGAGGGATGGAAGGAGAAAGCATTTCCCCCCGCTACGGGAGAGGAGAGAGAGAGAGAAGGAATGAAAAAGGAGCGTTCTTGGCTGCAATTTAATTGATCGATCGATTATCGATTGATTTTATTTGTATGGAAGGTGTTAGGTCCTAACAAAGGAAAGGAGTAATAGAAGGGGAAAGCATTTCCGCCATCACTCCCGGAGGAGGAGAAGAGAAAGAAAATATGAGGAGGAATGAAAGAGGCGTGTTCTTGGCTGCAATTGCATTCATTAATTTATTAATTGAGTTTATTAGTATGGAAGGAACAGACGGATGGAAGGAGTAACCATTTTCCCCCTAGGGAGGAAGAGAGAGAAAAGCTGAGAAGGAATGAAAAAGGCGTGTTCTTGGCCGCAATTTAATTGATTGATTGATTTATATTATGAGTATGGAAGAAACAGAGGGATGAAAGGATATATCCCTTTTTGTCCCCCCCCCCGGAGAGAGGGAAAAGTAAGAATGAAAGAGCTGCATCGTTGTTGGGTGCAATTAATTAATTAATCTTGGTCTTAGTATGGGCCCCCACGGAAGGAGGGTTGAAAAGAGAAACTGGATTATAGCCAATGCTAGTCCTACTCAGAGTAGATTCAGTGAAATGAATAGGCATGGCTAGGTTAGGTCCATTCATTCCAATGGGTCCACTCTGAGTAGGACTTAGCTAAAACATAACCCATCATTTTCTCCCACGCCACCACTGAGCTGGAGGGAAAGGAGGACTGGCAACGAAAGAGATGTACAGTTGGCTGCAACCGGTCACAGAACTGTGTAGCTGGAAGGGGCCTGTAAGGCCATCAAGGCCCACCTCCTGCTCCACACAGGAATCCAACTTAAAGCATATCAATTGATATTAATTAGCATTACTAATTAGAATTAATATTCATTAGCATTAATATAAATGTTATTGATAAAGATGGGAGGAAGGGCAGGATAGAAATGCAAATGTTCAAGCCACTATGGTTGTGTTCTGCCGTCACTGTCGGTGGGGGGGATGCCCCTGAATGCCAGTTGCTGGGAATCACGAGTGGGGAGAGAGTTGCTATTGCGCTCAGGTCCTGCTTGCGGGCTTCCCACAATGGTTTGCCACTGTGAGGACAGTATAGTGGAGTCGATGGGCCACTGGCTTCATCCAGCAGCAGGGCTCTTACCGCAGAGCTTGGAAAAGTTCCTTTTTTGAACTACAACTCCCATCAGCCCAATCCAGTGGCCATGCTGGCTGGGGCTGATGGGAGTTGTAGTTTTAAAAAGTAACTTTCCCAAGCTCTGCTGTTATGTTCATATGAAAGCAGCTCATGCCATATGAAAGCTCATAAACGTGTTAGGGTTTAAAATGCCAGTAGATCCTCTGATGTTCTTGCTACACTAACAAACCCAGTGATCTGTCTGGAAGTTTCTGTTGTGAACTAGACCACATCTCCATTAAGCCAAGTTCCACAGTGTCATATTTGCTCATGAATTCTAATACAGTTGTTTCGTGCCAGGGTCCTTTTAAAACTTTTTGTTGTTGCAGTACAATGAAAGTAAGGGAGTCTAGGACAATTTCTGAAATGCTCCCCCACTGGAGAACCAAGGAACTGAACATGAAGAATCTAGGAATCCACAACCTGGGACTGCGTGAAATCCACATGCTCTGTCTCTGAGATATGGCCACATACTCAAACGTAGGTCCCACTGAGGTCAAAGGGGCTTTAATCCTCAGCAGATGTCCATAGGATCTTCATTTCTGTCTTATAGATTGGATTGTGCAAATACAAACTACTCTGGAATGCCTAATCACCCAAATGCATTGACTGGCAGGAGGTTCAACGTAGTAATTCACCGCCACAAGATGTAACAAAGGCTGACTAACTTAAATGGCTTTTTAAAAGAAAATTGCACAAAGTCATGGAGGATAAGTTTGCCTGAGGCTATTAACAAATATACCGCTTAACTGTAAGAATAAAACCTCTGATGGTTAAACAGAACCACCACCGTTCAGGAACAATGTACCTCAGAGTACCAGTAGCTGGGAATCACAAGAGGGGAGAATGCTGC
Source organism: Rhineura floridana (assembly GCF_030035675.1). Classification (NCBI taxonomy): domain Eukaryota; kingdom Metazoa; phylum Chordata; class Lepidosauria; order Squamata; family Rhineuridae; genus Rhineura; species Rhineura floridana. Next base: position 21,039,357 of record NC_084497.1, on the reverse strand, counting down.
TGCTCTCAGGTCCTGTTTGAGGGCTTCCTATTGGAGAGCAGTGTAATGGCAAATTCAAAAGTGCAGGACCCCTTTATGACAGTCACAGCCATGCCCTTGCATAGCTACACCCCCTTTTAAGATTATACAACCTTCTATGAACATGAAAGGAGAGTGTGTAGGTTACTGAGAAGAGCCTTCTCAGTGGCTGACTTGCCTCCTTTCACTCTGATTGGCTTCAATCAGCAGGAAAGGACAAGGAAGGGGGTTAGAAGACTCTTCTCAGTGGCTAACACACTCCCTTTTTCTGCTTATTGGCTGGAGACAAAGGGATCCTGCTGGGACCCTGCTCTCAAAAAAGTAAGGGGTCTAAGACCCCCAGAGACCCTGGCTGACTATACCCCTGAATTGGAGCATCTGTTTGGGAACAGGATGCTAGACTAGATGGACCTTTGGCCTGGTCCAGCAGGAGTTTGCTTATGGAACCCTGCACAGGTGCATCTGCTGACCTAAGAAGAGCCCGCCCCACTCTAGGGACCAGAATTGGCATCATCGAAAGTTGACAAGTCTAAAGAAGTGGCAGGGTTGCTTGCTACAGCAAAAGTGTGTGGGTTTAGATGTGGAATTGTCTCACTTTCTAGGTGGGGAGAGGGTCATAGCTCAATGGTAAAGCACCTCCTTTGCATGCAGAAGATCCCAGGTTCAATCCCTGGCATTCCCAGGTAGAGTTAGAAAAGATCACTGCCTGTAACCCTGGACATCCGCTGCTGCCAAACAGTGTAGACAATGCTGAGTTAGATGGATCAGTGGTCTGACTCAATATAAGCCGACTTTCTATGATCCAGAATGGTTGCGGGAGAAATCATCATGAGAAGTGCTCACTTCACATTCCATCTTTTAGCAGATGAAACCCAAAGTGACCCCTGCATTACTGACTCCCTTTCAGAGGTGTAGTTGTCTGGGGACTCAGGGGTTCTTAGACCCCTTACTTTTTTGGGAGCAGGGTCCCAGCATCCTACAAACCAATAAGCATGAAAGGGGAGTGTGTTGGTCACTGTTAAGGGTCTTCTAACTCCCTTCCTTGTCCTTTCCTGCTGATTGGAGCCAGTCAGGGTGAAAGGAGGTGAGTCAGCCAATGAGAAGACTCTTCTCAGTAGCCAACTCTCTTCTCTTTCATGCTGATTGGTTCCTAAGGGGGTCTGTTGTTGTGGGAGAAGGCATTAATAAGGATCTCACTCTCAACCCAGCAGCAAAAAAAGGAGGTGGTGGTGGCTGTGACTATCATAAAGGGACCCTGCACTTCTGAATTTGCTACTACACACCTGCTCCCTTCTAAGCCCTTGGCTTTATTCATTTGATTTTATTTGGCAGATTCAGCAATTTCAAAGAAAAGGGGGCCTTCAGCTCTCCTTGGAAATAATCCTCACATTTCAGTTCAGGCTGCATTGCATTCTAGCAGGTCAAGCTCTCATTTTATTTATTTATTTTTAAAAGGCGATCGTTCCTCTCCTTTGCAGAAGGTCTGGAAAAGGTCATGGAGGAGGGAAGGAAGAGCATATCGCACACAGAAATGCTGTCCACTTTGCATGCCCTTGCGTGCTCCCGTGGGTTTTGCCTCGATTGAAAGGCGGGAGGGGAGGGGAGGGGAGGAGGCAGAATAACACACAGCAAGTGATGCACTGTCCATTGCGCATGGCTTGTGTGTCAGACTGCACACAGGGGGCGTGCAAGGATGTAGATCATCACAAATAACAGTTGCATTCCAAAACTCTTTAAGGGGTTGCAGGGGGTATTGATGGGGGAGAGAGAACTCCAAGAGCTAAGTGTAATGTTTCACGGCGCGGAATCTCCCAGCACAACCCTCCTTTATAAGGGCTGCTTGTCAACAATTGTGCATACACCCCATACAATCAAAGCACATCTCAAAGCACGTGGCTTCCCTCAAAGAATCCTGGGAAATATAATTTGTTAAGGATGCTAGGAACTGTCAGCTCTGCGAGGTACAGTTCCCAGGGTTCTTTGGGGGAAGCCACGTGCTTGAAATGTCTGGTGTGTATCCAGCCTACATCTCCCATCAACCCTAGTCAATAGTGAAGTGACCAATAGTGGCCAATAGTGAAGACCAATGGGAGGTGCAGCCCAACAACATCTGGAGGGCCAGAGGTTCCCCCTCTCTGAATACATGTCTGAATCTACGGCCAGCTGACTTCACGGGGTGTAATAGCATCAGGCAAGTGGTTCCCAACGTTTTGTTTCCATGGACCACCTGAAAATTGCTGAGGCCCTTGGCAGACACTTAATGATTTTTCCACCTGTAAGTAACACTCGTAATGCGCCGCGCTAGATGCTGCATGATTTTTAATTGCGTTTTGATGGACCCACCTAAATGAAGCTCACGGACTACAGTTTGGGAACCCCTGGCACAAGGGATGGGACAAAATGCATTGCGGAGTCAGGCAACAAAAATGCATCTTTATTAAGATGGAAGCCTGGGCTGTATTAACAGAAACCATCTTGTTCTTTCATGCTCTGCCACCACCTTGCTCACAGCAATAATTAAGGTGTCTACAACTGGCTTGTTAGCAAATGAGCTCTTTGTCTCCCCTTCTTCTGTAACAATTCTTTAATGAGAAGCAAAAGGGACACAATTGGTTTTGGGGGGAGATAATCAATTAGGCTTGATAGCTGGAGAGAGACATCCACCTTCCCATTTTTTGAGGGGGTGCCGCCATGCAAGCAGGCCAGGATGATTTTTAGCACTGCAACGTTATTCATCATCTTTTTTCCTTTCCGCAAGCACCCACACACCTGCGAGCCATTTCCCTGTCTGTGCAAAAGAAAAATGCAGAATACGCTTTGAAGCCTCTGGGATGTCATGTTACTGTTTCCAGTTTGAGTTTTATTTTTAAATTCGTCACATGATGCTTCCTTACGACGGGGAATGGCAGACGGGCCCCAGGCAGACCATTTAAAAAAAAATCTATATAACAGATCACTTCCTGTAGCTGTCCTCCCAAATAGTCTCACCCTCTAGCAAAGACTTTTTCCCCCCTTAAACAAAGCAAAAGAGAAAGGATGTTGTTCCGCTCCATCCCTGTTTAGCAGTAAAGATGGGAGGAGGAGGAGATGATAAAGAAGAAGGAACCAACCAAACCAAACATAATTCAGATCTATTGATTGCTTTACAGCATGGATAGCCCAGTTTCCCTTGCAAATGCTCAAGGCAGCTTATTTCAAGTGAGCAATAATACAAGTTAAAACTGCAAGATGAAAGATTTTAAAAAAAAGCTCAGGAGACAACAGATTAAAAACTAAAACTACACAAGAACGAAACAGGGAGCTTAAAACAACTTTTTTAAAAAAGTCTTTGTGTTGTCTCCAACGTTAGTCCTATGCAGAGTAGACCCATTGAAATTCATGAACATGACTACCTTCAGTCCATTGATTTCAGTGGATCTGCTAGTCTGTGGGCTACAACCCACTGCAAGCCGGTGGAAGGGGCAGCACAAGGCTAGATTTCCTAGTAAAGGGGTTTCAGAGTTTAGGTGTCAGTATTGAATAACACCATAAAGCAACCATGACATTTAATATACGCTTTCTCAAGTGTTTAAAGCATTTTGCATGCATTGTTATCTAGCAGCTGTAATCTTTACAACAGAGGTGGAGAACCTCATCCTGGGGACCAAATGAGGTGCTCCAGGCCTGTCCGGTCCTTGGCACTCTCTCCAGGCCACACCCTCCACTGGCTCAGTGGATCATGCTTTGCACACTCCTTGACTGTCTTTGCCTGGCTTGACTGTACCCTTGATCTCTGAGAGTGCCTCTTTTTGTCTGGATGGAGGATAGAGAGCGGGGTGGTCTTTCATTACATCCCATACCTTCAGCACATTTGTGCTCCTAGGGCCTGGTTCACGATAGAAGATAAAAACACTGCAATCAAACATAAAAGTCATAAAACAATAACCAACAGCGAGCATTGTCAAAGCACAAAGACACAACAAATTAAATGTCTTCAAAAGGTTTTTTAAAGGCTTGGGGACAATAAAAAGATCTTCCTCCAGTGTCGAAATCCTATCCAAGCAGGCACTAACCTTCTACTCACCAAAGCCTTTTGCAGGTTTAGGCTTATGGACAGTTCCAGATTTATTCACAGAGCTGATGCTTCCTCTCTTTATATTGGACTGTTGATCTGCCTTGCTTCGTTTTTTTTTTGCTTTCCATCCCCTTAAATATTAGGCAGGCGCCACCTCTGCTATCTTTTCAGCGACTTTTGAAGACTTTCCTCTTCCACAAAGCCTTTTAAGCTGAAACCTATCCCAGTCTGTGTCTGTATTAGAATTGCTTTTAATATGTCTTTTAATATTTTTAACCCTTTTAAAAAAATGTTTTAAAAGTTTTTTTGTTTTAATGTATTTTAAAGGCTTTTATGATGTTTTAAACTGTTTTTAGTGTTTCTGTTTGCTGCCCTGGGCTCCTGCTGGAAGGAAGGGCAGGGTATAAATAAAATAATAATAATAATAATAATAATTATTATTATTATTATTATTATTTCGCTCAGTATTGCCTATATTCAGTGGCATCAGCTCTCTGGGTTTCAAACAAGGGATATTCCTAGCCCTACCTGGAGATGGCCAGGATTGAACCTGGGACCTTCTGCACGCAAAGCAGGTGATCCACCCCTGAGCCACAGCCCTTCCCTGAAGGGGAATCGAACTGCCGCGTTCATTACAATCTAAACAGCCGGATTTGTTTTGCTCTTGCCAGTCAATAGGTTGGTGTACACCTCATGCACAGTTTTAAACTCTCCCCAGGAAGATTTGGCTGGAATAAGAAGATAAAAGAAGTGGAGAATGCCTTGTTGTGGGTTTGTAGTGCAAAATGGACAGAGAGAAAAGTGCCACGCTCAAAAGTCTCCCTTTCCTTATCTTCCTTCCTCCATCTGTCCTTATGTTTTAAAGTTGCCTTATTCTGTCATTGACAGCTGGTATAGCACAGTGGGGAGGACAGCGTGGCTGGGAGACCAGAGTTTGTGAGTTCCAATCCCTGCTCGTGTCTCCTGGGTGTCAAGGGCCAGCTAAAGATCACCCCCACAGGGAGTGGCTCAGGGGTTACGTGCCCCACCAACTGTACAGCCGTGGGCAAGCTGCAGAGTCCCAAGGAGTCCAGTTGCCCCCCAGCTGGCAGTTGTGGACAGGGAAGGGGCTGGCTTGTGCAGCTGTGGCAAGCTGAGCAGGCCCTAGCCGGCTGGGGAGGACTACCCTCAGAGGGAGGCAATGGTAAACCCCCTCTGAATACCGCTTATCATGAAATCGCTATTCATAGGGTTGCCATAAGTTGGATCGACTTGAAGGCAGTCCATTTCCATTTTCATTCTGTCATTGGGTGATCTCTCTCTCTCTCTCTCTCTCTCTCTCTGTGTGTGTGTGTGTGTGATTAGTCCTGTCCCTCCCTCCTTCCCTCCCTCCCCTGCCCCTTTCGAAACTTTATCTCTTCCTCTTTGATCATCTCTGTGAACTGTGTTAAGGGATGCAAATGAAGGCCTCAGCAATTGCTAAGAAGAAAACCATCTCCCTTGACATTTTGGAGAGCATTTAGGGAATTCTTGCTTAGCCATTGAAGTACAGGCTTATCAGAAGAAGAGGATGAAAAATAAAACACGGAAAATTCACAAAGACAAGGACCGCAGGGAATAGAAACAGAGAACAAAGAATAAAAGCAGCAGGAGCAGCAGCAGCAAGCATTTGCTATGGGGTGGGGAATTGGAGACACAGCACCCAGGCCTGCCTTTTGAAGCCTGGATTCGCCAGACTGCATTGCAGCGTACATGAATATGTAAGGGCAGAATGTGATTGCTAATAGCAAAGGTGGCACCTTGAGAACCTCACATCTCCTTTACAAAATGTCTGGGCACATCCAGACCTCATGGGGATGGCTCAAAACCAGAATGCAGGTGGGCACTCTGTCTAGCAAAAAAACCCTTCTTGAGTTAAAGCCTGGTTCCATGTACTGCAATGCAACAATGCATATGGGCATAATATTATTGAATATTAGGCAGGCGCCATCTCTGCTATCTTTTCAGCGCCTTTTGAAGGCTTTCCTCTTTCGACAAGCCTTTTAGGTTGAGACCTATCCCAGTCTGCGTCTGTGTTAGAATCGCTTAATAAGATTTTTAATAATGTTTTTAACCCTTTTTTAAAGTTTTTTTAAAAAAATGTTTTTGACGCTGTTTTGTTTTAATGTATTTTAAGATCTGTTGTTATGATGTTTTAAAGTGTTTTTAGCGCTTTGTTTGCCGCCCTGGGCTCCTGCTGGGAGGGGCGGGATTAAAATAAATAAATAAATAAATAAATAATGTGGCTGCTGCGAGAGGTGGCATCATGTGCTCCTTAGGGCAGGCATGGCTAGCCACTCCACATGTTGATCATGATTGTTGTATTAAGAATGGGTTTTTTCCGATGTCTTATTGTACTGATAAGGTTACTCTGATTGCATTTATTCACTGTTGTAAACGACACTGAGATTTAGTTATTTTCTTAAATGAAACACGGTATAGATTGGGGGGGGGAAATAATCTGCAACACAGAGATATGCAGGACCCCTCATCTCAGTGCTGAAAACGCTCTATCTCGAGGTAAAAGCGAAGAAAAAGAGATGAAGGTTGGTTCAGAAAGAAGGGGGGGGGAAGCAGACACAGTGGGCTCCCAGCATTTAAAGCTGGAACTGGTAGCCTTTCCCAGCTTGTTTCGAGAAGAACATTCCACCTGCTCCTCTTAAATAAACCACAGAAGACTCCCAGGCAGGAGCCGTATGGCATCTATTAATAGGCTGTCTCTTCCAAGTCTCAGCATGTCACCTGAGAGGGAGAGCTGATCCCGTTGCTGGATTCCTCAGAGGCATAGCACCCTGCTGGAACTCCACGGTGACAAAGCCTCTTGCAAGGGAGGTTTTGACCATCTCCACGGATTCATGCTGCTGTTCTTCCCCTCTGTGTATGTGTGTTTGTGTCTGTATGTATTAAGGTGGGAACCCTTTTTCGACCCAAGGGCCGCATTCCCTTCTAGGCAACCTGGGGGGGGGGGAGATTAAAGGCAGGGGTGGGCGGGGCCAAGAGGCAAAAGTGGGTGGAGCAACAAATGTAAATATTACTTTGGTACAGTTGGTTTGTTTCCGCTCACACTCCTCTCTATCTGCCATTGAGGCAAGCAAAAAGCTTTATCAGCGCTCAAAGACACCTTCCAGCCAGGCAAAAACAGAGCCAGTGCAAGGTGTGGCCTCGCGAGAGTCCTGAGAGCCAGAAGGAGAGGCTTGGAGGACCATATTTGGCTTTGAGGTTTCTCACATGCACATACAAACACACAGTTATAATATACATGTAATGATGAGCCACTTTGGGAGTCAATCCTGGGGTATAAGCACCCAGTCTAGTATCCTATTCTCACAGTGGCCACCAGGTGCCTAAATCGGAAACCCACAAGCAGGACATGAGTGCAACGGCAGCACTCTCCTCGCTTGTGATTCCCAGCAACTGCCATTCTATGCTAACATTGCCTCTTGGTTTGGAAACGCCTGGCCTGCTGCTTCTTGCTGCTGCCCAAATGTGCAGTCTCAGCCAAACCTGCTTCCGAACGCTGCTGTGATGTCCAGACCTGACCACAAGCAGGGGCCCCACAGGGGTCCACCAGACTCCTGAAGGTGGCTTGGCCAGGCAAGGAGCAATGTTAAGCGCTGTGCTGCCGGATTTCAGGACCTTGGACAGTGCCTGCCCCGAAAAAGGCCTTCTGCTCAGTAGAGGCTTTTCTTCCTGTTGGGGTCAGACTCCTCCGTACAGGCTCTGTCCCCTTCCTGAAGGGTGGGGAGTCTTAAAGGGGTCATCCCACTATTGTTTCGGTAAGACTCATTGGGGAAAAACAAAACAAAACAGGGAAACACCACTGGAGGGGATTCTCTCTGGCTCCATCTGCACTATACATTTAAAGTAACAGCATACCATTGTAAGCAGTCATGGACTGCCTTCAAGTCGATCCCGACTTATGGCAACCCTATGAACAAGGTTTGCACGGTAAGTGGTATTCAGAGGGGGTTTCCCATTGCCTCCCTTTGAGGCTAGTCCTCCCCAGCTGCCTAGGGCCTGCTCAGCTTGCCACAGCTGCACAAGCCAGCCCCTTCCTTGTCCGCAACTGCTGGCTGGGGGGCAACTGGGCTCCTTGGAACTATGCAGCTTGCCCATGGCTGCACAGGTGGCAGGGGACGTGACCCCTGAGCCACTCACTGTGGGTGTGATCTTTAGCTGGCCCTTTACACCCAGGAGACACGAGCGGGGATTTGAACTTACAGACTCTGGACTCCCAGCCAGCTCTCCTCCCCACTGTGCTATACAAGCTGCCCAAGCAGTCCAAAGCATTCTGGGAACTGTAGTTTGTTAAGGGTGCTGAAAGTTGTTAGGGGAGACCCCCTATTCCCCTCACAGAGCTACAGTTCCCCGGATGGTTTAACAGTCGATCCCTTTCCCCAGCAATGCAAAATTGTGGTATAGTGGGATAGCATGTTAGACTTGGGCAAGAAAAAGCAAGATCTGAATTTGATTTGCCAGTCACACACACTCAGCCTAGCCAACCTCACAGAGTTGTTGTGAAGATATAAAAGGGAGAGATTGACTTGCGTACACTGACCTGAGCTCTTTGAGGGAAAAGGGCATGATAAATATACATGATATCCCAGAGTGGTTTAACAATCAATCCCTCTTCCTGGGAAAGTCTGATGGAGGGGGGATAGGGGCCTCCTAACAACTCTCAGCACCTGTTACGCACGACAGTTCCCAGAATTCTTTGGGGGAAGCCATGCCTGTTTAAAACAGTATGATGGTGCTTGAAATGTAAGGTGCAGATTCTCTCTCTCTCTCTCTCTGCAGGAGCTGTGCAGGAACTCAAGAGGCATTATCTCTCCATAGCTCTGCTCGGAGACTAGTTCTGCTCATTTGGGGGCGTTAATTTATTCCTTCTTGTTAATTTGAAAAGAAGCACAAACACAAGTGCGCCATCATACAGCCCATGACCAAGGGTGCAGTTTAAACCCAATTATGCACTAGTATTAGAATGCATGCCCTTTTGTTCCCATGGCATATTAATTGCAGCCTTCCCTACACCGCTTATTAGCACAATTATAGTCCTCCCCCCCTCCTCTCCCCTCCAAACGCCCCCCTCATGCCTGCTTCGCCTTTTTTTTTTAGTATTATTATTTTTCAGTCAAAACAACAATCTGCAGTCCCAAGGAGGCTTCAAGTATAATTATTAATTAAGAAGCAACGGGAGGACTCACCAGGGCCCTTCTCTGGCAGGGATTTTTTTTTAAAAAAATGAATTCATCCTGGAAAGATTTTAAAAGAAAGAACATTAATCCCTATCCTCTTTCACAGTGCCTGAACAGTGCTGGCAGGACAGCCTTGAAAGAGAGCCCTAACCTACCTCACAAGGTTGTGATGAGGATTATTTAGATCAGGAGTGGGGAACCTCAGGCCAGAGGAGACAGCTGCAGCCCTCCAGGCCTCTTTTTGGCACCGCAAACTCTTACCAGGCCACACCTCACAATGCCTGTTTTGCACCTGGAGTATTTTTGTCTGGGTGGAATGTGTCCCTGAACTCTGATAATTGCTTCATTGAATGGAGAATAGAGAAGGGATGTGTGTGTAGAAACTACCCTACTGTACAAAGGTAACATTTACGTCTGTTACTCTGCCCATTTTTGCCTCTGGCCCTGCTTGCTACTGGTGTGTGGCCCTCAGAAGGCTGCCCAGGAGGGAATGGGGCCCTTGGGCTGAAAAAGTTCTCACACCACCAATGTTACCCCTTTCTACCTGCAAACGGTTGATGCCAGTCAGAGTAGGCTATACTGGGCTAGATGTATAATAATCTGAGCTAGTATAAGGCGGCTTCCAACGTACCCGTTTGGCTTTACTGATGGCATTGCAATGCCCTTGGTGCCGGTGGTGGCAGCAACAGGGGGAAGGGAGATACACAAAGCTATCCCAAAGGGAAGGAGAAAATGAACACCCAGCAGGTGAAGAAAATAGCAGCAGGGAAGGAAGAGGGGGAGAAAATTGGACTGCCTTTTCTAGGGAAAAAAACACCATCTGGGATGACTTTCTGTGCTGCCTTTTAAATAATTGGCTGCCCGCCTATGCAATGTGCAAGAACAGCACACTACAACCCCACACACGCGGACACACAAACACCACTACCACCACCACAGGGGCACATTTGCAATTTCAGCATCTCTGGATAGCACTCCAACACACCACCACTGCCCTGAAAACACACGCAAATAAAAAAGCAGGGTAAAGATCAGAAGATGAGCTTGAAGGGCATTAGGCTTGTGAAGAAACCAACAGATGCCAAGCCTGGAGATTCGTCAGGTTCTTGTTTCACACGTGGGCACCAGTTTTGAAGACTTCCATTGGTGCTGGGCAAGGTGCCCGCATGTGGTTCTGTAGTGAGCTAAAATAGCCCCACCTGCTACACCGGGAAGGATCAGGACGATTGGGGGAAACCACAAGATTTGTAGAGGTACAAAATCGTAGGGGTGAGGATGAGGAAGTCTTAAAGGGGTGGGGAGCCAAAAACAGCTCAGTGAGGACTAGGCATGCTCAATCTGCACAGTGAAAACTGCAATAAAATGTTGCAGCATAGTGTTCCCATTCAGGGTGCCAGCCAGCCAGTCCTTCCAGGATGCTCCACATTCTGCTCTACTCCCCCCCTTTTGCTCTCAGGCTGTGTGCACATCATCCATGTCAAGCACATGGCTTCCCCTAAAGAATCCTGGGAACAGTCATTTGTGAACCACTAGGAAGAGTGCTCTGTGAGGGGTAAACTATAGCTCCCAGGGGTTCTTTGGGGAAAGCCCTGTGCTTTAAATGACTGGTGCGTACACAGCCAGAGAGAAAACATGGGGGGGGGGATGGAACGGAGTGCCCTGGAAGAGCTAGCTGTCTGGCACCCTATCACAGGAAATGTTCTACCCTCTTCAAACTGCTCATGCAGCCACAGCTGGATAAGGAACCTGGGGTGCTAACAGGTGGTTGCTTAATATTGCATACAGTTAGTCCAGATATGGCAAAGGGGTCACTGGCAACAGTTTTCTCTGAGCTTACTGGATTTTTTGAGTCTGTGTTACATTAAGTCAGACCACTGGGCCAATCCAAGCCCCGTACTGTCTACACTGACTGGCAGCAGCACTCCAGGATTTCAGATAAGGGTCTCTTCCAGCCCTAACAGGAGATGCTGGGGATTGGACCCAAGGCATTCTGCATGTAAAGGAGAAGCTCTGTCACTGAGCAATGGCCCTTCACCTAAATCCAGATTAAATGGGAGAGGGGAAATACAGGCTGGCAGTTTTAGCCCAACGGTGCTGTGCAGACATTGGGAAAAGAAAAAAGAAAAAAGCACGCATGTGGGGCACTCATCCCACAATAAGTGTCCATCTGTAAGGATCCAGGGATCAGGATTTCAGCCTCATCCTGAAAGACAACATGTCCTCCATGACAGCTTTCCCCTGAAGTTGCTACTTTAAAAAGAAAGAAAAAAAGGAAATTGAACCCTCTCTTCGTAAGAACATAAGAAAAGCCACATTTGATCAGGCCAGTGGCCCATCTAGTCCAACATCCTGTTCTCACAGTGGCCAATGAGACACCCCAATGGGAAGCCAGCAAGCAGGACCTGAGGGCAACAGCATTCTGATTCCCAGCAACTGGCATTCAGAGGCATACTGCTTCCAACAGCAGAGGCTAAACATAGCCATTGTGGACGGTAGCCACTAATACCCCTATCCCTCCATTAATTTGTCTATTCCTCTTTTCAAGCTACCCACGCTGGTGGGCATCTCAACACCTTGTGATGACTATTTCAGGCAGCAACAGGGAAGGAGAGGCAAGGAAAATGCCAAGCAGCTGAAGGCTTGGTTTGCACACGCAATGGCCTTACAGGGACAGAGGCACTGTGCAAGTATGATACCAGGGGGCAGAGCTGTGCAAGTGCATCAGACACAATGGTTTGCTATGAAGTCTACCTGTTCACTTGGCTGCTGATCATGAAATGAGTCAGTTCCTGCGACTCAGATACCGTACCATCTCCCTGTTTTCTCTTTCTGGGTATGAATTCTACTCCATGTTTATTGCCAAAATTAAAGCCATAAAGCAGTAGTGGGGAACCTACAGCTCTCCATGTTGATGGACTCCAACTCCCATCATCCCTGATCATTGGCTACACTGGCTGGAGCTGAAGGGAGTTTGTGTCCAACAACATCTGGAGGGGCACAGGTTCCCCATTGCTGCCGTAAAACATCTGAAGTCAGGATATTTAGAAGACCATCTCCTTCTCTGCTACCATACTTGTTCACCCAGCTATTAGAGAAGGTATGGTGAACTTCTGGCCTTCCAGGTGTTGTTGAACTACAGCACCCATCAGCCCCAGTAAGCATGGCCAATGACCAGGGATGATGGGAGTTGTAGTTCAGCAACAGAGGGCCTCAGGTTCCCTTACACCTGTGATAGAGGCTCTACCTTGTGCTCCTGGCAGAGATTCAGATGCTGGTGACAAAGAACAGGGGCCTTTTTGGTCATGGTATCCAAACTTTGGAACCCCCCAAACAGGGTGATTTGTTTGGTTCTGTCCCTGAAAGTGTGTAGGCAGTATGCCAACATAAGGGGAAATGCCATAGCTCAGTGGAGGAGCACTTCAACTTCCCCAGCATCTTAAGGCGGGGGGGGAAGTCCCATCAGAAAGTCAGAAACCCTGGAGAGTCTTCCCCATCACCGTAGACAACACTAAGCTAGACAAAATGTCTTGACTCTTTACAAGGCGGCTTCTTATGTTGCTAATATGGTGCAGTTACAATGCAGTTTCAGTGTAAACAACAGAATTTTGTCTCCTTTGGGGCTGGTCGTCTTCGGTTACTTGACATCATGGGGTGGGAAACCTGTGATCCTCCAGATGTTGCTGGACTGCAGCTCTCTTCATTCCTGACCATTTGCCATGCTGCTGCTGGGAGCTGCAGTCCAACATCTGGATGGCCACAGGTCCCCAGCCCTTTGCATACTTTTATGTATTTTGATTATACGGCTCTTGTTTTGAAATTGTGAGCTGCCTGGGTGAGGAGTTGCTCTTGTGGGGGGACAAAGATGCTGAAATAGGGACATCAAGGGATGTAGATGCATGTGTGAACTAGGACTGAGTTTGAAGGCAGAAGGAGACAGCAGCATTAACAGCAGAAACCTATTCATGTCTAGTCAAAAGTCACATTGGAGTTCAGCGGGGCTTTCTCCCAGGAAAGTGCGTGTATGACTGCAGCCCAAGACTATTTATCTCTCTTTGTGTAAGAGGAGCTTCTGCTTTTAAAAGCCAGGACCTCAATCTTGTAATTTGGCCCCCAAGAGCAGCACTAGGACCGCTTTATGTTCAGCCAGATAAACATAAAAACAAGAATCAACAGCTCTAATAAAGGGTATTTTCCCTGCCCCTTCAAGTTACAGTTTTAGCCCTCCAGAAGTTTACAAGCCACAGCAACATTTTACTTTGCTTCTTTCGAAAGACAAAACAGCTTGGAAATGCTATATATCAATGGAACATGGGCTACAGCCAAACAGCAGGTCTGCCCATTCGACCCAGCAAACTGCCAACCGAACGTGCTCAAGAAAACTCCAAGGGGCTTTCAAGAGGCCTTAATTTCCAAGAGGACATTGAACTGTTTGAACCAGCCGCCAAAGGGAAGCATCCCACTTCTGTGCAACAGATGTACACATGGGCTACAGAAACATAGCACTGACACAGAGAGGAATAGCATTTTTACTACTATTTTTAAAAAAAAAGATTTAGAAGATCAGCGGGGAAGCATAGGAAAAGTACAGCTTTTGAGGAGGGGAGGAAGATTTGTTAAATGTTGGGGAGCTGCCACAGCGGGGATATGGAAGCATCACTGGTGCGAGATACTTTTTCACAAGCACTTCGACTGGGGAGGGCTCTGCCGCTATAGTAGTATAACACAAACTAGAAAAATAAGTTAATAAAGCTCCTCAGTGGCACTGAGGTGGGCGGGTGGGGAGAGGTGACCCAGATACTATCAGCACCCACCAGACATTGCAATAGGAGTCCTGGCTGGGGGGGGGATTTCCCCCACCAACAATACGATGCAGATTGAGATTTAAGGAAATAAGACTTCCCTAACACGGATATGCTTGGGTGAGGGAAAACGTGTAATCTCTGCAACAGACCAACAGCTGCACATTTTGTCATGTCAAAAAACCCCAAACAAAACCCTGATCCCTCTGGCCACACCCTGACTTTTTTTTTTTTTTTTTTGAGGAGCTGCGCTTTTCTCTATGCATGTTTTAAAAAAGATTGTGGGAACAAAGCTTGAATTGCAAGGGTGAACTGCATTTATTGCTGGTTTCATTTAAATAGGGGTCATCAGCAGCAGGTAGACAAATTCATTTGGGATCATCGTCATCCCGCTTTTCTGTATATTATCTCCCACCCTATGCTATTGGGTATCTTAATTCCTCTCCCCCCACACACAAGCACCTGCACCCTCACAACCAAAAGCCCTTGGAAACTCTAGCTTGCCATAGCCATTTCCTTAAGATGCTTCCTCTAGATAATGACCTCCGCCCCAAAGACAGGGAAAGAGACAAAATAAGTTTGTTTCAATTTTTTTCTCAAATACTTTATCAGTACCATCTCACCTAGGTGCCTTCCTGGAAGAGTACTGTGAATATTCATGGCATGTAACAAAAGAGGAGATGTTTGGGCACAGGCAGCACGTAGAGTTTCAGGATTTTAACATGCAACTTCCTGGCAAGCAAGGGCATGTAATGAATTAACATCATTGCTTCAGTTGGTCTATGAACTGGTAGTACCACCTGTAGCCATTTGGATCTCTTTGGGCGAGATGCGCTGCCTCCAAAGGGATCAGCCAGCGCATGAAAGCAAGCCCAATTTGAGGAACCGATCAATTCCACCTCAATAAGTCAGTGGAGGCATTAGGCCAAAGTTATAGAATTCAGGCTGATGTTCTTCTCACACCCACTGCCCTGCAATCTGTGAGCCAGTTAATGGGTTGAAGCTGGAACTGTGTGGATTGTTTAGAAGGATTAGCTTGCACTCCATCCTGGTTTGACATTTGTATGTCACAGATTTTGGGGCACATATAAAGCCTCCACAGTACTGATGAGCCTTCTGCAAGGGAGCTGCCCCAGTTTTCAGTGGAGGCTCATTGCCACAACTCTAAACAAAGCGGCAGGGCTTCTGACCACCTCCTTCCTGCCTGGGCAGACTTGAGAAAACCAAGTATGCTTTCAAGCAACCATTCTTTTGAGAGCATGAAGCAGACCAGCCTGGAAGAGTCAGTTGCACAGTAGACTCTGCAGCCGATAGGAAGTCAACAGTTAAGCCAGTTGTTTGTTTGTTTTTAAAGGCAAGCAAGCATGTAATAAATATAGCAAAACATTTTCCCCTCCCACCTTGACAATAAATGTGAAGCAGTAACTAAATACATTAATTCCATCTACCCTTCTTCCCTCCCACCCCTGCAATTTTTAGCAAGGAAAACACGGATGTCAGCAAAACACCTGCAAGTCACTCATTTTGCAAACAAACAGCAGCCACAGTTCATTTCCAGTTTCACACAGCCAAGCCCCTTTCCAAAAACACACACAGGCATGACCTAAATAAGCCCCAGAGCTTAAAGGCTTTTAAGAAGCAGGATGTCAGCAACAATTCTTAAAAATACAAAATAAAGGGGAGTGTTTCCACTGGTCAAGTTTCCTTCCTTTACCCAGCCAATCAGAGTCCACCTTTTTTTTTTTTTTGAGCCAATTACAAATGCATTTCGAGACTTGTCCTTGATTTAGACAGCCTTGCTGACCCACCAGCAGAGTATACAGAACAGATAGCTGTGAAATACATTCAGGTCAGGCAACAGGAAAACTGAATTCAGTGGGGTGGGGAAGGCTACCACGGGACAACAAAAAATCTGGGGAGGGCAAAGGAACTCATGATTGTCTGGCCATCTTCCTTGATCTCTAAGAGCTTATTTGCTCTGCTCCGGCTCTGTATTGCTCAGACAGCCCTTGCGGCTACTGCCTTCTGTCTTCAGTCTCCGACCTGGAAAATGCCATCACCCCGTCCTCGGCACCTGCAGTGAAAAGAAAAAAAGCGAAACAAAAAATTGGATGTTATTGGACGGGTAGGCTTTGTTTGTTTAGACAAAGGGCAAGAAATGCTAGCCAGCTTCCTGCACTGTAAAAAGCTCTATTTCCCTAAAGGCTGTGGGGAAAGATACCTGTTATCAGGGCAGATAATTATTACCCCACCCTATCACTGGTTGTCTGTGGGGGTTGAGCAGCTTTTATGTTCTTGGCTGCAAGGTTAGAGAAAGTTAAATGCAAGTTATAACACCTTATTTTCACATTGCGTTCTGAGGAATCAATGTTGTTCCCAAACACCGATTATAATTAAGACCTACAGTGCATTTTGAGAGGCGGCTAAGGTGCTTTTTTAAAAAGATGACTGAATGTGTTAAATGACTCAGAAATCCAAAAGAACATAGCAACGATGACAGAGAGGCCTGGCACACGCAAGCATGCAGTGGTGTGCATGTACTGAACAGCTGATCCTCTCATTCCTCCCTAGTTCAAAACCCCCTTGAATTATATGCAGATATCTGTTGATCCGTTCTTCCTATTAGCTTGAAAATTCACTACCTGCTCTGTAGAGTGATGCAGAATATGACACAAAGGACCGGACACAGATTATGAATGTCTACCGGACTGCACGGCAAGGTTAAAAAGCACTTGCACTATTTTGCTTTCTTCCTCAAATCAGTTATATATAAAATTTATATTACCGGGCATCCTATG
The DNA here is from genome assembly GCF_030035675.1 of Rhineura floridana. Lineage (NCBI taxonomy): Eukaryota > Metazoa > Chordata > Lepidosauria > Squamata > Rhineuridae > Rhineura > Rhineura floridana. The sequence goes on along the minus strand of NC_084497.1, from coordinate 21,022,475 downwards.
TTTGTGGTGTTTAGGACAGTGTCATTAAGCTGTGAAGGCCTGGGATTGAAACTTCACTTAAGTTATGAAACTCACTGGGTGACCATGGGACAGGCACCTTTTATCAGCCTAGCCTGTTTCACAGAATTGTTGCAAGGATGAGAGAAAGACTACACCATGTATGCTACACCTCAAGCTCCTTAGGAAGAAGGTAGTCCTTAAAGTAACAACAATTTTTATAATTACAGGGAAGCAACTAATGTGTCAGTTCACCACAGCTGCTGTTACACCAGCCCTTCACTGCCTTGTAATAATTCCCTTCTACCTGCATCTCCAACTGCCTGTGACCATTTTTCCAGCTTTTGTATGGCAACACATTTAGGAAGCAATGTAGGGATAGAATGCTTTACTGCATCCAGAAGCCACACAAATAGGAAAGCCCCTGGATAAATGCAACCCCACCCCACTCCTCAAGTGGTAACTTGCTGTAGTCTACGTGCAATGATGTAGGAAGCCTGTCTTGCTACAGGAAAAAACGATTGCATACATCTGGGGAAGCAAAAACAGCCATCTCCCTACTTAGGCTTGCTAGGTTTCATGTAACCATTTGGAAAACGGTTGATGAAACAGACAACTAGTTTTCCAAATGATTACATGTGAGACTCAACGTTCTTCCCTCAGCACTTCTAGTTGGCAGATTCAACAAGATTCCGTATCAAGAGAGATTGTGCCCGTGTGGGTCGGGAGAGATCGAGACCAACGCGCATGTCCTATTCCGCTGTCCGTTCTATTGTGCCCAGAGACTCCATTTAATCTCTCCCCTTTTAGAACCCTTTGAAATTAAACCTGAATCTTTTTGGCTGGACTACCTGCTCGGCGATCACTCGCCTGCGATAACTTTATCAGTCGCCAAGTATAGTTTAGCGGTACTAAACCATAGGAAAGTAACCCTAAATAACCCGGTTTAATTTTATTCCGATTTTAATTTTACCCTCAAGTTTTAACCTATGCAGTTTTAATTAAATATATTTATTATAGTTAAACGATTTTGTGGTTTTAGCCCTTAAGGTTATGTATAGGAGCTAATCCTTATATTTATTTGTCCAGTTTTGTCAAAAATTAAATCCGATCTAACTCCTATCGTTAATGAGTTTTAAATCGCATCTGTCTCAATGAAATTGTAGCGGTTTAATAATCAGTCTTTTTGCTGTTTGTTTGTATTTTTGCTACCTGGTCTAATGACTGTAATAAAGAATTCTGATTCTGAATGATTACATGAAACCTAACAAACCATCACTCCATAAAATGGGTCATCTGCATCCATTGGTTTTGTCAGTGGTAATGCTAAACAATTCTCCTGGGCTCCTTTTGGGAGGCAGGGCAAAATAGAAAGGTAATAAAAGTAATAAATTCCCACATGTGGCCTCATTTATACAGGGATTATATTCCCAATACCATCTTTGACACAGCCAGCCAGTGTGGTATAGTGGTTAGAGTGTTGGACTACGACCTGGGAGACCAGGGTTCAAATCCCCACACAGCCATGAAGCTCACTGGGTGACCTTGGGCCGGTCACTGCCTCTCAGCCTCAGAGGAGGGCAATGGTAAACCACCTCTGGATACCGCTTACCATGAAAACCCTATTCATAGGGTCGTCATAAGTCGCAATCGACTTGAAGGCAGTCCATTTCCATTCATCTTTGACACGCTAAGTCTAGATGTGAATGGTCTGTTGCAGAAGACATCAATACTCTTCCACGGGATATTTGGTAATTAAGTCACTTTTGTGCATTGTTGGGAATGCAATGCAGGAGGACCATGACCTAGGACAGGGATTCTCAAACTTTCTATTTCCAGGGTCCACTTGCAAGGGCTAAAAATTACTGAGGTACACTTGTCACAAAATGATAGCGCAGGGCTGGAGCTAGCCACAAAATGGCAACGGATGGAGGCAGACATTGGCATTATCAGCTGCCTATTACCCACCATGAGTTTCTATTATCTCCAGTCCCACTGTGGAAATAGCTAAATTATCTGGTGCAGCAAGAAAAGAGGCAGGGAGTTCTTGCAGGTCAGCTCTCTTAAACCTAGGTACAAGGTTGGCTCTGGAGGTATCATGGCTCAGTCTCCCAAGTTTAGGCAAAAATTGCTGATCAAGCTGTAGAGAAGGTGCTTTCACAATCAACTTTTATCCTATTCCAACCCCAGACTGCCAGTTTCTTTATCCCTCCTTCCTACTTCTTTACATCCACATCTTCCTCCTATAACAGATTCTTTCTCTTATCCTCTTCCTCTTTATTCCGTTTCATTATTTTTTTAAAAAAATTAACACACACACCCTCAAATTCCCTTCAGTGCCTGCTCTGGCCCTTACATATCTAGAGAATGGAGGAGCAGCTTCCTGGCTTGGCAAGAGACTGGATGGGAAGGAAGGAAGGACTGGGGCTTCGCAGTGTGGATGGAGATGGGAAGCGGGGCACCACAGCAACGCCAGGTACTTTCCCCTTTCCTCTCTCTCAGTCTGCCCACCCTTTCACCTCCCATCCTCCCTCTTCTTTCCCTTCCTCCCTCCCAGTTTTGTCTGCTGCGGCCTCACTCTCTAACCATCTGCTCCCACAGGCGTGCCTATGTACTGCACATGCACAGAGCTGCTGGCATGGGCCCATCCAAAAGGCTACATCACAGAACAGGGACCACTGGTGCTCCCCAACCCAAAGTCTGAGAAAGGCTGCTCTAGGACATTGGGGGGGGGGGAAGGAAGATTCATCCAGTTAGCCATGAGCCTCTCTTTAAAGCAGGCTTTCGACAGCAAGCTGGTCTTAAGGGAATGTCTGTGCTATGTTTAATTTGGCCTCCCAAGACTGACACAGAGGAAGCTCCTTGTACTTTCCATCTGCAGCTCCTCCAGCAGCAGCGATCAGAATCAAATTAAGAAGCTGCACGCTTTCCAAGAGTCTCCCACCCACATGGCTGTGGATGTTTGGCTAAGTGTTCAATTGATCTTTAGTTTTTAAAATGATCTTTGCCATTCAAATGCAACTGATAACATGAAGCATTTTTTTTTGGCCCCTCACAAACTAATTAGGCCTGCATGAAGAGATTATTTCCTTTAATAAGGCTTTCTTTGAAGCCTCTCAGTTAAAAGGAGGGAGCTGTTCCAAATGCAACAGACGTAAGTTTTGTCTTCCTCCAGAAAGACAAAGGAAGCCTCTTTGCAGTTTTTGCTGATAAGAGATTAATTTAAGCCCCTAAATCATGAGAGTCGCTATCTTTTGGCAAGTTGGTTCAAAGCACCACATTGCCCCTGTGTATAAATCAATAGTAAGGAGATGGTTATGACAGCAGTTTTATGCCCTGCAAATCTGCTTTAATTCTGTGGAGAGAAAGTGCCTTACAGACCCACCACAACCTTGTTTTGGTCACAGCATAGTACTCTTGGGTTAAGAACAATAGCATGGTTGCTAAACCTCAAGGAAAAAGAGTTTAGCTTGTTCATACCTCTGCAATATTGCTGATTAGAGAAAAGGTCAATATAAAAAGACAGTTGGGCTGTCCAGTATCAAGAGCTCTGGAGCAACCACTCTGGTGAACTACTTTGACCCTGTGTTGAAGTATATAAATTCCACCTCATGCGCACTACAAGACTTCCTGCACTTTTTGAAAACATGGTAGCGTTGCTAGCATCCAACTCCCACTTGTCCCAGCCAGCATGGCCAATGGTCAGATACAATGGAAATTGTAGTTCAACAACATCTGGAAGAACACAGGTTCCCCATAACTGTTTTAGAGAATGAATAGGGGAAACCATAATGGGACTGAGACTGCTTCCAGAATGTTGCTTATTTGCAGGTGGGATTCAATCTCACCTGCAAAATTAAAGTGTATTTGGCATTCCGGTGCAAACCCAATTCAAAAAATTGACTTTTTGCAGTAAGGAAAGTGACAGGAAAACACATCAACAATTGCTTGATGTGATGTCATTCTACCTTCCCACAAACAAATCAGAATGAATGCTCAGCAAACAGTGAATGTCGTCTAACCTTCTGGTAAACCTTTGGCAAACAAATCACAATGAATGCTCAATAAACAGGTCATCTAGAAATGACCTGAGGCCACCCTGCAATTTTTAAACAGCAAATTGTTAATTGTTGTTTACATTAATTGTAAGCAAACATCACTTACATTATTGCTGTGAATAACTTACACTGTTATTCTTAAGATCAGAGTCCATCCCTTTAACTATTTTTTCTCACCACCACCTTTTGAGTTGAGGGTGAATAAGGATTTGGAAGGATCCATTCTCTGGACTTACATTATTGAAGGTTTAGAAAGGATAAGAAGCTTAGTGCATTGAGACAAATTTAGTGCAAAGTCTTTAAAAAGAGCTTTAAGAAAAATAAAGTCAGTAAAGCGATCTTTCAAGCATTCTTAAAGATACCTATTAGCTAGGAAAAACAGTCTCAATCATGTGAAGGACTATGAAATTCTCCTTTTTCCAGGATGAGGTACCAATCTCAAACATACAAAATCACACTGAAAGATCAGTGCCCAAGTTCCAAATGAAACTAGAGAGCTTGAAGCCCACTGCATTTCCTTGAAGTCATAAATTAAATTGCAATGGATAGATCCAACAAAGAATTAAACACTCAAACGATGAACAGCAGGTTTGTGGTTGGTCAGATCTTATTCCAGGTATGTTAAAAAGATGTACAGCATTACACCTGCAGTTTATACAAACAATGTCCTAGAAGGTTGATAACTGAAGATTCAACATGAGACCAGTTTGTTCATGGCTTAGCTGTTGTGTAGGATCTTCTGTATTCATTTCCTTTTCTGTCCTCTGTACACAAGTCCCAGGGACCATGCACTTCCTTCCTTTGCTGATTAAGGTTTCTAATGTTTCTGTCCATCAAAAAACGGAGTCTCTTGTAAATGCAAGTTTCTACAGTGTTACCTTTGTTAAATGTGATCATAGACACATACTGGTCATCCTGGCTGTATGGTTGCTGGATTACATCTACTGCTGTGTTTTGTTTTGTTTTAAAAATAAAGAGTTCCTAATGGGTCTTTGGCTAAACAATAAACTGAACCAATGAGCAATAGCTCTCCTTTCCATGTGCCACATAATCTGCATTGATAATGCACTAAGGAAAAAGATTTTAGGAGACCCACAGTTCAGAACTCTACTCACCCATTAAGTTCTCTGTGCCAACTTGGGTCAGCCATTCTCATTTGGCCTGCCCTACTTTGCAGGGCTGTCATGAAGTGGGAGGGGAAGAATCATGTAAACCATTTTCAGCTCCTTAGAAGGTTGGGTAGAACAAAAATCCAACAAGATTATGCTCTGTACAGAAACTTGCATCAATTCATTGCCTTGAGGATCATTATTGATCCTTTGCTGCTGTTCTAACCTGTGTGAAAATTTATGGACTGGACAGCACTAGTTTTGGACAACTTTCTTTTTTTTAAAAAAACCCAGCTATCATGTAAGTTTGCCATTTGTGGCTTCTTAAAAAAAAGTATTAATATGACAAATTCCAAAGAGGTAACTGTAAAATCTATGTTAAAAGGTAGGTAACATTTATTGGGATATAAGCTCTTTCAAGGCTTTCAGCCCACTATAGATGTATAGTATACTGGGTGGTGTTCATCTGACAGACAGACTACAGCTAGTGCAAAATGCGGCAGCCAGGCTGTTGACAAGGACCAATCGGTCCGCGCATATAACACCTGTCCTGGCCCGTTTGCACTGGCTCCCTATTTGTTTCCGAGCCAGATTCAAGGTGCTGGTTTTGACCTATAAAGCCTTACACGGTGTGGGACCGCAGTACCTTGTGGAACGCCTCTCCTGCTATGAACCTACCCGTCCACTTCGTTCAGTATCTAAGGCCCTCCTCCGGGTACCAACTCATCAAGATGCCCGGAGGATCACTACTAGATCTAGGGCCTTTTCTGTGGTGGCCCCCGAATTGTGGAACAGCTTACCAGAGGAAATACGCCTGGCGCCTACGGTATTTTCTTTTAGGCGCCAGGTTAAGACCTGGCTATACTCCCAGGCATTTTAATGTTTTAATGTTTAATGTTAATTGTTCATCTTAATGTTTTAAATTTTCCTGTTATTTGAATCGGATTTTATTGTGACATGGTATTTTAACTCTGTTTTGTATACCGCCCAGAGAGCTACTAGCTATGGGCGGTTTAAAAATGAAATGAAATGAAATAATAAATAAATAAACACACACACGTGGGGAAGATTTGGAAACAGTGGGGTCAAAAGGCCATGAAGTGCAAGAGGCAGCATAGGAGTGGCCCATGTATTTCCAAGAGGAGTCCAAATATATACTAACAAACAAGAGTTGTCCATTCCCAGCTATCTTTCCTGCTGTGCTAACTTATTACCTGCAGCTGCTTGTTGGGAGTAGGTCAGTGTGATTTTATTGCTTTGGCTCTAACCCACAAATGGGCATTAAGATGACACAGGACTTTCTATTACTGTTACAAATAAGATGCTGCTGGGCCTGTCAGAAGAGCTCTGCTGGATCAGACAAAGGCCCCAAGCAGTACCTCTCTGAGAGAGACAGAGAGAAGCCGGTCCTACTACAATCACATCACCAGGGAAAATAATCAACCAGAAAGAGCAGGACAGAGCAAGGCAGGAGATCCAAGGGCAGACTCCTCCTTTTAATGTGCACTACCTTTAAGCCTAGAAGTGTCTTTGGAGTGGAAATTCCATGGAAGCAGGGTTTCCTAGCAACCAGCAAGATAACGGATGACATCACAGCACACAAAGTAGATAAGCAGAGTTACCTAACAGGCAGCAGATGCTTCTTCCTCCCTCACCCATGCCCAATCCTTGCTCTTGTTCAAAACCCAAGTAATTAAAAGAAAGAACGAAAAAGAAAAATCCTAGCGGATCTTATGTAAGTACATCAGACTTACTTCAAGATAACCCTCCCAGCCTTCCAAAAGCCCCACAGCCAATTCCAGCAGCCTAAATCAGTTCTTTGATGACAGTATAGATTACAGTGGCCACAGCAGAATAGTTTACAGAGCAACACCACAAGAAAACTCAAGCTAAAGGAAAACATCAAAATGAACGGTATCATTTCAATTTTTTTTTAAACTACTATCATTTACTGCAGAACCCGCTGGAATTGCATCTTAACTGGTTTAGATCCTGAAATAATTAAGGGTTATAGCCAGTGTTAGTCCTACTCAGAGAAGACCTATTGAAAAATAGATATGAGTAAGGTTGATTAATTTCAGTGGATCTACTCTAAGTAAGACTTAGCTAGATACACTCCTAAATAATGAAAGCTCTCTCACTCTGTGTGTGTGTGTGTGTGTGTGTGTGTGTACGTGTACGTACACACACATATTAGAAGGTAATCAAGTTTTGGAAGTAGTTAATATCCAGGTGCATCTCAGTCACTAAACCGCAAGAGTCTTTCCCTGTGAGAATGAGGCCTGAGCAATAACTTCAAAAAGGTCTGTTCCACTAGGCTGCACTGCTTCTTGGCCGCTTGTAAGCCACTTCTCCATACACATACAAATAGGTAGGGAGAAAAATCCTAGCTTATAGCCTTCCGCTCAACATGTTCATTTTCTGAGAAGGAGCCGCCCTAGGCTCCTGTTCGGAGTAAGAGTGGGATATAAATCAAACAATAAATAAATAAATAAAATAGCATGCAAGAGAATCCCATCTTGGGAGCCCCAATTGGCAAGTCTGAAGCAACTCAGCTCAGATATGCATTTACAGCCTCACCCTATCCGGTGAAAGTAGACCTGATCTGCAACCTCTTTCTGCGGTGGAAAAAATGGACTGCCTTCAAGTCGATCCTGACTTTTGGCGACCCTATGAATAGGGTTTCCATGGTAAGCAGTATTCAGAGGTAGTTTACAATTGTCTTCCTCTGAGGCTGAGAGTCAGTGACTGGCCCAAGGTCACCCAGTGAGCTTCATGGCTGTCTGGGGATTCAAACCATGGCCTCCCAGGTCATAGTCCAACACTCTAACCACTACACCACACTGGCTCTCTCTTTCTAGCCTAGCCGAGAGAATTTGGGATGAGCTTGCCTATTAATCAGAAACCTGTGCTAAGCAAGCAAGCTTGTTATTATTTATATAATGTGTTAATTGCAGAATACAGTCCATTCTCTTGGCAATTTACATTAAATTCCACCAAATGCCCAAGTGTAGAGGAAAGTCTCAACCTGGCAGTGCCAGGCAGGTGTCATTTGGTAGAGCATTTCACCGGTGGCAGTGCTGACATCAATCACAACCAAAAAGGTCCTCTCCCTTATTGGCATCATCCAGGCCTGTCTCAGAGGGGGCACACAAAAAAGGCCTCAGATGACTTGTAAGGTCTGGATATATTCTTGAGGAAAGAAGCAAAGCTTATAATGTTTGAGCCTGGCAGCCTTTTAAGGTCAGAAGGCAGGTGTGTGTGTGTGAGAGAGAGAGAGAGAGAGACAGATCATAGAAACTTAGGTGCTCATCTGTGTTTAATGCTATTCGCCCCAGGTAAGCAGCAAATCAAAGCTGACTGGGTTGCTGGAGACTGAAAATTCAGCACATTTCATACAGCAGTTAAGGAATCTATACTCATTACTGACTCACAGAAGGGGTGAAGGCAACATCACTCCCAAGCTGAAGCAAAGGCTTAAGTCACAGCTTGTTCAAACAAAGCAGTTGGCCCAGAGCCTAAGATAGCTGGCTACCACCCTGAAGAGAGTATCAACTCACTCTTAGACAGGCTTATATATAGCCAACTGCCTGTGGAGACTAAGAAATTGCTTCCAGGTGATCAGGTGGAACAGTTGTTTATTTTTCCTTTTAGGTCACAAATGAGTGCCAATGATACATGGGAGCAGGTGGGCTACTCAATTTTTTTAATGGACTTGTTTGCAAAGCTGTTCTTGGCACAAATCACTTGGACTTGTGCTCAACCAGGCTCTTCCTACATTCGAATATGTATGCGTGTACAGATATTTTAAAGCTTTAACTTGCCTTAACCTGTCCTGATTTTATAAAGGAAAAATATTTAACAGCATTGCATGCTCCGACATAATTCATGTGGACTTAACATGCAAAACAGCTTGCACAAGGAGAAAAGCCTGCTGCAACAGGAAAATTTCTGTGAATTTGAACTGTAGCAGCCATGAATATTATGCAGCTTTGGGTCCTGCTGTCTGCAAAATATGTCTGCAATTCCAGCTCCAATCAGTTTTCTTCCTCGTGCCAAACCACACTTTGGTTCTGACAAAGGCCTCAGGTTTCTTTACAGACCCTGCCTCGTTCTCCAGCAACACAGTGCCACCTTCTAGCTAAGATGCCTGGCTGCTTTCCTATGTTTTATTTCCAAAGGGAGTCCAGTTGATGTTCCCCCCCCCCAGTACCCCAGGGTGGACTGGGGAAGGCATACACCAACAGAGTAGTAGCCTGGATCTGTTTTTTTGGGGTGGGGGGAATTAAACTGTTTGAAGGCAATAAAAGGTGAGATATCTTGGATGCTAACAGACAGACGTCTGGTTCTTTACTTCTTCAAACTCTCCTCCAAAAAATTGGCAATGATCAGGTAGTACTCTGGCAGATATCAAACTCATTGTAAGCTCTCTCCTCCCCACCCCAGCCAAATCAAGCTGTCTTTAGTATCCCCTTTGTCTTGCATTTTATAAGTAACAGTATGGCAGAGAGGCCTGTTCACAGTTCGCTTGCAGTAATGACCACACTCCAGGGAATTATATGTAGCTATATTCCTAAAACCAACAATGCTTCCTGTCAATCATTTAAAATGATGAACCCTGTTATTCAGAAGCAAAGGCAGCTAGTCTGATAAATTCACCAGTTAATCAGCTAGAAGTAGTCACTGCTTGCAGGCCACAGCAATTATTATTAATAAATGGTGCCAAAGAGAAATAGAGAAACTTTGCCCTGGCTATGAGGTAGACAAAGATTAGAAAACAAAGGCACAGGTCTGTAGTGCAGACAGGTTATCTTTTCTTAGAAGGGAAAACAACCTCATCACAATACAGGACCCAGCTTTAAAATAAGCAGAACTTTTGCCAAAAGCCTGGGAGTCAGAGCTGAATCTATATGAATGCTCTTTAGTAAACACTGATACAAGATGCAGCATGAAGAGGAATTGGAAAATAATTGTGTGCACACATTGGTTGTCCAGTTGCTATTCATTCTGCCCTCTCACAAGGATCTCTGTTGTTGACTCTCCCGTTTTCTGTTTCTAGAAGGTAGCCTTCTCCAGGCCCCTGTATTCTACCAATTCCCCAACTGGGTTCGCTTTGTGTGCAAACACCCTTCTGTTACACAAAGTTAAGAACCCAGTGCTCAAAAGGCCAACCAAAAACAGAATGGCAGACTTCAACCTATTCAGTTCTGCAACTACATGCCCAAGCTATGCTCTCCAAGATACCTCAGGAAGGCATGCCCATAATTAGCTGTTAAGTTGAAAATGGCAGGAAGAGGGAGCTTCTACCTCAATGTAGTCTTTTCTTAAACTAAGCTTTAAGCTTAAACTAAACTAAGCTTTAAGCTTAAACTAAACTAAGCTTTAAGCTTTCTTAAGTTTTAAAAAAAGAAAGACCTAATTCAAGTGATAAAGACCCCCTCTTGTCTTTTTTTCCCAACGTTCTGGAAAGTCCAGTAAGGGACAATGTCATGTACATACTACAGAACTGGAACTAATCAGAATGTTTGATTCTAAGCATTTGGGGATGAATGATTATGGTTTCCTGTCCCACTACAGGGGTTAACTCAGCAATGCTAAGGTGACTGTGATGTCACAAATACAGCTGTGACAGTCGCTGTGCTTATTTTGCTTACATTTAAGCTTCAACTGAATTGTCACAGACCTTTTTTTTTCATTTCTTGACATTTGACTCTCCTGTTTAATTTTTTTCTTCTCCATGCAGTGTACACGAAATAAATCTGTCAACTGAGGATAACACCTTCAAGTCTACAAAATCACATGCTGCAATACATTTGTTAGTCGGTGGTACCAAAAACAAAGGGTCTTATGGCACCCTGAACACAAGCACAGCAACATCTCTGGAAGTGTTTTACATACTTTCTTGCAATGTATGTCTTTCTAAAAGAACAAAATAGTTTTGAAGGTCAAGAAACTGTTTAATGGAAAGCAGCACAGGAGGCTGCGGGCAGTCACTACGCTCTGCATTCACCAGTGGCCATGTCTGCTGATCAACACAGACTTTATGAACAGACGAAACTGAGTAGGAAGCCACTTGTGAAGATTCCTATTAAGTGATTCATCTTAGCAAGTCCCAGTTTACATAGGCCTGTCTGAGCTGCTCAGTTCCGCTGCAGTTTAAACTCCCAAATGATGCCCACAAGCAATGCTGGGTGACTCACACAAACCTGTGTCTGGGCTACAAAAAGGCAGATGTGACAAATAATGGAATCACAACTATAGTCGGGAACAGAACAGTTTCATAATGTAGTTTGGCTTCCTGTGAAGATGATCTGACAGTAGGAATCAGGGTGTGTTTTCTACAGCATGATGTATGGGAACTACCCTATCAAATTAAACTCTATCTCTGTAGAAACAAGGCTGTAAATCTACATTTTCAAATTTTCATTTTCCTTCTTTTTCCCTCCAAGGAGATCAGGACTCTCCCACCCTCATCCTCACAGCCACCCTGTGATTTAGGCAGTGGTGACTGGTAGGGAAGAAGGCAAGAGGCCCAACAGTAGGTGGAACCAGAGCCAATAACAGGCAGAGCTAACTAATTCTAATTTTGATCCCATCCTCCTGCTGAATTCTGCAAGGGCAATATTGAGACTAAGAAAGAGGAAGCTGCCACACGTATGGAGGCAGGCAAGTGGCGGCTGGCTGAGGGCAGACTGAGGTTGGTGGAGCTGTGCCCCACTTGCCCCGATGGAAGAGCCTCCACTGGATAGAGGTTAGCGCAGAAGAGACCAAATGGCCCAGAATCAGTAAGTTTCATGGCAGAACAAGAATCAGACTAAACATCTCCCAACACTTTATTGATGCTCTCCAGAAGGTGTTGGACTACAACTCCCATCATCCGTGATCCCTGGCCACACTGGCTGGGACTGATGCGAGTTGGAGTCCCACAACATCGGGAGGGCCACAGGTTGGAGAAGGATGTATTACACCATACTGTCTCTCAAACTGTAGATGTTGCAACTTTGGTAGGCAGCTGCTAGGAATATTTTCAGTAATGGCTTCACGTCAATCATGTTTATGCTGTGCATCTGCTCCTCTGGTGTGTGTCTGTAATATTTTGGTTATGAGCAGTGAAAGCACAAAATGCATGTTGCTCAAAGGACCTAGAAGTGTTAGAAAAGCAAACGCCTTCCCTGACAGCCTCCAAGGTATCCTTTCCCTTCATGCACAAGGGTAAAAAGTGAAGATCACAACTGCATGCTCGCGAGGAGGGACTCATGGCACAATGTTCACATAGCATCCCAGCAAAATGCCGCGACACAACACTGCATCCAAACTTTATCTAATCCCCTCTAGTTTCAAACCCTAGAGCAGCTTTCTTCCACTAAACCAAGTGCTCTTCAACCTTGGGTTCCCCAGTGTTGACCACAACTCTCATCATGCCTGACTGGCTAAGCTTGATATGGATGATGGGAGTCATAGTCCAGCAACACCTGGGGACCGAAGGCTGAAGAGCACTGCCATAAACTCACACTGCAGGCTGAGTGGCTTGATTTCCTCTTTAAAAAAGCAGCCTGCCGAACTACCAGCACAGAGTATGTTTGTATCTCAGCTCTGTGCTCCCCAAGGGATCTGCCTCTCTCCAAGAACCAACAAGGCATGGTTGCTATAGCAACCAGTGGTGGCAGAGTCACCGAGGCTGGTACTGCCACACAGATTCAGCTTTCCAGTCTCATTAAGCAAATAACCAACAATGCAGCCTAATTGTAACCTCTTCATTTTAAAAAGGAAAAAAAAGGATGCGTCCAACTGTATTTTGTTTTGCACAAGGTATTTCAAGAGTTTATCTGACAAGCAAAAACTCAGCTCAGACCCTCAAGAGCTGCTGCTTCCACTCCTCCTTTAATAGGCAGGGAGCTAATGCAGAATAGATCAAACAGATGACTGAGAAGGAAGGCATTCCCCCAGGCATGTACTTACATAGATTAAGGCCTCCGTTCTTCAGATCTTTCCTCCTTCTGAGCCCCTGCCAAAGAACAAACCTCGGAGTTTGGTGTCAAAATATTCCTTGGTGGCACAGTCAGAGGGACAGCTTGTGTTTTGAGAAGGGCTGTACTAATTACCTTCCAAGTGAATTGTTAACAACACTGTCACTGCGATATCTCCAGATCACAAGGTAGAGAGTTCTAGAGTTTTCCAGCTTTCATCCATATTTCTATGATGAAGAGTCACACAACTTATTCTCACTACAAACACCTACATAAAACTCTAAATCATTTCCTCCAAAATACTTGGCAAACATCTAAAGCACACTGAAACAGGAGTGCCCTCCATCTGTTAAGGCAGGGATGGGGAATCTCAGGCCTGTGGGTCAATCTTGGCCTCCCAGGGGTTCCAATTTGGCCCATGAGACCATTTTTCAAAAGCATGCCCACCTGTCAATCAGCTGATGTCACTCAGATGGACAGGTGACATCAGCTGATGGGTGGGGTTCAATTCTGTGTTGGCTGCATGTAGCCAGCGCAGTAGGTTTTAACCCTCTGTTCATTGGCTGATGAACAGGGGATTAAATCCTGTTCAGTTTGGTAGGATTCAGTGCAAACCTCTTCCATTTAGGAAGGGGTTTATATTGAAATCCCTACTAAAAGGAAGTTTTCCAACTCCATTATAGCAGTGCCTTGCTGCCTGTGAGATGCTATTAAGTCTCAGATTTGGGATTTCAGCGTGTCAAACCACCTGATGCCATTGTCACATCAGTGATTGACAGGTGGTGACCACCTGCCAAATTCTCAAATTTGTCCTGCAAGGCCTATCCTGATAAACCCGTGGATTATCCCCCCATGTTAAGGCAACAATCACAAATATATGAAGACTAAGTGGCACAACCAAGGTTAGATAATCTACTTAGGCTATTCTGCAATAAGCCAACAATATCTATGGGGAACATGAAAAAGCAACCTATCTGACAATATTTCTCTCTCAGCCAAGAGGTCTTTGGAAATCATCTTGGTGTGGTGAACCAATGTGGCAAACCTCCAGATGTTGTTGGACTACAACTCTGACCTGCCCAGCATGGCCAATGGTCAGAGATTATTGAAGTTGTTGTCTAACAACACCTGGAGGACACTAGGTTGGTTACCCCTGCCTAGGGACTAGAAATCAAACCAGCCTTCAGCACGTATCTTCCATTTTCCATATCAATAAAGGTAGAGTTGAATAATTGCCACAGCATTTGCCTCTGCAGAGGGATGTTCTAGAGGAGAACAGAATATACAAAAGGTAGAACGTATGCAATATGGGAGGGGGAAGAGAAGCAAGATGGCATGCAGATTTAACATAGAGAAGCAAAGGAATAGCAAAGGAGATTTCAATCTCTGATGGAAATATATCCTTGTATGATCAAGCCATGAAAGGATGAGCAAATTTTATGAAGCAGCTCTATTCAGGATAACAGGAAACTCCATGGTTAGGACCTGAGGAACCATGAAATCAATATCAAGCCCCAGAAGGGGATTTAGATGGATCTTTGCTGCACATCAATGGGCTTTGAAACTCACAATTTAAAATTTCCCTTAGACACCTAGATTGCAAGGTATTGGGGGGAGCGGAAGGCAAAAATACACACTTTAAGCTATTTTCCAGGGGAAAAGGAGGCATTTTACATTCGAGCATCTGAGTGTTTAGTTTTTCTAAAAAGATACTGCCATCTAGTGGATAACATTTCTATTCAATAGCTAATTTTAGTTTGGTAGATGAAGCCACTGAATTATACTTAATGTTATTTAACTGCATGATTAGCATTTCTCCTGTCTACAGAGATGACTATTATGTGCATTAAAGCCTTTGAGCAAAGTTACCGTAGAAGCCACGGGTGCTACTGTGGTGACTTCCTAGATGACTCATCTAGTGCAGAGGTTCTCAGGACTCATCACTGTGAACCTCTCCAAGTTTAATAGGCTCAAACCTACATAAGAACACAGTCTGTCTGACAGTGCTCAATTTTGGTTTAGAGCAGGAGTGGGGATGCTGCGACCCTCCAGGTGTTCCTGGATTACCATCCCTGACTGTTGGCCCTGGTGGTTGGGGCTGATGGGAGTTGGGATCCAACGACATCGGGAGGGCCACAGAGTTGCCCATTCCTGGTTTAGAGTCAAGATTCTGGGGTGGGGAAGAGGCATGTGCTGTCATTCCTGGGGAAAGGAAGAAATAGGCTTCAGCTGGCCAGCTGGAGTTTGGATGCCTGAAAGTAGACACATTGTACTACCTAAAGTAGGGGGGGAAGCTAAGAGGGTTAGGAAGAGTTGGCTTTAGGCTAACTTTTAAAAAAATAAACCTCCTCCAAATTAAGTAGAAAGGCACTTTTGATTTTTTTACCTGCCATATATAACCAGGATTAGACACTAGATATTCTGAACTTAAGATATTCTTTCCTCCGCGCCTACCATTTTACAGACTGTGTTGCAGGACTCATTTCAAATCATACAGTTATTCAGCAAGAAACTTAAAGAAGCCATCCCTCCTGACCAGTTGACCCACCCCTTCTCCTCAGGCCCTTCAAAACATATTTTGTAGCCCAGTGAAGAAGTTTCTCATAAGGCTTTATTTCACCACCACCATCCCTTCCTCAGAACACTGTTTATTCTCAAAGTACAGCGTAGGGTCCTTTCCAACAACCTTCACTACCCTGTGCCTTCCAGATGTTTTGGACTGCAACTCCCATCAGCCCCAGCCATCACTGTGCAAACATCTGGAGGGGGCCAGGTTGGCAAAGGCTGCTTGACTAAATATCCCCGAATACCAAAATAGAGGACAATTTTATGAGATTCTAGAGATTAAAAAATGTTTTCTTTATAGTTTTCCTCTCCTATATTTCTGACAAATGAGTGACAACTTGCTCATATGCAGGCCAGACACAAAAGGTTTAAGGAAGATCCCATCTGCACTGGAAGCCAAAACAAAATCCAAGTGGCATTCAGACAGCTGTTAAAGATCCTGTTTAGTAAACTGACATTAAATCTCTAGTTTGGACTTAACTTTAGTTTAAAATAAGTAGGATTGGCATGCCATGGATGGGGGACAGCATGCTGTGGTCCAAATGCCCATTCCCAGCTGCTAAACTATGGCTTAAAAATCTAAGAAATGCATGCCTATCTTAAATATTTCTTATACTTCCAAATAAAGTGGATGTTACATTTCAATCTGCTGTGTGTAACCTTTTGGGGATCAAAGAGATCATAGCAGGTTTGCCTCCATTAAAATTCACAAGCTTGAAGACTTATGTTACCATCAAAAATAGCCCATTTCCACCTTACTATCTTAATTTTGTGGTAGTGCCTTAATCGGAAATTCTTCAGCCCAGTTTCCAAGAACTTTTGAGGAATGATGATACAAGAACAAAATGATTTGCAACCTCCTTCCTTCTAACAGAAGACATCACAGTACCCCAAGAGTTGCTTCAAATTTTGAAGACAGAAACAATGAATGTCACAGTGTCAGCAGATGATTGCTAAGACCACACAGGGAAGAAGTGAAGCCAGAATTAAGAATTCCTTCTGCGACCATACCTGCAACTTAGCTCAAGGCCAAGAAAATGATCAAAACCCGAGTTCCATCGTACAGGAGCATGGAGCCTATTACTGTCCTTCAGTGAGCTCCCCTGCTGATTGAATGCGCATTTGAAGCCCTTGTGGCTTATGCTGCTTTTTGCTCCTCAAGCAGCTCAAGGATATTTTAAAATCAACTTCATCCATTGTTAAAGCTGAATTTTCAGTAGCACTGGTGGGGCTTCAGTGTCTTGCACAGATCTTTGTTCCGTCTCCCCCAGGAAAACAACAGAAGCAGGCCAATATAATACAAGCAAATAGATGCACAGTTAGTTTGAACAATGTATGGGGGCAAGACACTAAGCTTTTAAAACTTATTGTTTACTATTTATTTATTTAAAATATTTCTACCCTGCCCTTCTACTCCACAATGAGGCACTCAGGGCAAAAAATCTGTGTTACCTTCCCTAACTGATTTTGGATTTATTTTAGGGCAGGGTATGCAAAGCCTTTACCTTCCTGTGTCTTGGAACTCAGGAGCTGACCTTTCAGTGTGGCAGCATTCATGCTTTGGACCTCTCTGCCTATTAACATGAGGACAGACACTGACACTATATTATTTTAGATGCCTGATACAAACTTTTTTATTTCAACAAGCCCACCTAGATAAATACTTTAGTATTTGCTTTTATATTTTGCTGATTTTACCTGTGTATTATTGGAAATTATTTTATATTGCTTTATGTATGCCACAGAGTATTTTTATGAAGTGATTTATAAATTTTTCTAAGTAAAATAATGGAAATAAACTTTTAATAAATATATTAAAAGCAATTTCCACATGGATCACTTTCACAAACAGAGTTTGAAAGCTTACATATCTCCCTTTCTCTGGCTACTCACCCTGATCGATCGAATGCTGAGGAAGCTGGCTAAGTTGGCTATTCACTACCCCTGCATACGTCCGCAAGAACTCCTCCTCGCTGGTGGTTAACTGGAAAAGGACAAATCAAAAGAAATCCACAAATGTGGCAGAAGTCAGCAGTAGAGGCTAAGCCTAGTTACTATTCATCTGCTCAGTTTAGTTCTCTTTGCTGTCACTTGTACCAGCTTTCAGTCATCTGGTCACACAAGCAGGAGCCATAATGCCAAATTGTACCTTTTGTAAACAGAGCATGGATACAACACCAGATGATACCCCAATAAATCCAAAATAACTTGGAGACTGCAGTTGGATCGTTCATCTAGCTATGGAACTAAACAGAAATTATTTTGTCCAATAATTAAACAAAGAGAGGGGTGTGTGTGTGTGAGTGAGTGAAAGCCAAGTGCTGTAAAATATCATTTATTATGAGCCTAATAATGCATTTCAGGAAAAAAATCCTTTAGCTACAATTCTAACATAAGATGGATACTGCAGTAACTCCTATATCCCTGGTATGTTAAGAGTTGTTGCTTAAAAACATGCCCGGAATTTCTCTGAAATGTGTTGGGCTCACAATAAATGATATTTTGTAGCACCTGGATTTTCTTCCCCTCCTTGTTTTACCTGTTGCTACCCTGGTTCTTTCATTGGCTTCCAATCATTAGGAAGCCTATTATGTGCCCAAACAAGCAAAAGAGACAATATTTATAATACATCCCATAGTAGACTACAAGCATTCATATATCCAGCAAGGAGTAAAGAATGCATTGCTGAATTATCTGGATTCCTCAAGTGATATGATATACTTCCATTTTGCAGTTTTATATTTCAAAAACAAGGAGGTGGAAACATTATAGAAACTTAGATGTAGTAACATCTGCCACCCTGGGCTCCTGCTGGGAGGAAGGGTGGGATATAAATCAAATAATAGAATAAATAAACATCTGCAAATTAATTATTAGCATTTAGGCTACTTGTCATTATGGCTATACTATCTGGGGATCACAACTGGGAAAGCATTATTCCCCTCATATCCTGCTTGTGGCTTCCCTAGGCCCTTGGGAACAGGATGACCTAGATTCTCATTTTATAGCAGTTAACCCTAGTGAGGTGTCTGGTGCACAGTCTTATCATGTTTTGTTGGATGAGTTTCAGTCGGTTCAGTTCGAGGACGTGGACAAGGTGCTTGGACAGGTACGTGCAACCACTTCGGTACTAGATCCTTGCCCCTCTTGGCTAATAAAAACTGGCAAGGAGGGAACAGTTGGCTGGGCCAGGGAAGTGATAAATGCCTCCTTGCGAGAGGGAGTGGTCCCTGGCTGTCTGAAGGAGGCAGCAGTGAGACCACTCCTGAAAAAGCCTTCCCTGGACCCAGAGGATTTCAGCAGCTACAGACCAGTGGCAAATGTTCCATATCTCGGCAAGATCTTGGAACGAGTGGTTGCTGACCAGCTCCAGGCGCTATTGGATGAAACCGATTATCTAGATCCATTTCAATCGGGTTTCAGGCCCGGTTTCGGCACTGAGACGGCCTTGGTCGCTCTGTTTGATGATCTATGTCGGGAGAGAGACAGAGGGAGTGTAACTCTGTTGATTCTCCTTGATCTCTCAGCGGCTTTTGATACCATCGACCATGGTATCCTTCTGGAGAGGCTTGCGGAGTTGGGAGTTGGAGGCACTGCGTGGCAGTGGTTCCGCTCCTACTTGGCAGGCCGTCTCCAGAAGATAGTGCTTGGGGAACATTGCTCAACACCGTGGGTACTCCAATGTGGGGTCCCGCAGGGTTCGGTTTTGTCTCCCATGCTTTTTAACATCTATATGAAGCCATTGGGTGCGGTCATCAGGAGTTTTGGAGTGTGTTGTCACCAGTATGCTGATGACACGCAGCTCTACTGCTCCTTTTCATCTTCCTCAGGTGAGGCGGTCAATGTGCTGAACCGTTGCCTGGACGCGACAATGGACTGGATGAGAACTAACAAACTGAGACTCAATCCTGATAAAACTGAGATGCTGTTGGTGGATGGTTTTTCCAATCAGATGGTGGATACATATCCTGTCCTGGATGGGGTTACACTCCCCCTAAAGGAACAGGTTCGTAGTCTGGTAGTCGTTCTAGACTCTTCCCTGTCACTGGAGGCTCATGTAGCCTCTGTGGCACGGAATGCGTTCTACCAACTTCGATTGGTAGCCCAGCTACGTCCCTACCTGAGTAAGGAGGATCTTACATCAGTAGTACATGCTCTGGTAACCTCACGTTTGGATTACTGTAATGCGCTCTACGTAGGGCTACCTCTGAAGACGGTTCGGAAGCTACAGCTGGTGCAAAATGCGGCGGCCAGACTGCTAACAAGAACGAAGCGGTCTGACCATATAACACCTGTTTTGGCCCGCTTGCACTGGCTTCCGCTTCCGGGCCAAATTCAAAGTGTTGGTATTAACCTATAAAGCCTTATACGGCGCGGGACCTCGATATCTGTCGGAACGCCTCTCCCGCTATGAACCGGCTCGTACACTACGGTCTGCTACGAAGGCCCTCCTCCGGGTCCCGACTCATAGGGAGGCCCGGAGGGCAGTGACAAGATCAAGGGCCTTCTCAGTGGTGGCCCCCGAACTATGGAATAGTCTCCCCGAGGAGGTTCGCCTGGCGCCGACACTATCATCCTTTCGGCGCCAGGTTAAAACCTTTCTCTATTCCGAGGCATTTTAATTTTTTGTTAATGATTGTAATGTTTGTAATTTGATTTTAGCCTTTGCTGTTTTTAGATTGTGAAATTTGATTTTAGACTGATGTTTTTGTATTATATTGTATTTTATTGTATCTATGTTCACCGCCCAGAGAGCTATTGCTAGTCGGGCGGTATATAAGTTTTAAAAATAAATAAAATAAATAAATAAATGATGGCCTAGATGGGCCTCCTGCTTGATCCAGCAGGGCTCACTCAAACCCCTACCTGTCACCAGCTTGGATGGCTTTAAAGGAGGATGAGAAAAACTCATGGAAGAGGATAAGGCTGCCAATAGCTATGTTCTCCCTCCACTGTCAGAGGCAATATGCTTCCAAAGACCAGTTGCTGGGAATCACAAGTGGGGAGAGGTACAATCAGGTCCTGTTGGGGGCTTCCCAGAGGAATCTAGTTGGCTACTCTGAGAACAGGATGCTGGACAGATGGGCCTTTGGTCTGATCCAGCAGCAAGGCTGTATGCATCGTATACAACTCAGGAGGCAAGAATTTAAAATTAATTTACATAATTTAATCAAACTCAATTATCCTCCACTTCAGATGCAAAGCCAAGCAGAAGTAATATTATCCTGCACCACTTTCAAAGTTGCTTAATTAGAATCCTGATCCTAAACATTCCTAGTGGCACTTGCAGCTACCTAAGAGAAAAGAAACTGACTATAAAAACATGGAAGGAGGCCCTTGGTCACAAAAGCCTATGATCAGGCTTGTTTGTCGTTACTGGTCTAGTTACCTGTAGCAAGTAAGAATCAATTCCAGGAGAGCAAACAGGGAAGGTTTTGTAAATTAAAAAATGTCTGGTTCTCTTTACACCCTTAATGTGCCACAAACAACTAACATGGATTTGGTGTTCTAGAAGACTAGTGGAAATTCTGCTGATCTAGTAACTTCAGTGAACTCGTCTGCAAGGCTGCCTACAATACTTACATTTGATCCCATCTTCCGAAGCATAAGCAGGACTCTGACTTTCTGCTGAATATACATCTCCTCCGGACTCTTCCCGGGGACACCCTCACGGTTCATCCCCCTCTTCCCAGTTCCTAAGATTCCTAAATATTAAATGCCAACAAAAAAGATACAAAAACAGTTTATGGTATTAAGTAACAGCTAAAACCACAATATCCTGCCCACAGGAGCTGACTACTCAGTACCAGCTCCTCCATACACCAAGCATGAGGAACCTGTGGCCCTCCAGATGTTGCTGAAATCCAGCTCCCATCAGTCCCAGCCAGCATGACCAATGGTCAGGGATGATGGGAGTTGGAGTCCAACAGCATCTTGAGGACTACAGGTTCCCCACCTCTGTGTACACCATTCAACTTAGCTAGGACAGATTCAGCAAAAACAAGGATAAGATTATTATACGGGATCTCCTGGGAAAGTGCCGTTAGAATTGTGATCTAGTACAAACTGGCAAGTTATTTTTCCAAAGGGAAAGAAAGTTTTACAGCTGCCTTGAACAAAATGTTGTCAAGATGACAAGTTACCAAAGCTACAGTCCTGTGGGCACAATAATAGCCATTGACATGGAAGCAAGTAACTAGGGCCATATTCATACCATACATTTATTCCACTATTTTCCACTTTAAACAGTCATGGCTTCTCCCAAAGAATCCTGGGAAGTGTAGTTTGTGAAGGGTGCTAAGTGTTGTTAGGAGACCCCTCTTCCCCTCACAGAACTCCAATTTCACATGTTCTTTAGGAAGAGAGACTGCCTGTTAAACCACTTGGGGAACTGTAGCTTTGTGAGGGGAATAGAGGTCTCCTAACAACTCTCAGCACCTTTCACAAACTACACTTTCCAGGATTCGTTGCAGGGAAGCCATGACTGTTTATAGTGGAATAAATGTATGGTGTGAATGTTGCCCTGGGATTGAAGTCATTCTTCCTTGGGAAGCATCAGGCAAACAGGAACTTTTATAGTTATAGTCCTAAATTAGCAGCAACATTCAGCCTGGTTACTAGCTTAGTCACCAATATTCATTTCTAACTTAGCTAAATTAAGATGCCACACACAGATTTCAGCTCATCCACACAGCCTTTCAATTCCTCCAAACGGCACAGGACAGATAATTTTTATAAAGAGAAAAGTTAAGGAATAGAGCAAGAACTAACAATACCTGCTTGCCTAGTAACTTCAGGCTATGAGAACGTTTAGTCAGGAACAGCCAAGGAATGAGAAATCAAAGATGCAATTTGCGCCTTGGGAAAAGCATGCAGGGCACCACCTACAACAAACCGTAAAGGGAGAATTAAATGTACTAACCCAGCTTGATTAGGTACCTTGTAATTTCTATAGCATTTGTTTAAACATACAAACAGAGTATTACTTGGCAATCTATGTGCAAATAGTTTAACCAAAAGCTCATTGGTTTCCTGTTTGCCAACTGCAGTTTATGTTGCTGCTCTTAGGCAGTTCATCTTTATCTGAAATAAGCCACAATCTTTCAAGAGGATGCAGCTCTCTTTTAAAAGGACATAAATGTCCATCAAAAGCACCACCCAAATATTTTGTGGACAGGCCCTAACAAATTCAGCCTAGACAAAATAGAGGTATAGACCTATCAAGAAACAAACATCAGCAAAGATGTCCAAATGAGCCAGATCTTGAAGGAAGCATTCCTCCCTAGAGATGAAGTAAATTATAGCAAGATGGCACATTTCCTGGCACCATCAGAAGTTTTAATCTGAACTCCTTTGAGGCTAAGACACCATTTGTGATGTGGCCTCAGAAACGGTCCTCTGGACCATACATCCCAAGATCTCACTTTTCCCAACAATGGCCCATGAAGTGGTGATGTTGATGGTTGCTCCACAATTATGCAACTCTCTCTTGGAGATCTGCCAAAGGCCAAGAATTTTTTAAAGGTTGTGCAAGGCCTATTAATTTAGCTGGAGTCCAAGCTCATGGTGAGTGGGGTGTGTGGAGAAGATATATTGGCATAATGTGTTCTAAGCGTTATGAGTTGTATCCAACTAAATGGATGAAATACAATAGCTTTATAAGAAAAAGATAGCATTTTGTGCTTCAGCTTCCAGCAGATGGCACCACTTACAAGGATCAAGAAAATCTCCAACCCCTCAAACAAATTCTGCTCAATTCAGCAAGTCAGCTTAAGCCAGGGGTGGAGCACCTGACCTATGGCCCTGGATGTTGCTGGACTACAACTCCCATCGACCTGTGGCCATGCTGTCTGGAATTGATGGGAGTTGAAGACCAGCAACATCTGGAGGCCACAGGTTCCCCATCCCTGCATTAAGCTTCCTGCAGAACTCTTA
Source organism: Rhineura floridana (assembly GCF_030035675.1). Lineage (NCBI taxonomy): Eukaryota > Metazoa > Chordata > Lepidosauria > Squamata > Rhineuridae > Rhineura > Rhineura floridana. Next base: position 20,998,844 of record NC_084497.1, on the reverse strand, counting down.
TTTTCTCTTCATTCCTAACCAGGGCAGGTGGAAGGAATTAAAATAAGAATAAGCTAGAAGTGGGCAAAAGGAAATGAACTGGAAAATCACAGTACAGTTATGACGATTTAGTTCAGGATGTTGCTGTATAGTATTTTTTTCTGAATACCCAACATATTACTCCAATAAGGAGAATAGTTTAAACTTTGTGCCTCAAAATAGACTAGAAAAATGAATGAAGTAATCAGAGGAAAACTGCAACACAATTGCAAGTCCATGAACATTAGAGTCCCTACAGTTCAGAGAAAAGGCAAACTGTTTCTGCTACACACCTTGAAGCATTGCCTAAGCAAGGCCCAATTGTTATCATCCAGCAAAAGCCCAAGTCAATTTGAAGCAGATTGAAGTTGTCCATAAAGGCCATGAAACCAGTACAGATGGTGGAGTGTTGGCCTTAAAACACTCCCAAGGCCATGGGCGAAGGCAGGTTGGCGACTGTGCTTTCCAATATACAATAAACGTGAACCAAGTTATATTTGCTCAAAGACTGGCAGTTCCCCCTGGAAGGTCTACTGCCTAAAGTCTTTTCTCAATCCCCTACTTAACCTCTGGCATGCATTATATATAATACCATCAAACAATGAATGAAATTACCATATATTTAGGGCTTTTCCATGAACACGGTGTTCCTGGTCAATCAAACAATGGCTTGGGGGTATGAACACATTAGTAGGGCAGGGGGGGCATTTTACAAGAGGCTATCACATAGATTATAAACTACTTTCATCTCACACACACAAACTCAAAACAAAATATTGCGCACATGCTGTTAAGAGCATTTGTTCAGCTTACCTCGCTTTGTAAGGTGGAGAAAAGCTCACTGAAGTAATGAACTTGACTCCGTAGTTGCAGCTTGGAAACACTGCAAAATTCCACTCTGTGGAAGGAAACAATGATTTTAATATACAGCTGCAAAATTAAACTTTTCAGCTGCTGCAAGAAAACTTCTGTTGCTAGAAATAAAAGGATAATCAAATGAAGGTCAATTAATTTCTGTGCTACCATATAGACAAGCAGGAGAAATAGGATACTTGTTTTAAGACTATGTAAAAAATGATCTGTCTCCTCTGCCTTTCCACTCATTCCTCTTCTGTTGCGTGCCTTGCCTTTTTAGCTTGTAAGCCTGATAGGAAGACCTGTCTCTAGCTATTGATGCGAGCTGCTTTGGGAGACAGTAATTGTCTGAGAAGCAGGATAAAAATATAATAAAGTCAATCCAAAGCATAACCAGCTTGTTACGAGGCATCAGACAGGTGAGCAGGGACTGTGACAGCTGATGTGATTGATTTAAGACCTGGCTATGAAAACAGCAGATGAGGAGGTAAACTTGTTTCAGGACTGTTCCATGCCATACTGCTGGAGGTGGGTGGTGGACTCACATGATGAAATGCTCCACACACACAAAATTCCACACATAGAAAACTGATGTCTCAAATAGAAGGATAAGGTAGAACTGCTTCTCTCTGACATGTTTGCTTTTAGGTGCATGGATTTAATTGCCCCCCCTCTTTTTCAAATAAGCTGCTATCGACAGCCTGAAGCGATGTAGCCCAGACAAAAGTTGAACTCCTCATCTAACAAGTATAAGAATTATACCAAAGTTAAATCTGTCATTAACTACAAAACTGTAGGTCACAATTAGAACGATCATACCACAAAGCAAAATCTACTTGGCTGTGGTTTAGGTCCATGGGTTTAAAACTTCTTATCTTCAGGAAATCCTTTCTATATTAACTTGTCTGCCCAGAAACCCCTGTGTCCTACCACAGAAAGAGTCTATGGTACTAGGGTATCCTTGTATTTAAGCACTAGCCTGGTAGCTGTAGATGACCAGGAGTTGCATGCAGGCAAGTGCATTAAATTCTATGCAGGCAGGCAAGTGGGCTGGCAGACGAGCAATCCATCCCTCTTCTGTACCTAGCATAGAAACCAATTGGGTTGCTAGGGGAAGAAAGCCCCCTCTTCTGCCCCTAGTGTAGAACTGCAGCTCTTCATCCCTCCTCTGCCAGCCCCCAGTAGGCTAGTGATCTATTTTATTTTATATTTGTAGACTAGTAACTTTCAGGGCTTATTTACAAGATTGCAACAAGGGGGCACAGGCAGTTTGCATGGTTCTATGGCAAAACCTCTTAGTTCATGCATGTTGACAATGGGACTCAAGCATGCACCCTCAAACACACCCAACAGTGCCCTATAGCTGCTATACATTTCAGGATAGATCAATAATAGGAGGGCAAGCTGTTTTTCACAGAAGTTCATCTGCCATCAGCGATCAAACAACAGGGGAACTTAATAAGTGTCTTGAGGAACCTCCAAGTTCCTTGAAGACTAGTTGCAAACAGCCAATTGAAGGAACACACACACAAGCACACACACTCGGTAGTTTCAATCAGAAGCCAGAGTGTGGTAATCCCAAGTGTCAGGTTATTTCTACTATCCCGCAAAGCATCTGGAAGAGATACCATTCATTCATTGGCGATCACTAATCCCCAGAATGTCACCATCAAGAGGAGACATTGCAGCTGAGATCCCTGCAAACCTCTTTTGCAGTGGAACGCATTAGGAAGGGCTTAGAAGTGCATAAGCTACTCAGCCACTCAGTAAAAAGAAAAGTTAGAAGCATCATCTTGTCTCCAGAGGAGAAAATTCCCCTAGGAAAGAAAGAGCTACTTTAAAATCTTAACTAAAACTTCCACTAATTTAGTGCTACCTAAATATGTAACAGAGCCCTAGGACATCTCTAACAAAAGAGCCATTTACAGTAACCAACTGATCTTTTGAAGTCTACAAAAAATGAGACACCCTCAGCAAACAAATGCAGAAACATGAGGAATTTCTACACCTGAGCTTTAGTTTTGTTGCAAAAAGAAACAGGCTGGAACTACAGGAAATGTCAATTCCTGCTGTGTATTAACTTTTATTAACAGCCAATATTGCTGCTATCATTTGTCATTACTATATTAATACATTCTCAAACACTGTAATAAACAGGAGTATGAATACAACTGTGCTGGGGCTGATGGGAGTTGTAGTCCAAACCATCTGGAGGGCATCCGTTTGGTGAAGGCTGCACCAAAGGTTTATTTGAACTAACAATCCACTATGAAAAGAAGCTAATGTTACCTTGAAACTATAACCACACATCAAAGTATCTGAGCTATAAATTGCAAGCTGAGATCTAGCCTAAATCATAACAATCCATTGATTAAAAAGACTCATGCATAAACCTTGAAAGGCAGATGCCAACACTTGGTGAAGAATGCAAATGAAAACAGTAAAAGATGAACAACCTCCCCTCTTCACTATATAATTCACTATATGCAGTTCACCCAAATATTATTAATATTGGGAACTATTTCTTTTGTTAAGATAGACTGGCTTGGATCTAGGCTACATCAGTCACACTTAAGTACCATTAATTTCAGTGTGAGTGGTCAATTTCAAACTAGATCCGACTCACTGCCAACATTTTATTGTACTCAACATCCTGTTTCCAACAAGTATTTAAGCAGAGATCTTTCCCACAGTCTGCATTTGCACTGGAATTAAGATTTTTTATTGTTTTATCACTTCTTGTTTGCTACCCTGGGCTCCTTTGGAATTAACAACAACAACAACAACAACAATAATGGCAGATTGAGGCCGAGAGTTCCAGTGAATGCATTCAAAGCCACAAATTCAATCACAGAGCTATGCACAGTATCTGATGACCTAGATTCCAAGGAATTCTAAGGCCATGCTTCAGGATTTCCATTTCGACCAAAAATCTGCAATATTCAACTACACATTGATTTCCAAGAAACAGGATCCCAAAATACTATGTAACAAGATATTTGGGGGGAGACATGGTCTGTGTGTATATGTGTAGATGACTAAGGTCCCAAAACCAAGCAAGCAGTGCTAACTAAGCAAGACAGCTGTATGACAGCTGACCACCACTACCACGGCCTGTAGCATTGCTCATTTTCCAGTTCACAGAGAGCCACAATGGTTCTGAGGGGAGGGGTAAGAGCCAAATTCCACAGGTAGCTCAGCTATGGATTTAATGCCAGCTTTGGCTTTCCTTTTGTGGAACCTGCCATTACTTGTAGACATTTAGATACTCAATAGTGTGCTAGGGACTACTTCTCAGGATGTGCAAAGTACAGTTCTAAAGGGATTTCATATTGTTGTCATGAAGAAACCTTCTAAATCACAATTTCTAGCACAGGAGTAAAACCTCTGACCTTTACAAGGAATAGAAAATTCTTTCTATTGAACAAATTCAACAAAATTCAATGTTAAAAACAAATTTATAAAAATCATTTAACAGAGCTACACATCTAGAAGTCCACCCCCCCTCATTCTTTCCAATTCCGTCACTAACAAGACAACACACTATTTCAGATGGATATAGTATCCAACTTTTTATTGAGTAAACAGATGTTATTCTAGAGCAGAGGCTTTCCAGACTTTTTACCTTCAGAGAACCCTTTCTACCCCGGTTTATCTGTTGAAGAATTACTTGCAGGCCTGCCGCAGAACCCCAGGGGATTGTGGGAGATATTCTACAACACATGCATTCATGTGGGGGCATTGGACATGCTCCTGGGCCTCATCTGAACTGACAGCATGCCCTAGATCCAACAAACACTCTCCTGGAGCTCCACATCACCAAAGTCTAGTAGTGGTGAAAAAGCTCTCTTTCAGGGAAGCTTATGTATATTATCCCTTTTTTTGGTAATATGTTTTTTAAAAGTATATTATACAACAACTGATGACAATAGCAAAATGCGCTGTTTACAAACAGAAAAAATTACATACAGTTTAAAAAATGAGCGATATAACATGCTTTAGAAAATAGACTGGCATTAAAGGTAGACATAGGTCTAGGCAATTTTGTTTTACAGATTTCACACCAAAGCCGATCTCTGCAGTTGGCCATGAGACACCAAGGGATTACAGTTACTATCGTTGCCACTTACGTGAACAATAAAACAGGTCCATGTATCATAAGCACATCTGTGTCATTTCCTTTTCTTAAAGCCCAAAGATTGTGTATTAACTTTTCAATTAGAGCCAATCTTCAAATATCTTGATACCATCTCTGGAGTTAATGAGTATATTCACTAATAGGCAAAAAAACTTGCAGTTTAAGAACGTACCTATAGCCACCAGATATTTCTATCCAACTTTAAAAAGTAGGAAAATTGGGCAGCTATAGTGAATACACAAGGGGAGCAGGAGACCTGACCTCCTCTCTGAGATATTGTACTGCCCTACAAATTTGTCAAAATGCAAACACAATTTGGGTTGGCCTTTCACAGTCCAATCCACTTCCTATGTAGCTTGGAAGAATTTGGTAACGTGCCTCTGAGCAACACCTTCCATCTCCAAAGATGGAGAATTACATATATGTATGTTTGCTGGTGTTCTTCTGACTTTGCTTCTTTTCTCTGTGGTGCAGAGTGCTATGGTAACGCAGCCCAAGCTCTGCTCACGGCCAGAGTTCGATTCCAACGGAAGGAGGAAGTTGAATCTCCGGTAAAAGGGGTCGAGGTTCACTCAGCCTTCCATTCATCCGTGGTCGGTAAAATGAGTACCCGGCATATGCTGGGGGGTAAAAGACCAGGCAATCCCACCCCATATATACGGTCTGCCTAGTAAACGTCGCAAGACGTCACCCTAAGAATCAGAAACGACTCGCACTATAAGTGCAGGGACACTTCTACC